>NC_084628.1:37521649-37751649 GCF_033978795.1 Nerophis ophidion | reverse complement strand
ATCCATCCATCCATCTTCTTCCGCTTATCCGAGGTCGGGTCGCGGGGGCAACAGCCTAAGCAGCGAAACCCAGACTTCCATTTCCCCAGCCACTTTGTCTAGCTCTTCCCGGGGGATCCCGAGGCGTTCCCAGGCCAGCCGGGAGACATAGTCTTCCAAACGTGTCCTGGGTCTTCCCCGTGGCTTCCTACCGGTTGGACGTGCCCTAAACACCTCCCTAGGGAGGCGTTCGGGTGGCATCCTGACCAGATGCCCGAACCACCTCATTTGGCTCCTCTCGATGTGGAGGAGCAGCGGCTTTACTTTGAGTTCCTCCCGGATGGCAGAACTTCTCACCCTATCTCTAAGGGAGAGCCCCGCCAAACGGCGGAGGAAACTCATTTCGGCCGCTTGTACCCGTGATCTTATCCTTTCGGTCATGACCCAAAGCTCATGACCATAGGTGAGGATGGGAACGTAGATCGACCGGTAAATTGAGAGCTTTGCCTTCCGGCTCAGCTCCTTCTTTACCACAACGGATCGGTACAACGTCTACATTACTGAAGACGCCGCACCGATCCGCCTGTTGATCTCACGATCCACTCTTCCCACACTCGTGAACAAGACTCCGAGGTACTTGAACTCCTCCACTTGGGGCAGGGTCTCCTCCCCAACCCGGAGATGGCACTCCACCCTTTTCCGGGCGAGAACCATGGACTCGGACTTGGAGGTGCTGATTCTCATTCCGGTCGCTTCACACTCGGCTGCAAAACGATCCAGTGAGAGCTGAAGATCCTGGCTAGATGAAGCCATCAGGACCACATCATCTGCAAAAAGCAGAGACCTAATCCTGCGGTCACCAAACCGGAACCCCTCAACGCCTTGACTGCGCCTAGAAATTCTGTCCATAAAAGTTATGAACAGAATCGGTGACAAAGGACAGCCTTGGCGGAGTCCAACCCTCACTGGAAATGTGTTCGACTTACTGCCGGCAATGCGAACCAAGCTCTGGCACTGATCGTACAGGGAGCGGACCGCCACAATAAGACAGTCCGATACCCCATACTCTCTGAGCACTTCCCACAGGACTTCCCGAGGGACATGGTCGAATGCCTTCTCCAAGTCCACAAAGCACATGTAGACTGGTTGGGCAAACTCCCATGCACCCTCAAGAACCCTGCCGAGAGTATAGAGCTGGTCCACAGTTCCACGACCAGGACGAAAACCACACTGTTCCTCCTGAATCCGAGGTTCGACTATCCGGCGTAGCCTCCTCTCCAGTACACCTGAATAAACCTTACCGGGAAGGCTGAGGAGTGTGATAACTTTTGTTATGTTTTGGTTTATTTTAATAGTATTTTTAGAATGTGCCGTGGGCCTTTAAAACATTAGCTGTGGGCCGCAAATGGCCTCCGGGGCACACTTTTGACACCCCTGCTATAGATAATAAAAACATTAATCTGATAAATCTATGGGTAAAAAGTAGAGCCTGGCGGCGCATGCGCGTTTATCATAACTCTCTTGCTCTCTCTGTCTCTGCCCTTCCTCACCAATGTTGCTGCTGCGCGCACAATTTGTTTTGTTTTTAACCCCTTCTTAACCCTGAACATATATTGTTAATACACACAACCATAACTCAAAATGCCGGACATTTGAGTATGGTTTACGCTACTGTAAGGCCTACTGAAATGAGATTTTCTTATTTAAATGGTGATAGCAGGTCCATTCTATGTGTCATACTTGATCATTTCGCGATATTGCCATATTTTGGCTAAAACGATTTAGTAGAGAACATCCACGATAAAGTTCGCAACTTTCGGTGTTAAGAGAAAAGCCCTGCCTATACCGGAAGTCGCAGACGATGACGTCACCCGTGTGATGGCTCCTTACATATTCACATTGTTTTTAACAAAAAGTGCTATTCGGACCGAGAAAACGACAATTTCCTCATTAATTTGAGCGAGGATGAAAGATTCGTGTTTGAGGATATTGATAGCGACGGACTTGGAAAAACAAAACAAAACAAAAAAACGCGATTGCATTGGGAATGATTCTGATGTTTTTAAACACATTTACTAGGATAATTCGGGGATATCCCTTATCTTTCTATTGTGTTGCTAGTGTTTTAGTGAGTTTAATAGTACCTGATAGTCGGAAGGGTGTCTCCACGGGTGTGTTGACGCGCAGTGTCTCAGGGGAGTCGACGGCAGCTATGGACGGCACAAGCTCAGCTTTTCTACGGTAAGAAGCGACTTTTTAACCACAATTTTCTCACCGAAACCTGCTGGTTGAGATGTGGTTGGGATTCATGTTCTCTTGACCGCGCTCTGATCCATAGGAAAGTTTCACCTCCAGGAATTTTAAACAAGGAATCACCGTGTGTTTGTGTGGCTAAAGGCTAAAGCTTCCCACCTCCATCTTTCTACTGTGACTTCTCCAATATTAATTGAACAAATTGCAAAAGCTTCAGCAACACAGATGTCCAAAATACTGTATAATTATGCCGTTAAAGCAGACGACTTTTAGCTGTGTGTGTGTGCAGCGCTCATACTTCCTAAAAACCTGTGACGTCTTGCGTACGCGTCATCACTACGCAACGTTTTCAAGACGAAACTCCCGGGAAATTTAAAATTATAATTTAGTAAACTAAAAAGGCCCTTTTGGCATGTGTTGCATTGTTAATATTTAGTCATTGATATATAAACTATCAGACTGCATGGTGGGTAGTAGTGGGTTTCAGTAGGCCTTTAATATGTCCGTGTGGAAACTTGTTCGGTACACCTCCGCACCGAACCGAAACCCCCGTACCGAAAAGGTTCAATGCAAATACACGTACTGTTACACCCCGAACTGACATGAATCAATGATACAATTCTATACATTGAGTCTATTAGAGTGCTAAAACTGCCAGGAGTTAATCAATAGTCATAAACCAATGAGCAGCTTTCTAACCACATCAATTACAAAATGCTTCTTTTCTTTTTAAAGGAAGTTAGATTTAGTGTTTTGTTGTTTGTAAGAGGACTGTGGAAAAACTAGTGAGCATCCTGGATGATGCCAGTCACCCTCTGCATAGTGTTATTAGTAGCCAGAGGAGCCTGTTCAGTGCTAGACTGCTTCATCCCAGGTGCAGGACTAATAGACTCAAAAATGTCTTTGTCCCACACACCATTAGACTGTGCAACTCCTCTCTGGGGAGGGGGGCCAGGGGTACTACGATGAAAGGGGATGCAAAACAATAAGAGTGCAATACTTTTTCAAAACATGGTCACTACCGCCCAGTTTCACTTGCTATATTCTTATTTAGGGACAGGGGACCCTATTGTATTTCCAAGGATTTATTATTATTATACCGCCGCCTCTTTGAGCTGTAATTAAACCCCCTTAACGTGCTTCAAAACTCACCAAATTTAACACACACATCAAAACTGGCGAAAATTGGTATGTAATAAAAAAAAAAAAAACACAAAAGACAAAATTGCGGTCTAGCGGCCCCTAGGAAAAAACACAGACAAAACTGCTTGTAACTTTCGTTAGGAATGTCGTAGCGACATGAAACAAAAAACTCTATGTAGGTCTGACTTAGACCTAGATTTCAGGAGTTGGGCTTGGCCCCTCAGTTCCAGTGAAAGGAACTTTGAAAGCTCCAGGATACCAAAACATTCTGGACAGTTCCATGCTCCCAGCATTGTGAGAGCAGTTTGGAGCGGGGCCCTCTCCTCTTCCAACATAACTGTGCACCAGTGCACAAAGCAAGGTCCATAAAGACATGAAAGACAGAGTCTGGTTTGGATGAACTTGACTGGCCTGCACAGAGTCCTGACCTGAACCCGATAGAACAGACTGAGTCTGACTTGGCCCCTTAGTTCCAGTAAAAGGAACTTTGAAAGCTCCAAGATACCAAAACATTTTGGACAATTCCATACAAGCATACGGGGCCCTCTCCACTTCCAACATAACTGTGCACCATTGCACAAAGCAAGGTCCATAAAGACATGAATGACAGATTCTGGTTTGGATGAACTTGACTGGTCTGCACAGAGTCCTGACCTGAACCCGATAGAACAGACTGAGTCTGACTTGGCCCCTAAGTTCCAATGAAAGGAACTTTGAAAGCTCCATGATACCAAAACATTTTGGACAATTCCATGCTCCCAACCTTGTGGGAACAGTTTGGACCTCAACAATGCGTTTTTGGAAAAATTGGTCGAAAATTCCTATAAACACACTCCTATACACACCTTGTGGACAGCCTTCCCAGAATTGTAGAATCCATAATAGTTGCAAAAGGTGGAACTACATCATATTGAACACTATGGGTTAGGAATGGGATGCCACTTTATGTTCATATGTGAGTCAAGGCAGGTGGCCAAACACTTTTGGCAATATAGTGTATCTCCGCATTGCCTCCACGGTTTGATCTCAGACCTTCAGGACTTGTACAGATCCCAAAATACACAACAGGTACCAATAAGTAAGACAGTTTTGTGATTGGCTTTAAATCCAGTGGTCCATACAGCTGACTTCTAAATGGCATTTCCTGTATGCTTGCCTAGTGGGTGTACCCTCGGCCCAGACATGATTTGTCTCGTACTTGAAAAGGCAGAAGAATACAAAGAAAAAGTGAATGGGTTTCTCTTTGAATGTCTTCGAGGACAGTTGGTGAATGGTTGTGCGTCCTTAATTTACAGATGCCAACAAGTTCTTCTCAAAGCCTTCCTCTAAGAACTTGTCAAAAAAGCACAATTGGCGAGATGGACAGGGCGTTAAAAACCTTTTCATTTATGTGCACAAATGCACATTTTCAACAGCTGTCATCATAATTTGCTCCCGGGACAGATAAACAAACCGTAACACGGCTGCTTTCTGACAATGGCTGTCAAGTCGACTTAAACGAGCTGCGCCGAGTACAAATCAAAACAATATTGTTGTGAAAGCTGCAATCAGATCTTTCATTAAAGCTACAACAGTCCTATTTTATACAACTTTTGAGGCCACACAGCTTCTTGCTCCTCACATCCCGCTGTTTGAGCACAGTTTGAATAAAAGTGCCTGTGCCCACAACCCAAATCAAACAATCTCCCGCAGCCTGCTAAAAAAAAGTCAGATACAATTCCATTAAGCCGTCACGGTTCTGATCATGTAAGTGTAGGAAACCGCCACTCTTATGTTTATTCAACACAACTTGTAAGGCAGACGATAAGTTTTAGCAACAAAGTAAATTCTAAGAAACAATAAACTACTGCACTAAATGATATCTACAGCTGCCATGATGTATGATCGTGTCTGGGCCTTTATTTCTGTACTGCATGTATTCATGGATTAACTGTGCAGGTGGCAATTCAATTAAATGTATGTGTAATTAATCATTATGTTCTTTTTATTCTTAAATATACACATTCCGTATTTCCTTGAATTGCCGCCGGGTATATAGTATGCGCCTGCCAAGAATTACTGCCGGGTTTAAACTCGTTTCGCAAAATAATTAGCACATTCTTAGCGTTACCGCCGGCTCAGGATTAACGCCGGGTCAAATTCGTTTCGCAAAATATTATTATTGGTATCAGCGCATGTCTAGAATTTCCGTCGGATCAAATTCGTTTCGCCAAATAATTAGCATATGCCTAGAATTTCCGCAGGGTCAAACTCGTCACGTCACGAGTGAAACTTCACCTGATGATTTCAATAATTTGAAATCGCATGAGGGGAAGAAGATTAGTGAAGTGAAGTGAATTATATTTATATAGCGCTTTTCTCAAGTGACTCAAAGCGCTTTTACATAGTGACACCCAATATCTAAGTTACATTTAAACCATTGTGGGTGGCACTGGGAGCAGGTGGGTAAAGTGTCTTGCCCAAGGACACAACGGCAGTGACTAGGACGGCACAAGCGGGAATCAAACCTGCAACCCTCAAGTTGCTGGCACGGCCACTCTACCAACCGAGCTATGCCGCCCACTAAGAGCTATTCAGTAGGATTTAAGGTTCAAGCTATTGAATATGCTAAAAAGAACAGTAAGCAGCTATGTTTTATTAATATACCGTAGCTGCGTGTGTCAAATATGAGTCATTAAATGACTCCCGCCTCCTGGTGGTAGAGGGCGCTAGTGATCCTTCTTGCGACTACTCGGCTGCAGAAGAAATGACAAGCAGCAAGAGTGAGCAGTGATCGTTTATTTTTTCCTCTCGCTTGCACTTTTAAAATGGAGGATTATGTATCTAAAATAAAACAGTTTTCTAAACTGGACTTTCAATCGAAGCAGGAGTTAATAAAGAAGATCTCCATCGAGACAGAGAGACTTTTAAAACTGAAGAAAGATAAGGAAGACTTCTATAAACAAGTTATCGATGCTTTTGATCAGAAGGAGCTGCGCATGGACTTCATTTATAAGTATAGTTAAGACCATAATAACTTTTTTTTTATTAAATGTGCTTGTCATGATGGTATCCTTACATCACACTCAAATTTATAAGCGCAGGCCAAAATTTACCGCATGCCTTTGGTAAGCGCCGGAGTGAGAAGAGGTTTTAAAATAATTAACGCATGCTTGCCTTTGGTAAACGCAGGAGTGAAAAGAGGTTTTAGATTAATTAGCGCCCCGGCGGCAATTTAAGGTAATACGGTATACCTGCTTACTTTATAAATACAGAGCGGTTAAACTGCTGTGTTCAGATTGAGAAGGGCATGGACAAGATGGGCCACACTCACATTATAGAAAATATATTTGACAAAGATGTATCCAAAAGTCCGCAGCGCTTTGTTGTTAAAGAGCCGCCACCTAAGCTAAAGTCTTAACAAGCTGCTCCGCTTCGTTTTGCCTCTGCCTCTGTCAGTACGTCTCTGCAGGACCCAACATTGTCCCACCCACACAACCCTCTGATTGGTTACAAGCAGAGCGGTAACAGCCAATCAGCAGTGCGTATTCAGAGTCCATGGAGTCAGTGCTCCAGCTTCGTGCTGAGCATATAGGTGTTTAGCAGGTAAGCATCAGGCAGCGGACTCTCCCCAAATGATAATAAACACCTCCCAGTCAACTACTAGTAACATCACTATGAGCCTGTTGACGTTCTAGAAACATAAACGACAGCTCAGCTCGCTGGCAGTCCTCGAAGTGAAGGCTAATTAGCTTTTAGCTAACGTTAGCTCATTTTGCGGTGTGTGTGTTTAACGGACAGCAAAGCTGTCTGTCTGTTATTTCACTTTACATTTTTCTCTGTCGAAGCAGCAAAAAAGGACATGTTAAATGAAGAGTTTCCTGAAGCTGTCTCTGATAGTGTATATAATAATGTAATTGCATCATAAAGCCTACATGAACTCCATGGTGTTCAGGGATGAATAGTCTTTCCCATTGCTATTGTACTATTTTTTTCAGCTATAGTTACATTAATCATTAGTAATGTAGCAGTCTAGTTTTGAATGGCAGGGTCCCTGCAATCACAAGTTGATAAAAATATAACATTTACATAATAAAAATCAACTACAGGCTTCCCAAATGCTGTAATAAATTAAGCATGATGAGTTGAGCATATGTCAGCTTGTGGTATAATAATGACAGACTTACTATCTCAGGTAACTAGGACTGTTTTGTTTTTACTTTATGGAAAAAATATTGAGATATATATTGTATATCGCCATTCAGCATACAGAGCGGAAAACACAACCAAAAATTGTAGGCTTCTTCATGCGACAAAGCCAGCCTATTTCACCACAGTCTGCAGTCTATTGCCCCCCAGGCTGTGATGGCAGCAACGAGATTGAGACGTTATGGTGACAGGGCGAGTTACACCGATCCTAACACCCACCCACCCCCTTTCCCGGTCTGTTTGCGGAGAGACACCACCTTAACTAACACTTTTTCTGGGGGAAACACTGCTATATGCATAACTACAAAGGTATGCTTAGTTGGCTAACTGTGTAACAAAAATGGCCAGTTAGAATCATACATATTGTTAGATATAGAGAACACTCAAACCCTTTATGTATTAAATCCAAAATAATTAAATTTAACAATTCAGTGCATTTGCAAACTCAAACCAGTTACTCCAAAATGTGCAACGATTCTTCTCAACAAACAAGGAAAAATATAACCAGGATAGTACAAATATTCAGTATGTTTGTATATTGGTAAATTATGGAAGGAATTCAGCAAAGAAGTCAAACAATATACCAATGTTACCAATCGAAAATGAGATGCATCTCATTATGTGAACTGCAATTAACAAACACCTATTTATTTGTGAAACCTTGATTGTTTACTTATTTATGTGTTGTCCGTGTCACAGATTGAGCCTGGGAAGTGAACAAATGCGTTAAAAATTGCTATGAAACAGAAAAGGGGTAGGATTAAATCAGCTCTGCTTCTTGATACTCCTTTTTAGACATTTTGTAAAGGTAAACTGTAAAGATGTGATGCACCATGTTGTAACTGTATGCATGCTCCAAATAAACTAACACCATTACCTCCACCTTATGTCCCGACAATGTTGCTCTGGCTACTGCTATATCAAAAATAATCAACAGTCACGGTCATGTTTACGCCGCATCACGGAATAAATGTCCCATGAAATTTTAGGAAAATACCAACTTAACGATACAAACTTAAATGGGCAAATGTCAACAACAAGCCAGTAATAGTCTTGAGACCAGCACACTATCAATGATGCCATGAATTCATAAGACTTCTGTCTAGGGCTGGGCAATATATCGATATATTCGATATATCGCGGGTTTGTCTCTGTGCGATATAGAAAATGACAATATGGCGATATTGGAGTACCGTATTTTTCGGAGTATAGGTCGCACCTGCCGAAAATGCATAATAAAGAAGGAAATAACATATAAGTCACACTGGAGTATAAGTCGCATTTTTGGGGGAAATTTATTTGATAAAACCCAACACCAAGAATAGACATTTGAAAGGCAATTTAAAATAAATAAAGAATAGTGAACAACAGGCTGAATAAGTGTACGTTATATGAGGCATAAATAACCAAGTGAGAAGGTGCCTGCTATGTTAACCTAACATATTATGGTAAGAGTCATTCAAATAACTATAACATATAGAACACGCTATACCTTTACCAAACAATCTGTCACTCCTAATCGATAAATCCCATGAAATCTTATACGTCTAGTCCAGGGGTGTCAAACTCAAATACAGAGTGGGCCAAAATTTCAAACGGAACAAATGTTGAACAAATTAACCTTTTAATAGGGACCCAAACAAGTTTTGCATTAAATATTGAACAAGCAAGGCTTATTTAACTTTAGTGACATGCAAAATCCAGTTTCAAATAATAATAATAATAATTAAAAAAATATCAATGGCATATCAAATAAAATTTAAATAAAAATGTAATGCCTTTTTTTCTATTTGCAATCTTCTGAGGTAAATATCAATTTTTTTCCACAGGCTAATAATAAATTTGAAAATAAAATAACAATAATGAATGAACCAAACATTCAAGCCTTGACGTAGAAAGAGAAAAAGCATGAATAAAACGTTAATTATTGGTCAGTTTGCTGGAAGTTTCCCGGAAGAGTTAGTGCTGCAAGGGGTTCTGGGTATTTGTTCTGCTGTGTTACGGTGCGGATGTTCACCCGAAATGTGTTTGTCATTCTTGTTTGGTGTGGGTTCACAGTGTGGCGCATATTTGTAACAGTGCTAAAGTTGTTTATACGGCCACCCTCAGTGTGACCTGTATGGCTGTTGACCAAATATGCCTTGCATTCACTTGTGTGTGTGTGTGTGTGTGTGTAAAAGCCACAAATATTATGTAACACGCTGTTAGTATGGAGGAAAAGCGGACGTGACGACAGGTTGTAGAGAACGCTAAAGGCAGTGCCTTAAATGCACGCCCCCAATATAGTTGTCCAGGTGGAAATCGGTAGAAATTCGGGAGAATGGTTGCCCCGGGAGATTTTCGGGAGGGGCACTGAACTTCGGGAGTCTACCGGGAAAATTAGGAGGGTTGGCAAGTATCAGTATTAGCGGTGAATGCGGTGTTACAGCGGCACCGACGCTGTATAACACCGGCGGGCTAGCTCTAATGCTAAATTGATATTGCCTCAAGAGCCAAATTAAATTACACGGCGGGCCAGAGTTTGACACCCATGGTCTAGTCTATTACGTGAATGAGCTAAATAACATTGTTTGATATTTTACGGTAATGTGTTAATAATTCCACACATAAGTCGCCCCAGAGTATAAGTCGCACCCCTGGCCAAACTATGAAAAAAACTGCGACTTATAGTCTGAAAAATATGGTATACATTCTCACGCAGTTGCTTTTAGCTGCGGGCATTACATTGCACACGTTTCCCACTCTTTCTTTTCTCTACTTCTCACAGCGACGTAAACCAAGCGTACCAGCAGAGAGGTAGCGACATTGTAACTTTAGCTGTGATGCTAACGGTGAAGTGCGGGTGGTAATACGAGAGACAGAAGTTGCAAATCTGGTAACACATGGAGGAAGAATTAATTACCAAAAAAACAGCACGGGATCCATCGTCCGGCGGTGGTTTGGCTTCAAGCGGTAAGATGTTCAACAATTATGCAGCAAAAGCAATGCTACAAAAACTAACAGCATCATTTGAAAAGTCACCCGCTACAGAATGAAGAGTACTTGAAACTCTGCATGTCAACATCTCCTGCCGGTGTCACACCAACAAAATGCCAAAGCAACCATTTCCAGACACCTTATGAAAAAAAAATAGTCAACAACAGAAGGAGATAACGTCCGCAGGAACCTACCACATAGCGAAGGACATACACTATTGGATTTCCTATTATGCAGATCATTTTTAGTTGGCAGTTATGGAAATATCTTGTGTGACATCACGCACAAAAGTGCACTTTATTTTTTTTCAAACTATTGTAGTGGCGTTCTGCACAAAAAAATGCACTTTAATTTAGTGTTGTTTTGATATGTCATCTTAGTGACATCATGCACAAAAGTGCACTCATAGCTTGTTTTAAAATGTCTATGACAATCTTGCACTTACTGTTTTGGAAATGACATGAATGTTTGTGCCACTGCTTAATAACTGTTTAATAAATACACTTTTAGTTGTGATTTCCCTGTCTGCATGAAAGTTTAAAAGTAGCATATATTAATGCAGTATGAAGAATAATGTTTTAATGTAGACACATAGAATCATCATACTGCTGTGATTATCAGGCTAAGGCAAAATATGGAGATATATTTGGTGTATCGTGACATGGCCTAAAAATATCAAGATATTAATAAAAGGCCATATCGCCCAGCCCTACTTCTGCCACAAAATGTGTTTGGGTACTGTAAATCACAATGTTGTGCACTCTTTTTAAATAATGTAAACGTCAACTCTACAGAAACCGTGCGTGTGTAGGTGGATGAAACACCCAGAACTCTCACTGTACTCGGATGGCAGTAAAGACCATTCAATTAACCTGAATAATTGAGACACGACATTTATCAGAAATTATGTAAAAAGATACCTGGAACTGAGCATCGTCATTTTTGTCATTTGATCATGTTAGATTGTACAGGTGTCCCTAATATTATGACAATCCAACATGAGTTCCGATTCAACAACAACAACAACAACAAAACATCGACTTCAGGGAAAAGCTCCTATAAACCAGGCTTGGGCAATTATTTTGACTCAAAGGGCAAAATTAAGAGGAAAAAAAGAATGAATGAACGATAAACCAGGCTTGGGCAATTATTTTGACTCAAAGGGCAAAATTAAGAGAAAAAAAAAGAAAGAATGAATGAAATAAGTTTATTTCGGTCATATAATCAACCATTAACTGTTTTGTGTGACCAGTTTAATAGTACGGATTAGACATATTTAACAATCGTACACATTTACACCCAAAAAGAAAAGAAAAAGAATGACCGAAAAAGGAATAGGCTGAAGCCAAAATGTTTCTCGGGGGCGGTATAACTATTTTTATTAACACCAATACAAAACCTCACAATAATGTCTGATTGAATGCTAAAATTATTGTGACAGACTGACTTAAACGGAATGGAATTTTATTTTTTTTTACTGAATGAGACACCCAGAATGTACATGAAAATAAAGAATGTGGGATTTACAATATTAGCTACGAAGGATAAAAAACTGAATATTGACAACATTAGAATGTCACACCCCCTCTCCACCTACATATTTTACAATCAAGCGAAAGGCAACAAAAATGCGACAAACACAACAGAATATGAACGCGAAATGTAAAAAAACCCACCGACAATCTGATATATGTGATATATCATTAAGCTTTAGAACTTTCCTGTAAAAATCTCCTTCAGTGTCTGTCCCTGACACCCACGTTTGTGAATTAGATGTGACTTACATTTAAACAGTGCTTTTCTCTAGTGACTCAAAGCGGTTTATATTGTGAAACCCAATATCTAAGTTACATTTTTGGTTTAAATGTAACTTAGATATTGGGTTTCACTTTGTAAAAGTGCTTTTGAGTCACTATAGAAAAGCGCTATATAAATATAATTCACATAGTGCTTTTCTCTAGTGAATCAAAGCACTTTACATTGTGAAACCCACTATCTAAGTTACATTTTTGGTTTGAATATAACTTAGATAGTGCAGTGGTTCTCAAGCTTTTTTCAGTGATGTACCCCCTGTGAACATTTTTTAATTCAAGTACCCCCTAATCAGAGCAAAGCATTTTTGGTTGAAAAAAAGAGATGAAGTAAAATACAGCACTATGTCATCAGTTTCTGAGTTATTAAATTGCATAACAGTGCAAAATATTGCTCATTTGTTGTGGTCTTTCTTGAACTATTTGGAAAAAAAGGTATAAAAAAACAAAAAATGTGTTGAAAAATAAACAAGTGATTCAATTATAAATAAAGATGTCTACACATAGAAGTAATCATCAATTTAAAGTGCCCTCTTTGGGGATTGTAATCAACTTAATTCTAAACATTTCTTCACAAAAAAAAAAAATATATATTTAACATCAATATTTATGGAACATGTTCACAAAAAATCTAGCTGTCAACACTGAATATTGAATTGTTGCATTTCTTTTCACAGTTTATTAACTTGCATTCATATTTGTTTTAAGTATTATTCAATAAATATATTTAAAAAGGATTTTTGAGTTGTTGCTACTTTTAGAATATTTTTAAAAAATCTCACATACCCCTCGGCATACCTTCAAGTTTTCCCAGGGGTACGTGTAACCCCATTTGAGAACCACTGAGATAGTGGGTTTCACTATGTAAAAGCGCTTATGAGTCACTAGAGAAAAGCGCTATACAAAGATAATTCACTTCACTACATTTTAAACCGGGCTTCACGGTGGCAGAGGGGTTAGTGCGTCTGCCTCACAATACGAAGGTCCTGCAGTCCTGGGTTCAAATCCAGGCTCGGGATCTTTCTGTGTGGAGTTTGCATGTTCTCCCCGTGAATGCGTGGGTTCCCTCCGGGTACTCCGGCTTCCTTCCACTTCCAAAGACATGCACCTGGGGATAGGTTGATTGGCAACACTAAATTGGCCCTAGTGTGTGAATGTGAGTGTGAATGTTGTCTGTCTATCTGTGTTGGCCCTGCGATGAGGTGGCGACTTGTCCAGGGTGTACCCCGCCTTCCGCCCGATTGTAGCTGAGATAGGCGCCAGCGCCCCCCGCCACCCCGAAAGGGAATAAGCGGTAGAAAATGGATGGATGGATACATTTTAAACCAGTGTGGGTGGCACTGGGAGCAGGTGGGTAAAGTGTCTTGCCCAAGGACACAACGGCAGAAGCCGGGATCGAACCGGGAGCCCTCAAGTTGCTGGCACGCCCTCCCTACAAACCGAGCTATACCGGCCCAAATTTCAGGCCGGACGCTCTGGAAACACTCCGTGGAAACGCTCCCCACCCACACTGCTTGGTGCCTGGTCTGAGCTGCTGTGACGTAGATTACCATAGTCACTATTTAGATGACCATAGTCACTATTTAGATGACCATAGTAACTAATTAGATGACCATAGTAACTATTTAACTGACCATAGTCACTATTTAACTGACCATAGTCACTATTTAGATGACCATAGTAACTATTTAACTGACCATAGTAACTATTTAGATGACCATAGTAACTAATTAGATGAGCAGAGTAACTAATTAGATGACCATAGTAACTAATTAGATGACCATAGTAACTAGTATCTCATGCAAAAGTGCAGATTCAAACCATTGAAATACTTAGTGTAGTTGAAGACTTACAGTCATTAGAAAACATGAGTGCACATCATAATGGCAGTTACACTTTATATTTTAGAGATCTAAAAAAAAAATATTTGGGAAATTCCGGTGGTGCCAGATTGAAAAGCTTTAAATGAAAAGGCCTTAATGTGCCCAGGTCTTGCTATAGACCATGGAACACAGTCCCTAGGCCTTCACCGTAGTGGTGGGGAGGTAGTGTACTCACCATACACGTAGAGGATGTAGTCATCGTAGGCCTCGCCCACAGCGTTGGACGCCACACAGCGATACGTGCCGTTGAAGGACTTGTTGAGGTTCTCGATGTAAAGATCCGAGCCTGTGACCACGGCGTGAGGCGGCACGTCCTCGTCCACCCTCAGCCAGTTGATCTGGTGAGGACTGTAAATATGCACATAGGACTTCACACACTGAAATCAAGATCAAGACTCAGCCTAAGAAGAGGCCTGTCTCGTGATTGTACAGCAACAATAACAGTCGCAGTCACAAGTGTACAGTACACTTGCAAAGAACATAATGTCATAGCTGTCTTGAGTTTCCAATCATTTCTACAACTTATATTTTTATGTGATAGAGTGATTGGAGCACATACTTGTTGGTCACAAAAAAACATTCATGAAGTTTGCTTCTTTTATGAATTTATTATAGGTCTACTGACTCCGCTGGGTTAAAACTATACACATAACTTTCCTCCAGAAGGTCTTATCTTTGTCCATGTGATGTCCGATGAAACAAAAATTGAGTTGTTTAGCCAGAATACCCAGCAATATGTTTGGAGGAGAAAAGGTGAGACCTGTAATCCCAGGAACACCATTCCTACCGTCTAGCATAGTGGTGGTAGTATTATGCTCTGGGCCTGTTTTGCTGCCAATGGAACTGGTGCTTTACAGAGAGTAAATGGGACAATGAAAAAGGACGGTTACCTCCAAATTCTTCAGGACAACCTAAAATCATCAGCCCGGAGGTTGGGTCTTGGGCGCAATTGGGTGTTCCAACAGGACAATAACCCCAAACATTGAGCTGGGCGATATATAGAATAAACTCAATATATCACAGGTTTGTCTCTGTGTGATATAGAAAATGACTACCATATTTTTTGGACAATAAGTCGCAATTTTTTTCATAGTTTGGCCGGGGGTGCGACATCAATCAATCAATCAATCAATGTTTACTGTTATAGCCCTAAATCACTAGTGTCTCAAAGGCTGCACAAACCACAACACAAACCACTACGACATCCTCGGTAGGCCCACATAAGGGCAAGGAAAACTCACACCCAGTGGGACATCGGTGACAATGACTATGAGAACCTTGGAGAGGACGAAAGCAATGGATGTCGAGCGGGTCTAACATGATACTGTGAAAGTTCAATCCATAATGGATCCAACACAGTCGCGAGAGTCCAGTCCAAAGCGGATCCAACACAGCAGCGAGAGTCCCGTTCACAGCGGAGCCAGCAGGAAACCATCCCAAGCGGAGGCGGATCAGCAGCGCAGAGATGTCCCCAGCCGATACACAGGCAAGCAGTACATGGCCACCGGATCGGACCAGACCCCCTCCACAAGGGAGAGTGGGACACAGGAGAAAAACAAAAGAAACGGCAGATCAACTGGTCTAAAAAGGGAGTCTATTTAAAGGCTAGAGTATACAAATGAGTTTTAAGGTGAGACTTAAATGCTTCTACTGAGGTAGCATCTCGAACTGTTACCGGGAGGGCATTCCAGAGTGCTGGAGCCCGAAATGAAAACGCTCTATAGCCCGCAGACTTTTTTTGGGCTTTGGGAATCACTAATAAGCCGGAGTCCTTTGAACGCAGATTTCTTGCCGGGACATATGGTGCAGTACAATCGGCAAGACATATACTCCGGAGCGACTTATGTGTGAAATTATTAACACGTTACCGTAAAAGATCAAATAATATTATTTATCTCATTTGCGGAAGAGACCAAGAAATTGTCAGCAATTGTCACACACACGTCAACCAATAAGAATTTGGCGGGGGAGGGTCATGGCAGAAGTGCATTGTGGGTCATGGGATGCTAACTGCTATTTGCTACAGTATATGCTACTGCCGTAGATATTAAAGTGGATCATTTCATCGTTGGCGGTAACTTATAAAAACTGAGAAGGGCTGAACAAAAATGGCAGCGAAAAGGAAATCATGTACTGCAGATTACAAGCTGGACGTAGTGAAATATGCAGCAGAAAAAGGACAAGAGGAAGCGGCGCATACCTTTGGAGTTGGCAGAGTTGTTTAGAAGCGACATCAAGGAAGAAGATTTCATGGGATTTAGCGATTAGGAGTGACAGATTGTTTGGTAAAGGTATAGCATGTTTTATATGTTATAGTTATTTGAATGACTCTTACCATAATATGTTAGGTTAACATAGCAGGCACCTTCTCAGATGGTTATTTATGCCTCATATATCCATCCATTTTCTACCGCTTATTCCCTTCCGGGGTCGCGGGGGGCGCTGGCGCCTATCTCAGCTACAATAACCTACACTTATTCAGCCTGTTGTTCACTATTCTTTATTTATTTTAAATTGCCTTTCAAATGTCTATTCTTGGTGTTGGGTTTTATCAAATAAATTTTCCCCAAAAATGCGACGTATATATGTTTTTTTACTTCCTTATTATGCATTTTCGGCCGGTGCGACGTATACTCCGGAGCGACTTATAATCCAAATACACAGTATATGGTGATATTTGAGTATACGTTCTCATGCAGTTGCTTTTAGCTGCGAGCATTACACTGCAGGCTTTTCTCAGTCATTCTTGTCTCTCCTTCTCATAGAGACATAAAACAAGCTCACCTTCTTACATATGTCACATATGTACAGTATACGCCCTCGCGGAACAGAGAGGTAGCGGCATGAGTAACGTTAGCTGTGGTGCAAGTGGTAATATGAGAGAAAGAAGGTGCGAATCTGGTAACAAATGAAGGAAGAATTACTGTAATTCCCAAGAAAAACAGCAGGGGGTCCATCGTCTGGCGGTGGTTTGGCTTCAAGCGGGAAGATGTTGAACAGACAACCGTAATATGTCAAGTGTGGGGCAAAAGTGTTGCGACAAAAAGTAGCATTTCTGTTAATCTGTAGCATCATTTGAAAAGTCACCCGCTAGTGAATGAAGAGTGCTTGAAACGCTGCATGTCAACATCTCTGTTCGGTGCCACACCCACAAAATGCAGAGGCAACCATTTCAACATCAACACCGTATGATAAAAAGATTCAACAACAAAAGGAGATAACGTCTACAGGAACCTACCACATAGTGAAGGACATACACTATTTCATTTGCTATTATGCAGCTCATTTTTATTAGACACTTATTGAAATATCCTGTGACATCTTGGAAAAAAGTGCACTTTATCTTTTTGTACAAATAGTGCACTTTACTTTAGGGTTGTTTTGATGTCAGCTTGTTTTAAAATGTCTCTGACAACCTTGCACTTTCTGTTTTGAAATGACATAAATGTTTGTGCCACTGCTTAATAACTGTTTAATAATTACAATTTTAGTTGTGATTTCCCTCTCTGCATGAAAGTTTAAAAGTAGCATATTTTAATGCAGTATGAAGAAGAATGTTTTAATGTAGACACATAGAATCATCATACTGCTGTGATTATATGCATCAAGTGTACATTCAAAGCTAAGGCAAAATATCCAGATATATATGGTGTATCGTGACATGGCCTAAAAATATCGAGATATTAAAAAAAGGCTATATCGCCCAGCCCTACGCAAAGTGGTAAAGGAATGGCTAAATCTGGCTAGTATTAAGGTTTTAGAATGGCCTTCCCAAAGTCCTGACTTAAATGTGTAGACAATGCTGAAGAAACAAGTCCATGTCAGAAAACCAACACATTTAGCTGAACTGCATCAATTGTGTCAAGAGTTGTGGTCAAAAATTCAAGCAGAAGCTTGTGGATGGCTACCAAAAGCGCCTTATTGCAGTGAATCTTGCCAAGGGACGTATAAGCAAATATTAACATTGCTGTATGTATACTTTTGACCCAGCAGATTTGCTCACATTTTCAATAGAGCCAAAATAAATTCATAAAATAACCAAAATTCATGAATGTTTTTTTTGACCAACAAATATGTGCTCCAATCATTCCATCACAAACAAATACGAGTTGTAGCAATGATTGGAAACTCAAAACAGCCATGACATGATGTTCTTTACAAGTGTATGTAAAATTTTAAACCAGGACTGTACATGTGAAAGTTAATGCAGAAAAGAGAACGCCACTCAGTATGTACTCACTGTGGTTTTCCTTCTGCGATGCACGTCAGATCGAGATTGTCACCTTCTCGAGTTAATCCTTCAGGATACGTCACCACGATCTTCACTTCTGGTTTATCTGAAAATAAATGAGTGTTGATGTTGACAACAAGCTTATGTCACATAGGAGACACCATGGTTGGTTGTCGCATTTAGGATATCTCAATACAAACCGACGCGATTTTTTACAAAGTAAAATCTTTGCAATTAGCCCGCCTTCATAGTGTTCTCTGGAGCAAGACAGCTGAACTTGAGATTAGAGTACAGATGTCCGATAACGGCTTTTTTGCCGATATTCCGATATTGTCCATCTCTTAATTACCGATTCCGATATATACAGTCGCGGAATGAACACATTATTATGCATAATTTTGTTGTGATGCCCCGCTGGATGCATTAAACAATGTAACAAGGTTTTCCAAAATAAATCAACTCAAGTTATGGAAAAAAATGGCAACAAAGTGCATTATTTTATATTTAACATGCCTCAAAACAGCAGCTTGGAATTTGGGACATGCTCTCCCTGAGAGAGCATGAGGAGGTTGAGGTGGGGGCGAGGGGTATATATTTTAGTGTCCCGGAAAAGTTAGTGCTGCAAGGAGTTCTGGGTATTTGTTCTGTTGTGTTTATGTTGTGTAACGGTGCGGATATTCTCCCGAAATGTGTTTGTCATTCTTGTTTGGTGTGGGTTCACAGTGTGGTGCATATTTGTAACAGTGTTAAAGTTGTTTACACGGCCACCGTCAGTGTGACCTGTATGGCTGTTGACCAAGTATGCCTTGCATTCACTTGTGTGTGTGAAAAGCTGTAGATATTATGTGACTGGGCCGTCACGCAAAAGGAGTGCCTTCAAGGTTTATTGGCGCTCTGTACTTCTCCTTACGTTCGTGTACCACTCCGTACAGTGGCATTTTAAAAAGTCATACATTTTACTTTTTGAAACTGGTACCGAAAATTTCCAAACCGATACCAGTAATTTCCGAGATTACATTTTAAAGCATTTATCGGCCAATAATATCGGACATCTGTAGATCATACTTGCCAACCTTGAGACCTCCGAATTCTGGAGATTGGGGGGTCAGGGTCGGGTGGGTGCGGGTAGGAGTATATTTGTAGCTAGGATTCACTGAAATTCAATAATTTCTTATACACACATATACATATATATATATATATATATATATATATATATATATATATATATATATATATATATATATATATATATATATATATATATATATATATATATATATATATATATATATAATATATATATATATATATATATATATATATATATATATATATAAACCCCGTTTCCATATGAGTTGGGAAATTGTGTTAGATGTAAATATAAACGGAATACAATGATTTGCAAATCCTTTTTAACCCATATTCAGTTGAATATGCTACAAAGACAAGATATTTGATGTTCAAACTGATAAACAATTTTTTTTGCAAATAATAATTAACTTAAAATTTCGTGGCTGCAACACGTGCCAAAGTAGTTGGGAAAGGGCATGTTCACCACTGTGTTACATCACCTATTCTTTTAACAACACTCAATAAACCTTTGGGAATTGAGGAGACACATTTTAGAAGCTTTTCAGATGGAATTATTTCCCATTCTTGTTTTTTGTTCAGCTTAAGTTGTTAAAAAGTCTGGGGTCTCCGTTTTGGTATTTTAGGCTTCATAATACGCCACACATTTTCAATGGGAGACAGGTCTGGACTACAGGCAAGCCAGTCGAGTACCTGCACTCTTGCTATGAAGCCACGCTGTTGTAACACGTGGCTTGGCATTGTCTTGCTAAATTAAGCAGGGGCGTCCATGATAACGTTGCTTGAATGACAACATATGTTGCTCCAAAACCTGTATGTACCTTTCAGCATTAATGGTGCCTTCACAGATGTTTAAGTTACCCATGCCTTGGGCACTAATACACCCCCATACCATCACAGATGCTGGCTTTTCAACTTTGCACCTAGAACAGTCCTGATGGTTCTTTTCCTCTTTGGTCCGTAGGACACAACGTTCACCGTTTCCAAAAAAACAATTTGAAATGTGGACTCATCAGACCACAGAACACTTTTCCACTTTGCATCAGTCCATCTTAGGTGATCTCGGGCCCAGAGAAGCCGGCGGCGTTTCTGGGTGTCGTTGAGAAATGGCTTTGGCTTTGCATAGTAGTTTTAACTTGCACTTCCAGATGTAGCGACAAACTGTAGTTATTGACAGTGGTTTTCTGAAGTGTTCCTGAGCCCATGTGGTGATATCCTTTACACACTGATGTCGCTTTTTGATGCAGTACCGCCTGAGGGAACGAAGGTCTGTTATATCATCGCTTACTTGCAGTGATTTCTCCAGATTCTCTGAACCTTTTGATGGTATTACGGACCGTAGATGGTGAAATTCCTAAATTTCTTGCAATAGCCTGTAGAGAAATGTTGTTTTTAAACTGTTTGACTATTTGCTCACGCATTTGTTCACAAAGTGGTGACCGTTTCCCAATCCTTGTTTGTGAATGACTGTGCAATTCACGGAAGCTGCTTTTATACCCAATCATAGCCCCCACCTGTTCCCAATTAGCCTGCACACCTGTGGGATGTTCCAAATAAGTGTTTGATGAGAATTCCTGAACTTTATCAGTACTTATTGCCACCTTTCCCAACTTCTTTGTCCCGTGTTGCTGGCATCAAATTCTAAAGTTAGTGATTATTTGCACACACAAAAAAGTGTTTATCAGTTTGAACATCAAATATGTTGTCTTTGTAGCATATTCAACTGAATACGGGTTGAAAAGGATTTGCAAATCATTGTATTCCGTTTATATTTACATCTAACACAATTTCCCAACTCATTTGGAAACGGGGTTTGTACATATATATACACACTTATATACAAAGATACATACATACATATACAAAATACTTGAATTTCAGTTAATTCTAGCTATATATATATATATATATATATATGAAGGGTTCATACGCAAAAACCGATAAACGCCATTTTGCTAAAGTTTAGCCCAGCCTCGGTAATATATAGTCCGCCACTTCTATTGTGGTATACCAAAATCAATTTGTTTGCAAATGCGGGCAAATGCCGCTTTTAACGTCATTTAGTTCAGCGATTTATTGCAACGGCCGATAAGCGCCATGGATCATCTACCACAAAAGCCGATATATCCGTTTGCCCAACCAGCGCTGCAGTACGGGATCACGTGACAAACAGAATGGCGGCGTGCACGGACTCACTCAGTGTTGTTATCCACGCATGAATAATTTGGAAGCTTCTCCTGTGAACACTGTTAAGCCAGCGAAAAAAACTGACGTGTTGAAGTTATTATTTGATGTTGGCGCTAGCACGCGTGTCCGTGAGTTTTACACCGCTGCGTTAAACGATGTTGTCGAGCATGGAGCTAATGTCGATAGCGATGATGAGTGAGCTGTTATCTGCACAGGAGTGTTTTTGATAGGCAAACCAGGTTGAGCATTTGTGGTTGTTTTATTAGTAAAACATTGTCTTCATTGCAACACTGTTTTTTCATTTTGTGCTGAAAAGCACAAGGTAAATATGTGAGGTCACAGATCCAAAAAAGCATGTCCGGTTAGCAAGTACGAAAAAACAATGTTCGCAGGGACAGCTAGATTTATACGTACCAAGGGATCGAAACTGTTAAATAATGAAGTAAAGAAATGTGAACAGTTGTTACGTTGAAATGTGGCTTTCGATAAATTTCAACTTCTGTTTTTCTCTCTATCTTTATCTTGAATATTATGCGAAATAACGACCGCAAAGAAAACGATTTTGGAGATATCTGTTTTTGCGACATATCATAATTTGGACATATCTGCTTTTGACGTAAAACCACATCAAACACTCTTACTTGAAAGCCATTCATTACATCAGCATTTCTTAAAAGTTTAGGCTTTCATGACTTGCTTATGTGGATATTAAATAAACCATTGTACGCTTGTGCATGTACCGGCAACACCAGCAGGCAGAAAATCGTTAATATACAGAATCGGTCAAAATGGATTTATCTGCTTTTGCATATGAACTCTTCATACATATATATATACATATATATATATATATATATATATATATATATATATATATATATATATATATATATATATATAAATACATAAAATACATACTTGTATGTCAGTGTTCATTTGTTCCGGCAAGAAATCTGCGTTCAAAGGACTCCGGCTTATTAGTGATTCCCAAAGCCCAAAAAAGTCTGCGGGCTATAGAGCTTTTTCATTTCGGGCTCCAGTACTCTGGAATGCCCTCCCGGTAACAGTTCGAGATGCCACCTCAGTAGAAGCATTTAAGTCTCACCTTAAAACTCATTTGTATACTCTAGCCTTTAAATAGACTCCCTTTTTAGACCAGTTGATCTGCCGTTTCTTTTCTTTTTCTTCTATGTCCCACTCTCCTTTGTGGAGGGGGTCCGGTCCGATCCGGTGGCCATGTACTGCTTGCCTGTGTATCGGCTGGGGACATCTCTGGGCTGCTGATCCGCCTCCGCTTGGGATGGTTTCCTGCTGGCTCCGCTGTGAACGGGACTCTCGCTGCTGTGTTGGATCCGCTTAGGACTGGACTCTCGCGACTGTGTTGGATCCATTATGGATCGAACTTTCACAGTATCATGTTAGACCTGCTCGACATCCATTGCTTTCCTCCTCTCCAAGGTTCTCATAGTCATCATTGTCACCGACGTCCCACTGGGTCATTATTGTCACCGATGTCCCACTGGGTGTGAGTTTTCCTTGCCCTTATGTGGGCCTACCGAGGATGTCGTAGTGGTTTGCGCAGCCCTTTGAGACACTAGTGATTTAGGGCTATATAAGTAAACATTGATTGATTGATTGATTATCTACACGTACAAACACATAACACTCCTCTACACATTGTTGTATTTGAAAGTGCGATGCTTTGCAGCCAGTAGCACAGCCTTTGAAGGAGCATTGGTATCGGCATCATCTGTGACATGTAATTTGCAGGAAAGGAATGACTTTAGGGTTGAATTGTCCATCCTCGTTCTATTTTCTGTCACTATCTTTTTAACAATGCGGGAATTCGGGAGAAAGGTTGTCCTGGGAGATTTTCGGGAGAGGCAATGAAATTCGGGAGTCTCCCGGATAATTCGGGAAGGTTGGCAAGTATGCTATAGATTAGAGATCCCTTTTTGATTTTCCTGGCAAGTTGTAAATATTCAGCACCCCACTGTTTATCTTGTAGGGTTTTCCGCAATGACTTTATAAGAAAATAATTGTTAACTTTACAACATGTAAAGGGAAGGCTATAGTTCACATTATCACTGCATATCAAGGGTGTCAAACGTATAGGATCAGGCAAGTTGAATTTGCCAAGTATAAAAAATTTGCAGGAATTTTTGAAAAAATAAACTGCTGTTCTAGTAATCTTATCGATTTGTTTATTTGATTACTTGGAGAAAACCCAATGTTACATTTTAGGGCAAATATTTAAAGCAAAGATTTTATTTTGCCTGCAATTACCTTGTTTTTCTTTTTAAATACAACGTTAGACATGGAGGAAGGTTTTGATGTTAAAATGACAATTAAAAAAATATAAAGGAGCATTAAAATTATAAATGGTAAATGGGTTGTACTTGTATAGCGCTTTTTTTTACCTTCAAGGTACTCAAAGCGCTTTGACGCATTTACCCATTCACACACTGATGGAGGGAGCTGCCATGCAAGGCGCTAACCAGCACCCATCAGGAGCAAGGATGAAGTGTCTTGCTCAAGGACACAACGGACGTGACAAGGTTGGTACTAGGTGGGGATTGAACCAGGGACCCTCGGGTTGCGCACGGCCACTCTACCACTGCGCCACGCCGTCCGATAGTTGTTTTAAATATGAGCTTTGCACACTACAATAACATGTGCGCCAACCAACCCCACCATACAGTTGTGATCAAAATGATTCAACCCCCACACAATTTTGGTGTTTTAGCAAGTTGGACATTTATTCCGTATTTTGTTTATAGTTATATCAAATAAAGATGCTACTTAAATTGCAACACTGTATTTTACAAAATACCAAAAAAGGACATTTTTCTTAATATCTCATTGACAAAATGATTCAACCCCCTAGTTCCATGCATCTTTAGTACTTAGTAGAACCCCCTTTGGCAGTAATGACATCCTTCAAAGGTGATACATAAGCGGACACAAGCTTCTTGCAAGCATCTACAGGTATTTTAGCCCATTCCTCTTAGGCAAAGGCCTCCAGTTCATTCATATTCTTGGGCTTGCGTGCTGCAACTGCGTTCTTCAAGTCCCACCAGAGCTTTTCTAGAGGATTTAGGTCTGGCGACTGTGAAGGCCACTCCAGAGTCTTCCAGCCCTTCTTCTGCAACCACTCTGA
Organism: Nerophis ophidion; assembly: GCF_033978795.1. Taxonomy (NCBI): domain Eukaryota; kingdom Metazoa; phylum Chordata; class Actinopteri; order Syngnathiformes; family Syngnathidae; genus Nerophis; species Nerophis ophidion. Next base: position 37,726,746 of record NC_084628.1, on the reverse strand, counting down.
TGTTGATTTGGAGCTATGTTTGGGATCCTTGTCCTGTTGGAAGGTCCAACGTCTCCCAAGCCTCAGCTTCGTCACTGACTTCATGACATTTGCAGCTAATATATCCTGCTAGGAAATAGAATTCATAATGCCTTGAACGCTCTGGAGATTCCCGGTACCTGAGGCAGAGAAACAGCCCCAGAGCATGATTGACCCCCCACCATGCCTAACAGTATGCAAGGTGTTCTTCTCTTGGTAAGCTTCATTTTTTCTCCGTCAGACATAACGTTGATTCATAGGCCCAAAGAGTTCCAATTTTGTCTCATCACTCCATAGAAGAGTTTCCCAAAACCTTTGGGGTTTGTCCGGATGATTTTTGGCATACTGGAGTCTATTTTACTTGTGCCTGGTAGTCAGAAGTGGGGTGCGCCTGGGAGTTCTGGCATGGAGGCCTTCATCTCGTAGTGCGCGCCTTATTGTCTGGGACGAAACCTGCGTTCCCCCCTCTGCAAAGTCCTGTTGTAGTTCCTCAGCTGTTACCCGGGGGGTTTTTCACCACTGTACGCACACAGCATCCTCTTTTTACCACGCCCAGGTAGTGTTTCCACTGTGCCTTTAGCTTTAAACTTGCGAATTATGCCCCCAACTGTGTCTCTTGGAATGTGTAATGTCTTTGCTATTTTCTTATATCCGTATCCTTTCTTATGAAGAGAAATTACCTCCTCTCTTGACTTCTTTGACCACTCCCTGGACTTCACCATGTTGCAAATACACCATTGACCATCTACAAGAAGCTGAGCGTCACAGTCTTTTTCAATCAGTTTAATTGTTGCTCGTTATGGTTCTAATCACATCTACAGGTGTTTTCAACACCTGATTGAAAAGACTTTATTCAAATTCTGTTCTTAAGAGTTATGATCTTCAAGGGGTTGAATAATTTTGTCAATGAGAAATTAAGATAAATGACACTGTTTGGTATGTTACAAAATATAATGTTGTAATTCAAGTTGCAATTGTCTATTTGACACATCTTTATTTGATATGACTAGAAACAAAATACGGAATAAATGTCCAACTTGCTAAAACACCAAAATTGTGTGGGGGTTGAATGATTTTGATCACAACTGTATTTAAAAAAAACCTGCCCATTTCTGTCTGTCCTACCTGCAACCAAAACCAAAATAAAATGATATCGCACTCTGAAAACGTAGACTGTAGCAAAAACAGCCAGAAGTAAAATGGAGTGCGGGATGAAAAAAAGGATTATCCAAGGTGCACGTATGACATCTACTCAGCCTATAGTAGCTTACAGCAAAATGGTTTCTCTCCCCTTATCAATGCGTGCCAAAGAATACCGAAATGTCAAGCAGTTTCAGTAAAGCTCTCTGTTTTTCCTTGAAAGGTCAGACAAAAAAAAAAAAAGTCCGAAATGAATATTCCACACCGTCTTCAAAAAGGTGACCTAACCTTTTGTGGCACAGTATAGCAGCCGAAATAATCTACTCGGTCAAGGATCTGTTAGTCACCTCCACAGTATCCTGAGACTGGGGGCAGTGCCACCTGCTGGCTGTTGGGGCCACTGATTGATTGATTAAGATAATTAAGAAGAGAAACAGTATCTACTTTATAATTAATATTTAATACAGAATCGTAGTAGTTAGGTCTGGGCAATATATGGAATATACCCGATATATCTCGGGTTTGTCTCCGTGCGATATAGAAAATGACTCTATCGTGATATTGGAGTATACCTTCTCACGCAGTTGCTTTTAGCAGACAGGTAGCATTGTGGGTGAAGTTAGCTGTGATGCTCGCGGAGTGGTGCCAGTGGTAATACGAGAGGGAGAAGGTGCGAATCTGGTAACAAATGGAGGAAGAACTAATTCCCAAAGAAACAGCACAGGGTCCGTTGTCTGGCGGTGGTTTGGCCTCAAGCGGGAAGATGTTAAACAGACAACAGTAATATGTCAAGTATGCGGCAAAAGCGTTGCTACATGTAAAAGGTCACCCTCTAGAGAATGAAGAGTGCTTGAAACTCGGCATTTCAACATTTCTGTTCGGTGCCACACCAACAAAAAAAATGCCCAAGCAACCATTTCCACATCAACACCGTATGGAAAAAATAGTCAACAACAGAAGGAGATAACGTCCGCAGGAACCTACCACATAGCGATTTCATTTCCTATTATGCAGCTCATTTTTATTTAAAACTAAATAAATGATAAATGGGTTGTACTTGTATAGCGCTTTTCTACCTTCAAGGTACTCAAAGCACTTTGACACTACTTCCACATTTACCCATTCACACACACATTCACACACTGATAGAGGGAGCTGCCATGCAAGGCGCCAACCAGCACCCATCAGGGGCAAGGGTGAAGTGTCTTGCTCTGGACACAACGGACGTGACGAGGTTGGTACTAGGTGGGATTTGAACCAGGGACCCTCGGGTTGCGCATGGCCCCTCTCCCACTGCGCCACGCCGTCCCACTTATTGAAATATTCTGTGTGACATCATGCACAAAAGTGCACTTTATTTGTTTTGAACTATTGTAGTGGCATTCTGTAAAAAAAGTGCACTTTAATTTAGTGTTGTTTTGATATGTCATCTTAGTGACATCATGCACAAAAGTGCACTCCTAGCTTGTTTTAAAATGTCTCTGACAATCTTGCACTTTCTGTTTTGGAAATGACATGAATGTATGTGCCACTGCTTGATAAATGTTTAATAATTACAATTTTAGTTGTGATTTCCCTCTCTGCATGAAAGTTTAAAAGTAGCATATATTAATGCAGTATGAAGAAGAATGTTTTAATGTAGACACATAGAATCATCATACTGCTGTGATTATATGCATCAAGTGTTAATTCAAGGCTAAGGCAAAATATGGAGATATATATGGTGTATCGTGACATGGCCTAAAAATATTCAGATATTAATAAAAGGCCATACAGCCCAGCCCAGCCCTTGTAGTAGTAATGGTCTTGTCCACTCTTAAGTCCAGGGCCACAAGACTGCAATTTTTTTTTTTTTTGTCCAGTGGGCAATTTGACTTGAAGCCCGTAAACTCTACCAGCAGTTTTTAACGCACAATGGTTTTAGGCATAGTAATTAAATTTTTTTGGTGGAATAATAAGTGTTTTAGTGTTAAATTTCATGACATCTGGTCCAGTGGTTCGCAAATGGGGGTACGTGTACCCCTGGGGGTACTTGAAGGTAGGCCAAGGGGTACGTGAATTTAAAAAAAAAATATTCTAAAAATAGCAACAATTTAAAAATCCTTTATGAACATTTATTGAATAATACTTCAGCAAAGTAAGAATGTAAGTTCATAAAATGTGAAAAGAAATGCAACCATGCAATATTCAGTGTTGACAGTTAGATTTTTTTGTGGACATGTTCCATAAATATTGATGCTAAATATTTCTTTTTTTGTTAAGAAATGTTTAGAATGAAGTTGATGAATCCAGATGGATCTCTATTACAATCCCCAAAGAGGGCACTTTGAGTTGATGATTTCTTCAATTGAATCACTTGTTTATTTTTCAACAAGTTTTTTGTTATTTTTATTTTTTATCTATTTTCACCTATTTGGGTTAAATTTATTTTTTGCGAACCAGTTATTATAGTCTGCAAATTATGTGTTGTTGTTGAGTGTCGGTGTTGTCGAGAGCTCGGCAGAGTAACCGTGTAATACTCTTCCATGTCAGTAGGTGGCAGAAGGTAGCTAATTGCTTTGTAGATGTCGGTTGTAGCGTGCAGGTAAAAAGGTATGTAATGCTTAAACCAAAAATAAACAAAAGGTGAGTGCCCTTAAAGGGGAACATTATCACCAAACCTATGCAAGCGTCAATATATACCTTGAAGTTGCAGAAAAAAGACCAGGTATTTTTTTAACCGATTTCCGAACTCTAAATGGGTGAATTTTGGCAAATTAAACACCTTTCTGTTTATCGGTCTTTTAGCGATGACGTCAGAACGTGACGTCACCGAGGTAACACACCCGCCATATTCATTTTCACATTACAAACACCGGGTCTCAGCTCGGTTATTTTCAGTTTTTTCGACTATTTTTTGGAACCTTGGAGACATCATGCCTCGTCGATGTGTTGTCGGAGGGTGTAACAACACTAACAGGAAGGGATTCAAGTTGCACCACTGGGAAGAAATCTGCCGCCAGACCCCCATTGAATGTGCCAGAGTGTCCGCACATTTTACCGGCGATGCTAAGACAGACATGGCACAGAGATGTGTGGATAACCTGCAGATGCATTTGCAACGATTAAGTCAACGAAATCACAAAGGTGAGTTTTGTTGATGTTGTTGACTTATGTGCTAATCAGACATATTTGGTCGCAGCATGACTGCCAGCTAATCGATGCTAACATGCTATGCTAATCGATGCTAACATGCTATTTACGCTAGCTGTATGTACATTTGAAACTAGATACCCACATTTAATGCGAAACAAACACTTACCAATCGACGGATTTAAGTTGCTCCAGTGTCACAAGATGCGAAAGTCCTGATCGTTTGGTCCGCACATTTTACCGGCGATGCTAGGGCAGCCATGCTATGGGCCACTTCATTAGGTACACCCATGCTATGGCCAAATAGCGTCAATAGCTATTTGCTCAATAACTTCAATTTCTTCTTCAATTTCGTTTTCGCTATCTGCCTCCATACTCCGACCATCTGTTTCAATACATGCGTAATCTGTTGAATCGCTTAAGCCGCTGAAATCCGAGTCTGAATCCGAGCTAATGTCGCTATCTCTTGCTGTGGTAGCCGCCATGTTGTTTGTATTGGCAGCACTGTATGACGTCACAGGGAAATGGACAGTCGCAACGCAAATAGCAAAAATCAAGAACTTTAAAGCTTTATTTAGGGATATTGCGGGACCGGTAAAATTTGGAAAAAAGCTTCAAAAAATACAACAAGCCACTGGGAACTGATTTTTCTTGTTTTTAACCCTTTTGAAATTGTGATAATGTTCCTCTTTAAGAAAAGCCATTGAAGCTTAGGGAAGGCTATGCAGAACGAAACTAAAACTGAACTGGCTACAAAGTCAACAAATACAGAATACTGGACGACAGCAAAGACTTGCTCTGGCGCGAAGACGGCGTCCACAAAGTACATCCGAACATGACATGACATGTCCCCACAAAAAAGGGTAAATACAACTGGAATATTCTTGATTGCTAAAACAAAGTAAATGTGGGAAATATCGCTCAAAGGAAGACATGAAACTGCTATAGGAAAATACCAAAAAATTAGAAAAAGACACCAAAATAGGAGCGCAAGATAAGAAGTAAAACACTACACAGGAAAACAGCAATACACACAAAATAAGTCAGGGTGTGATGTGACAGGTGGTGACAGTACACCTACTTTGAGACAAGAGCTATAGTGATGCATGTTTGGTTATGCTTTAAAGTCATATCCAACAATTGTGACGACGACTTTTTACTATCAACAGAGTTTGTTTTTTTAATGATTTCTGCTGGTGGTGTGCCTCTGCATTTTTTCAACGCAAAAAAACGTGCCTTTGATCTAAAAAGGTTGAAAAACACTTTTATATGGCACCAAATGTTAACTGAACGTTTATCTTTAAAGGGGAACATTATCACAATTTCAAAAGGGTTAAAAACGATAAAAATCAGTTCCCAGTGAATTGTTATATTTTTTGAAGTTTTTTTCCAAATTTTACCGGTACCGGAATATCCCTAAATAAAGCTTTAAAGTGCCTTATTTTCACTATCTTCGAAACCACTATCCTTTTCCCTGTGGCGTCATACAGTGCTGCCAATACAAACAATGGCAAATAGCACAGCAAGATATAGCGACATTAGCTCGGATTCAGACTCGGATTTCAGCGGCTTAAGCGATTCAACAGATTACGCATGTATTGAAACAGATGGTCGGAGTATGGAGGCAGATAGCGAAAACGAAATTGAAGAAGAAATTGAAGCTATTGAGCGAATAACTATTGACGCTATTCGGCCATAGCGTGGGTGTACCTAATGAAGTGGTCGATAGCATGGCTGCCTTATTAGCGTCGCCGGTAAAATGTGCGGACCAAACGATCAGGACTTTCGCATCTTGTGACACTGGAGCAACTTAAATCCGTCGATTGGTAAGTGTTTGTTTCGCATTAAATGTGGGTATCTAGTTTCAAATGTACATACAGCTAGCGTAAATAGCATGTTAGCATCGATTAGCGTAGCATGTTAGCATCGATTAGCTGGCAGTCATGCCAAATATGTCTGATTAGCACATAAGTCAACAACATCAACAAAACTCACCCTTGTGATTTTGTTGACTTTATCGTTGCAAATGCATCTGCAGGTTATCCATACATCTCTGTGCCATGTCTGTCTTAGCATCGCCGGTCAAATGTGCAGACACTCTGGTACATTCAATGGGGGTCTGGCGGCAGATTTCTTGCCAGTGGTGCAACTTGAATCCCTCCCTGTTAGTGTTGTTACACCCTCCGACAACACACCGACGAGGCATGATGTCTCCAAGGTTCCAAAAAATAGTCAAAGAAATGGAAAATAACAGAGCTGAGACCCGGTGTTTGTAATGTGAAAATGAATATGGCGGGTGTGTTACCTCGGTGACGTCACGTTCTGATGTCATCGTTAAAAGACCGATAAACAGAAAGGTGTTTAATTTGCCAAAATTCACCCATTTAGAGTTCGAAAATCGGTTAAAAAAATACATGGTCTTTTTTCTGCAACATCAAGGTATATATTGACGCTTACATAGGTTTGGTGATGATGTTCCCCTTTAAAATAGTCATATACGTCACCAAGAAGTTGACTCACATAGCACTTCCAAGTTCCTTTGTGCCAGCAGGTCGCTGGCGGCCGGATGGTCAATGATGCAATCCACGGGCACGCCGTCGTCCTCTTTGCTGACAGAGAACCGTACCCGGCTGGTGACAGTAAACATCCTGTCGTACGTCTCTTCCACTGTTGTTTCACCTGTAAAAAAATAAAAGCGACATTAGAAGGGTTGGAGAGGTTAACCGCTGAAAGAGCTGAAACATTCTTTTTAAATCCTCTCGCAGCACAAACCACATAATGAGCCAGTTCATCATTACCAGCACATTCCCTGTCATGCGCTTTAAAGGAGGAAGGCCAGTGGCGCTCGCCTTCTTCCGATGGCCATGCAGCCATCACCAAACATTGGACGTCAAAACTTTTTAGCCAGGGTAAAAGTAGACAAGTGTGTGAACAAAATGAGACGTTAAGCACCGAGCTATGTGAAAGGATTACGGAGCTACAAGAGGAGGTAACCTTGTCTTTTTGGCGTTTGTCTCAGAGCAATCGTCCATTAAATAGGTATGTCCCCATTCAATTGGCCCTTTTTTGGTTTGTTTAATCCTGAATAGTGTCACCATGGTAACACGAAATGTTCCCACTTTAAACTACTCTTGTCGGCACGAACCAGACCTTTCCGACAGTATTTTCCTGGACTCTCTCTATTATGTTAGATCCACTATGGACTGGACTCTCTCTATTATGTTAGATCCACTATGGATTGGACTCTCACAATATTATGGTAGATCCACTATGGACTGAACTCTCACACTATTATGTTAGATCCACTATGGACTGGACTCTCACATTATTATGGTAGATCCACTATGGACTGAACTCTCACACTATTATGTTAGCTCCACTATGGACTGGACTCTCATATTATTATGTTAGATCCACTATGAACTGGACACTCACACTACTATGTTAGCTCCACAATGGACTGGACTCACACTATTATATTAGATCCACTATGGACTGGACTCTCACTATTATGTTAGATCCACTATGGACTGGACTCTCACTATTATGTTAGATCCACTATGGACTGGACTCTCACTATTATGTTAGATCCACTATGGACTGGACTCTCACTATTATATTAGATCCACTATGGACTGGACTCTCACTATTATGTTAGATCCACTATGGTCTGGACTCTCATTATTATGTTAGATCCACTACGGACTGGACGCTCACACTATTAAGTTAGATCCACTATGGACTGGACTCTCACACTATTATGTGAGATCCACTATGGATTGGACTCAAACTATTATGCTAGATCTACTAAGGACTGGACTCTCACACTATTATGTTGGATCCACTATGGATTGGACTCTCACAATATTATGTTAGATCCACTATGGACTGGACTCTCACACTGTTAGATCCACTATGGACTGGACTCTCAGTATTATGTTATATCCACTATGGACTGGACTCTCACTATTATGTTAGGTCCACTATGGACTGGACTCACACTATTATGTTAGATCCACTACGGACTGGACGCTCACACTATTAAGTTAGATCCACAACGGACTGGACTCACACTATTATATTAGATCCACTATGGACTGGACTCACACTATTATATTAGATCCACTATGGACTGGACTCTCACTATTATGTTAGATCCACTATGGACTGGACTCTCACTATTACGTTAGATCCACTATGGATTGGACTCAAAACTATTATGCTAGATTTACTAAGGACTGGACTCTCACACTATTATGTTAGATCCACTATGGACTGGACTCTCACACTATTATGTTAGATCCACTATGGATTGGACTCAAAACTATTATGCTAGATTTACTAAGGACTGGACTCTCACACTATTATGTTAGATCCACTATGGACTGGACTCTCACACTATTATGTTAGATCCACAATGGACTGGACGCTCACACTATTATGTTAGATCCACTATGGACTGGACGCTCTCACTATTATGTTAGATCCACTATGGACTGGACTCACACTATTATGTTAGATCCACTATGGACTGGACTCTCACACTATTATGTTAGATCCACTATGGACTGGACGCTCACACTATTATGCTAGATCCACTATGGACTGGACTCACACTATTATGTTAGATCCACTATGGACTGGACTCTCACACTATTATGTTAGATCCACTATGGACTGGACGCTCACACTATTATGTTAGATCCACTATGGACTGGACGCTCACACTATTATGCTAGATACACTCGACGTCCATTGTACCGGTCGCCCAGGAAGGAGGTCCACACATCTGCGGTCCCCTCTAAGTTTTCTCATTGTCCCATTGGGTTGAGTTCTTCCTTGCCCTGATGTGGGTTCTGAGCAGAGGATGTCGTTGTGGCTTGTGCAGCCCTTTGAGACACTCGTGATTTAGGGCTATATAAGTAAACTGATTGATTGATTGATAACATATGCGGGGGTTAGATGGCCAATTGGTCTCGTATTAAGCGTCTCCATTCAATGTGTGACTCCTGAGCGCCACCTAGCAAGGGGAGGATTTAGACCAGCCCAGGGCTTGGGATTTCTTAAAGCACGTGGATCATATAAGCCCGATAATGACTATTCTTACCACTTTAGGGTGAAGCCTTGTCATGTGAACCTGGCGGTAATCTGCTGTCCACTCGACCCCCCCGGGCTGTCAGAGGGGGCCTTCATTTGGAGAGCATTACAATGCCAGGGGGGCATCGCATTAGCCGCAGTGCTGAGTATGATGGTTTACGCAAACTTAATGAAGTGGGGAAATAATTACGGCCCCACTCTGACCTGCAGCGCACTTCCATTTCAGCCTCGTCACAGGGGAGGACTATTGGACTCGGAGAGGGCAAAACACTGTTGTTCTATCACCAGTACGCACCTACAGTATGGAAGCTTGCTTCATGTAACACACATCTGCCCTCCGAAAACCTGCTGAGAACCTAATGTAGTGCAACTTGGAGGTGGTCTTTGCACTTGAGACAATCAATATTATTTTATCTTATACAACTAAAATGTAACAAACGGTAATAGTCAGGGAAATGTAGCAAGTAGTAGGGGTGCTAAAATATAATCGATTCACATTCAAATCATAATTTGTATTTATTATTTTTTTAATCAATTTATAATTAACATTTTTAAAGATTTCATTAATTTCATTTTTTTTTAAAGAAAAAAAATACATTAAATAACGAATATTGATATCTTAGGTATGTAGGTGTTTGTTATCATTGGTGTTTGTTATCAAGTAAAACAAAACTTTGTTTTCAGCACAAACCCGTTCAAGATGAGACAAACAAATAGTGGACAGCAGGCCCGGACAATTATTTTGACTCGGGGGGCCAAATTTAGAGAAATGAATGTGTCTGGGGGCCGGTATATCTATTTTTAGGAACACTAATACAAAACCTCCCAATAATGTCTGAACGCTAAAAACGTTATGACAGACCACCTTAAAAAACGTAATGGAATTTTTCACATTTTTTTACTGAATGAGACACCCAGAATGTCCATGAAAACCAAGAATGTAGGTGTGGTGAGGCAGAGCCGGCAGTCCAACAGCGAGGCAGGGCACACCGTAGCCCAGCCCAAGATGGCGGCAAGGAGGCGTGGCCGGCAGTCCGACAGCGAGTCAGGGCACACCGTAACCCAGCCAGAGATGGCGGCAAGGAGGCGTGGCCGACAGTCCGACAGCGAGGCAGGGCACACCGTAGCCCAGCCCGAGATGGCGGCAAGGAGGCGTGGCCGGCAGTCCGACAGTGAGGCAGGGCACACCGTAGCCCAGCCCGAGATGGCGGCAAGGAGGCGTGGCCGGCAGTCCGACAGCGAGGCAGGGCACACCGTAGCCCAGCCCAAGATGGCGGCAAGGAGGCGTGGCCGGCAGTCCGACAGCGAGGCAGGGCACACAGTAGCTCAGCCCAAGATGGCGGCGAGGAGGCGTGGCCGGCAGTCCGACAGCGAGGCAGGGCACACCGTAGCCCAGCCCAAGATGGCGGCAAGGAGGCGTGGCCGGCAGTCCGACAGCGAGGCAGGGCACACAGTAGCTCAGCCCAAGATGGCGGCGAGGAGGCGTGGCCGGCAGTCCGACAGCGAGGCAGGACACACCGTAGCCCAGCCCGAGATGGCGGCAAGGAGGCGTGGCCGGCAGTCCGACAGCGAGGCAGGGCACACCGTAGCCCAGCCCAAGATGGCGGCAAGGAGGCGTGGCCGGCAGTCCGACAGCGAGGCAGGGCACACAGTAGCTCAGCCCAAGATGGCGGCGAGGAGGCGTGGCCGGCAGTCCGACAGCGAGGCAGGACACACCGTAGCCCAGCCCGAGATGGCGGCAAGGAGGCGTGGCCGGCAGTCCGACAGCGAGGCAGGGCACACCGTAGCCCAGCCCAAGATGGCGGCAAGGAGGCGTGGCCGGCAGTCCGACAGCGAGGCAGGGCACACAGTAGCTCAGCCCAAGATGGCGGCGAGGAGGCGTGGCCGGCAGTCCGACAGCGAGGCAGGACACACCGTAGCCCAGCCCGAGATGGCGGCAAGGAGGCGTGGCCGGCAGTCCGACAGCGAGGCAAGGCACACCGTAGCCCAGCCCAAGATGGCGGCGAGGAGGTGTTGTTGGTAGTCCAACAGCGAGGCGCCCCGGGAGCGACACTGCAATTAAGATCAAGTGCGTGGATCGCGCACCTTGAGACAATTGAGTAATCCTCTCGCGACAGCCGTGAACGTCAGAGAGAGAGTCGGAGAGACTAGAAGGAGCTAGAGGAAAACTGACGCGGGGAAAGAGAGACTGAGAGCGAAAGAGAGGCGACGACACCCAAAAAAGAGAGGTAAGCGGAAGAGAGCGGCAGACGGAGCAGCTGAAAAGCAGTCTTTATTGAAAAATAAAGAAGTCCAAACAAGCCGGCGCTATGTCCTTCCTTGACGGTCCTTGGAACCCGCACGATGGCTTGAGAAGTATGTCCCAGTAGCATTTATAATATTAACTATGAAGGATAAAACAATGAATATTGACAACATATGAAAGTCACACCCCTTCCCCATCTACATATTTTACAATCAAGCGAAATGCAACAAACACAGCGAAACATGAACGCGAAGGGTAAAAAAAAACAAAAACCTACACTCTGATATATGTGATATATCACTACGTTTTACAACTTTGTTGTAAAAATCTCCTTCGCGTTTGTCCCTGACACCCACATTTCAGGCTCGCTCTGGAAACACTCCGTAGAAACGCTCCCCACCCACAATGCTTGGTACCTGGTCTGAGCTGCTGTGACTTAGATGACCATAGTAACTAATTAGATCGCCATAGTAACTAATTAGATTACCATAGTAACTAGTATATCAAGCAAAAGCGCAGATTCCAACCATTGAAATACTTAGTATAGTTGAAGACTTACGCTCATTAGAAAACATGAGTGCACATCATAATGGCAGCTACAATTTCCATCTTAAAGATCAAAAAAAAATATTTGGCACTGTCCAGTGGGCCGGATTGAAAAGCTTAACGGGCCGCATGTGGCCCCGGGGCCTTAATTTGCCGAGATCTGGTGTACAGGGTTACAGAACAGGAACGCTGATTAGTCGCCACAAAGCGCCCCGTAAAAGATGGGGAAAAGGTAAATGCTGGGGAAGGATGAGAAAAAAAAATACAATCTAGACCGGACTACAGTCTGGAGTGGAGAAAAAAAAGGTGTTGGGGTGTGTGTGTGTGTGTGTGGCGTATATTTTTGGGGATGCATGTGTGTGTGTAAGCCTGCCGTGTGTCTCTATTCCGCGGCCTTGGTGTCGTGCAGTTGCTAGTCCAAAGTCAACAACAATACATGTGTGTCCATGAGAGACAAGAAGGGAGTTTTGTTGTGTCTTCGCCGCACTGTCCTTCGGGAGAGTCTCCAAGCCAGGGAAACAATCCAAATTAGAATGTTTTGTATGCGAGTGAAAATAAAATTTGCTTTTCACTTTAAATTGTCTATGACTGGTCCTCAAAATTCATCCTACAGGGGACGGTCCGATGTTATCCAGATCACAAGCGTGTCCACAGTTCTTCCCGCATCCTACAATCATCAGCTTCCTCTTACGCTACGGGCAATGAACCCCCACATATGTTATACCGTCGAAAAGGTCTGGATCGTGCAGACAAGAGTAGTTTAAAGTGGGAACATTTTTGTGTTACCATGGCGACGCTACTCACAAATAAACAAAAACATGGGCCAATTGAATGGGTACATATCTATTTAATGGACGATTGCTCTGAGACAAACGCCAAAAAGACAAGATTACCGCCTCTTGTAGCTCAGTAATCCTTTCACATAGCTCGGTGCTTAACGTCTCATTTTGTTCAAACACTTATCTACTTTCACCCTGGCTAAAAAGTTTTGACGTCCAATGTTTGGTAACGGCGAGCGCCATCGGCCTTCCGCCATAGAAGCGGATGGCGGCCACTAATTCACTAGAGCGTGGAACCCCCGAAAATTTGCTTTTTTTGGGGGTGAACAACCAGTCTTCACGACCACATCTTTTACACCACTTTTATGTGCTTCGGTGAAAGCGATAACACACATGTCCTCTCTCAAAAAAGTTCCCTTTTATGGAGGTCATGTCTCCCATTTCGCTTCTGTTGGCCCTCAAAGCCAAGAAAGTCAACAAAATCTCTCATTGACTTCAATGTAAGATACTGGCGCAAAAAAACCACAAAACCTCTTATTTTTCTACTCGCTCTAACTCGCCCATTTCTCCACTTTTTGAAAATCTAAGAACACCGGAACGCTCCTCCAAGCCTTGAGGCGCTCAAGGTTTTCCTGGAATTTTTCTAGTTATTTATACTCTTACTGTTATGATTTTTATTTTTTCCTTATTATCAAAGTACTGTATTTTTATTGCTTTTCAATTGCTTTGTAAAAAATTGTATTCTAAAGCTGAGATCCGGTTAAAGTTGGGGTTGCTCTCTTTTCTTTTATTAGATTAACAATTTGTTATTATGCTAAATAAGATGTTTTTAAAGGCCAACACTCCAGCAGCCAACTGGAGGTTTTAAAACATGTAACCTGTTTTCAAAGGGTTTTATTATCATTTTTATTCCAAACAATATACTACAAGAATTGAGAATTGATTCTGAATCAAATCGTCAGCCCAAGAATCAAATTGTGAGGTGGTCAAAATTTCCCAACTCTAGAAATTAGTGTATCGGCTTTATTTACAATAACTGCATAAATTTGTACAAAACCCTTCATGTTTTAGTGGAAAAACTGACATTTTGCAGTCACTGAACTTGAATAGGTATATCATACTGCAGAATGTTATGAATACGATAGTCTCTGACATATTTAGTTCGTAATATCACACTAACATAATCACCTTGACTTCTTGAAATTGCAGCAAAATTTGTTCTCAAGTAAAAACGTGAATACAAAATTAAATATAAGGACATATTGTTGGGACTACTTACAACAGGGGTAGGGAACCTGTGGCTCTAGAGCCAGATGTGGCTCTTTTGATGACTGCATCTGGCTCTCAGATAAATCTTAGCTGACATTGCTTAACACGGTAAGTAATAAATTATTCCGCTGGTAATCACAGGGTTAAAAATAACGTTCAAAATTAAAAACATTCTCATGCATTTTATTCCATCAATCCAAGAAGTCGCATTAATGGTAAGAAGTATTTCATTTATTATTCGTTAGCTTCAGAATAACAATGTTATTAAAAAGAATAAGAGACTTATTATACTCTAAAAATGTTAGTCTAACTTAAAAATGCGCACATTTAGTTGTATTCAGTGTTAAAAAATATTGGTAACACTTTAGTATGGGGAACATATTCTAAGTAACAAAGACTTAATTAAGAGTTATTTGGACATTAGGGGACCATATAAGGGTTAGGGTTACTAATAAGCAATAATTCTGAGGTTATAAGGGAAGACTCTTAGTTATGGTTTACTGCTTGTAAAATACAGCCATGCAGAAAAAGGCATTAATAAGTACTTAAAAACGACTAATTAAGAGCCAATATGTTACGAATTTGCATGTTAATAAGCAACTAATTAATGGTGAAAATGTTCCCCATATCAAAGTATTACCAAAACATAATATGGCTCCCACGGAAATACGTTTTTAAAATATTTGGCTTTCATGGCTCTCTCAGCCAAAAAGGTTCCCGACCCCTGACTTACAAGATGCCTTAATCCTTGGTCCTTCCTAAACTGGATGGATGGATGGATGGATGGATGGATGGATGGATGGATGGATGGATGGATGGATGGATATAGTATTTTTTTGATAACTATGATCTATATGAGATGCGATGGGCAATGCAGTTGTAGTAATAAGATTACTATGGAATATGCATAAACATACAAAAAACAACAATTGGCAATTTTAAAAGCCATGATAACTTTACTGAAAAAAACTGTATATATACTAACAAGTGCAGTCGAACAAATAATAAAAAAAAATTAAAAAAAGATTAATCACACTTTTAAATTTGGATTAATCACTGTTAATTACATGTTTATTATTCTGTAGCATACTAAAATTAACTTAAAAAAAAGACCCCACTACGTCGAAACAAATGCAATTCTATTGTCAAAATGTTACACTGGAACATTTTTTTTAAGATTTTAATTGGATGCACATCAAAACCTGCTAACAGTTTTATTTAAAGTCCCGTCAGAGTTTTGTTTTTCGGAGTTGTTTTACTCATCTTTGCAACGGTGTGTGCATTGAGTTGATCACTGACTTGATACCAACCACAACTTCAGGTAACCATTCGCTGTTAAGGTAAATGAACATGTGCTCTGAGAATAAATTGTGTGTCTAATCTGCGTACAGACCTGATGAATGCAACATTTCTTTATGATTAATGAGTTAATGAGTATGACATTTAGCAATAAATAACACAAACATGTGTGTTCTTTTTGTGGATTACTTGAAAAACCAATGTTATTGTTTTGAATAAATGTTGTGAACGAAATATAGCATAAATCAGGGCTTTTCCAGAAGACTTAAGAAAGGCACAGCAGTTTTGGAAATATAAATTACAAAATAATTTTAAATTCTGATAAGCTAACTTCAGTTTGAGTTCGAGTTTATTTTGAACATGCATGCATACAACATGATACATCACACATGCACGCATACAACATGATACATCACACATGCACGCATACAACATGATACATCACACATGCATGCATACAACATGATACATCACACATGCATGCATGCAACATGATACATCATGCATGCATGCATGCAACATGATGCATCATACATGCATGCAACATGATGCATCACACATGCATGCATACAACATGATACATCACACATGCATGCATACAACATGATACATCACACATGCATGCATACAACATGATACATCACACATGCATGCATACAACATGATACATCACACATGCATGCATACAACATGATACATCACACATGCATGCATACAACATGATACATCACACATGCATGCATACCACTTGATACATCACACATGCACGCATACAACATGATATATCACACATGCATGCATACAACATGATACATCACACATGCATGCATGCAACATGATACATCATGCATGCATGCATGCAAAATGATGCATCATACATGCATGCAACATGACGCATCACACATGCATGCATACAACATGATACATCACACATGCATGCATACAACATGATACATCACACATGCATGCATACAACATGATACATCACACATGCATGCATACCACTTGATACATCACACATGCACGCATACAACATGATACATCACACATGCATGCATACAACATGATACATCACACATGCATGCATACAACATGATACATCACACATGCATGCATACAACATGATACATCACACATGCATGCATACCACTTGATACATCACACATGCACGCATACAACATGATATATCACACATGCATGCATACAACATGATACATCACACATGCATGCATGCAACATGATACATCATGCATGCATGCATGCAAAATGATGCATCATACATGCATGCAACATGACGCATCACACATGCATGCATACAACATGATACATCACACATGCATGCATACAACATGATACATCACACATGCATGCATACAACATGATACATCACACATGCATGCATACCACTTGATACATCACACATGCACGCATACAACATGATACATCACACATGCATGCATACAACAAGATACATCACACATGCACGCATACAACATGATACTTCACACATGCATGCATACAACATGAAACATCAAACATGCACATTGCACACAACATGATACATCACACATGCATGCATGTAACATGATACATCAAACATGCATACATGATACATCACATATGCATGCATACAACATGATACATCACACAGGCACACATACAACATGACACATCACACATGCACGCATACATGATACATCACACATGCACGCATAAAACATGATACATCACACATGCACGCATACAACATGATACATCACACATACATGCATACAACATGATACATCACACATGCATGCATAAAACATGATACATCACACATGCATGCATACAACATGATACATCACACATGCATGCATACAACATGATACATCACACATGCATGCATGCATACAACATGATACATCACACATGCATGCATACAACTTTTTCCTTTAAATAGCAGTTGCTAA
The DNA here is from genome assembly GCF_033978795.1 of Nerophis ophidion. Lineage (NCBI taxonomy): Eukaryota > Metazoa > Chordata > Actinopteri > Syngnathiformes > Syngnathidae > Nerophis > Nerophis ophidion. Next base: position 37,709,269 of record NC_084628.1, on the reverse strand, counting down.
AACTGTTGTTTACTTCATGTTGTCAATGTATTCACAATGTCCTCCATAAGTAATAACAGTAAAAATGAATAAATAATACTTTGTGAAGTAAGTTATATTTCATATGGTGAGATAAGTAAGATTACCTAGAGCAGGGGTCACCAACGCGGTGCCTGTGGGCACCATGTCGCCCGTAAGGACCAGATGAGTCGCCCGCTGGCCTGTTCTAAAAATAGCTCAAATAGCAGCACTTACCAGTGAGCTGCCTCTATTTTTTAAATTGTATTTATTTACAAGCAAGCTGGTCTCGCTTTGCTTGACATTTTTAATTCTAAGAGAGACAAAACTCAAATACAATTTGAAAATCTAAGAAAATATTTTAAAGACTTGGTCTTCACTTGTTTAAATAAATTCATTTTTTTTTTTTACTTTGCTTCTTATAACTTTCAGAAAGACAATTTTAGAGAAAAAACACAACCTTAAAAAAATTCCTTCCTCTTCTTTCCTGACAATTTAAATATGTTCAAGTATTGTTTTTTTATTATTATTATTGTAAAGAATAATAAATACATTTTAATTTAATTCTTCAATTTAGCTTCTGTTTTTTCGACAAATAATATTTGTGAAATATTTCTTCAAACTTATTATGATTAAAATAAAATAAAAAAATTCTGGCACATATAGAAAAGCTGTAGAATCAAATTTGAAATCTTATTTCAAAGTCTTTTGAATTTATTTTCAAATTTTTGTTCTGGAAAAACTAAAAGAAATAATGATTTGTCTTTGTTAGAAATATAGCTTGGTCCAATTTGTTATATATTCTAACAAAGAGCAGATTGGATTTTAACCTATTTAAAACAAGTCATCAAAAATATATATTTATTGTGAGAAATCATTAAGATGATCAGTGTTTCCACAAAGATAAATATCATTAGTTATTTTTAATAACATAGAGTTAAAGGTAAATTGAGCAAATTGGCTATTTCTGGCAATATATTTAAGTGTGTATCAAACTGGTAGCCCTTCGCATTAATCAGTACCCAAGAAGTAGCTCTTGGTTTCAAAACGGTTGGTGACCCCTGACCTACAAAATGAATGGATGGATGAGATACATTCAGAATGTTTATCATGGTGGTTCTTCTTTCTCCTTTGTAAACACTTTGAGTACGAAGAGTTTTTTGAAGTGCATCATATTAGTACTTTTGTTTGACCTCTATGCTTAATTTATTCCATCATTTAATTCCACATACTGATATACTGGAAGTCTTAAGTGTTGTACCTGCATACAAACGTTTTAAATTACATATTTCTCTAAGATTATATTTTTCCTCTTTTGTTGAGAAGAATTGTTGTATATTCTTGGGTAGCAGATTATAGTTTGCTTTGTGTATAATTTTAGCTGTTTGCAAATTCACTATGTAGTGGAATTTCAATATTTTCGATTCAATAAATAAAGGGTTTGTATGTTGTCTATATCCAACATGATGTATCATTTTAACTGATCTATTTGTGACACCGTTAATGAATGAAATGTACTTTTGTAGTTATTTCCCCATATTTCTACACAATAACTCAGATATGTAACACTAAGTGAAGTGAATTATATTTATATAGCGCTTTTCTCTAGTGACTCAAAGCACTTTACATAGTGAAACCCAATATCTAAGTTCCATTTAAATCAGTGTGGGTGGCACTGGGAGCAGGTGTGTAAAGTGTCTTGCCCAAAGACACAACGGCAGGATGGCGGAAGCGGGTATCGAACCTGGAGCCCTCAAGTTGCTGGCACGGCCGCTCTACCAATCGAGCTATACCGCCCCTAGCACTAGCGAACAGTAGAGAATATAAAGTGGTTTTTGGTCCGATGCATATTTAGCTTTATTCATTATTTATTGCCACCTTATGTTTTATATTTTTTACGTGATTTCCAGTTGAATTTATCATCAATCATCATACCTAGAAATGTGGTTTCATTTACTCTTTCAATTTCTATTCTGTCTAATTGTGTTTGTGTGATGACTTTCCCTTCTACTGTTACCAAATAGTATTAGTTTAGTCTTACCGAGATTCAAAGTCTGTTTTTGTCAAACCATCTTTTTAATTTGGTCATTTCTTCTAGTATTATTTGTAATAACTTTTGTGTGCTCTCCAGAACAAAACCATCAATCAATCAATGTTTATTTATATAGCCCCAAATCACAAATGTCTCAAAGGACTGCACAAATCATTATGACTACAACATCCTCGGAAGAACCCACAAAAGGGCAAGGAAAACTCACACCCAGTGGGCTGTTGTGTCATCCGCAAATAATCCATCCATCCATCCATCCATCATCTTCCGCTTATCCGAGGTCGGGTCGCGGGGGCAGCAGCCTAAGCAGGGAAGCCCAGACTTCCCTCTACCCAGCCACTTCGTCTAGCTCTTCCCGGGGGATCCCGAGGCGTTCCCAGGCCAGCCGGGAGACATAGTCTTCCCAACGTGTCCTGGGTCTTCCCCGTGGCCTCCTACCGGTTGGACGTGCCCTAAACACCTCCCTCGGGAGGCGTTCGGGTGGCATCCTGACCAGATGCCCGAACCACCTTATCTGGCTCCTCTCGATGTGGAGGAGCAGCGGCTCTACTTTGAGTTCCTCCTCATCCGCAAATAATACTAACTTTAAATCTTTTGTAACTTTACAATTGTCATTGATGTAGAGACTGAACAGTGTTGGTCCTAGTATTGTTTAGTTAGATTAAAGGCAAAATAAATAGTGAGTGAGTAAACAGAGTGTGTGGAAACTCTGCAAAATATGCTCCAAAATGTGCTTTCTTGGGGTGTAATGAAGCCCTATACATATTTTATTCTCTGAAGAGAGAAAGTAGAAGGTCACCTTAGTTGACTGACTATCCGAGGCCCGACAACACGTAGAAACAAGGAAGGCTGCATCTTTGATGCTGATTTTTTGAACATTTTTCCAGTTACTGTGTCTCTGAATGTGGGCGTGCTTTTCACAGCGTTTGTGCAAGAACAAAAAGTGGGCCATCTGCTATTGAGATTCCTACAAAACAAAAACCCAAATCATTTGTGTTTTTGTAAGAAAAAAAAACCCCGCCTGGAACATTTAAGAGGTCTTGCTTTTGAAGACGGGGCATGCTTAGCAATGCGCGGACCGAGGCTTGTCAATTATCAACGTCGTCCACGCGCGGATGAGGAAAAACAGCCGCGAATCAAATCGTCCCAAGGACTTGAATCTCAATGCGGACAAGATTTGAGTGTTGCGGCAGAGACGTCTAATCAAAACACACTTGTGAGCACCAACCACTGATCAATCCCGGTGCAATCAAGCATAACCTCTGCCAGGGTGACACTTGCCACTGTCAAACGCTGTTTGAACAGAATATTGCATTAGTAAATCAGACTGCCTTTCAGATAGGACGGATGCAAGCAAGCTTTAAAAAAAACAAACACCCCAGTAAACACTCCTTAAACACCATACTTTACATCAAACTATGACAGAAAGATTGCTAACTGAAATACACTTTGATTTTCATCAAATTTCATCAATATTTCCGTTAAAACTGAAAGTATGTTTACACAGCAAAGTCCACTTACACCATATTGCCAAAAGTATTTGGCCACCTGCCATGACTCACATATGAACTTGAAGTGTCATCCCATTCCTAACCCATAGGGTTCAGTATGATGTGGGTCCCCCCTTTTGCAGCTATTACAGCTTCAACTCTTCTGAGAAGGCTGTCCACAAGGTTGCGGAGTGTGTTTATAAGAATTTTCCACCATTCTGCCAAAAGCGCATTGGTGAGGTTGGTGGAGAAGGCCTGGCTCTCGGTCTCCGTTCTAATTCATCCCAAAGGTGTTCTATCGGGTTCAGGTCAGGACTCTGTGCAGGCCAGTCAAGTTTATCCACACCACTCTGTCATCCATCTTTATGGACCTTGCTTTGTGCACATGACTGTTGGAAGAGGGGCCCGCTCCAAATTGTTCCCACAAGGTTGGGTTTGTTTGATTGATTGATTGATTGATTGAAATTTGTATTAGTAGATTGCACAGTACAGAACATATTCCGTAAAATTGACCAGTAAATGGTAACACCCCAATAGGTTTTTCAACTTGTTTAAGTCGGGGTCCACGTTAATTAATTCATGGGAGCATGGAATTGTCCAAAAATGTTTTGGTATTCTGGAGCATTCAAAGTTTCTTTCACTGGAACTAAGGGGCCAAGCCCAACTCCTGAAGAAAACCCCACACCATAATTCCTCCTCCACCAAATTTCACACTTGACCCAATGCAATCCGAAATGCAGCATTCTCCTGGCAACCTCCAAGCCCAGACTCGTTCATCAGAATGCCGGATGGAAAAGCATGATTCATCACTTCAGAGAAGGCGTCTCCACTGCTCTAGAGTCCAATGGCGACGTGCTTTACACCACTGCATCACGCGCTTTGCGTTGGACTTGGTGATGTATGGCTTAGATGCAGCTGCTCGGCCATGGAAACTTATTCCATGAAGCTCTCTGCATGCAGTACGTGGGCCAATTGGAAGGTCACATGAAGTTTGGACCTCTGTAGCAATTGACTGTGCAGAAAGTCTTTGCACTATGTGCTTCAGCATCTGTTGACCCCTCTCTGTCAGTTTATGTGACCTACCACTTGGTGGCTGAGTTACTGTTGTTCCCAAACTCTTTCAATTTCCTATAATAAAGTCGACAGTTGACTTTGGAATATTTAGGAGCGAGGAACTTTAACGACTGGATTTTTAGCACAGGTGGCACTCTGGATCGGTTCGCAGCTGAGTGTGAAACGACTGCGATGAGAATCAGCACCTCCAAGTCCGAGTCCATGGTTTTCGTCCAGAAAAGGGTGGAGTGCCATCCCCGGGTTGGGGAGGAGACCCTGCCCCAAGTGGAGGAGTTCAAGTACCTAGGAGTCTTGTTCATGAGCGAGGGAAGAGTGGACCGTGAGATCGACAGGCGGATTGGTGCGGCATTTTCAGTATTGCGGACGCTGTATCGATCCGTTGTGGTGAAGAAGGACCTGAGCCGGTCGATCTACGTTCACATCCTCACCCATGATCATGAGCTTTGGGTTATGACCGAAAGGACAAGATTACGGGTAAATGAGTTTCCTCCGCCGGGTGGTGGGTCTCTCCCTTAGAGATAGGGTGAGAAGCTCTGTCATCCGGGGGGAACTCAAAGTAAAGCGGCTGCTCCTCCACATGGAGAGGCGCCAGATGAGGTGGTTCGGGCATCTGGTCAGGATGCCACCTGAGCGCCTCCTGAGGGAGGTGTTTAGGGCACCTCAGACCGGTAGTAGTCCACGGGGAAGACCCAGGACACGTTTGGAAAACTATGTCTCCCGGCTGGCCTGGGAATTCCTCGAGATCCCCCGGGAGGAGCTGGGGAGAGGGAAGTCTGGGCTTCTCTGCTTAGGGTGCTGCCCCCGCGACCCGACCTTGGATAAGCAGGAGAAGATGGATGGAGGTGGCATCATATGACAGTTCCACGCTGAAACTCATGAGAGCGGCCCATTCTTTCACAAATATTTGTAGACACAGTCTCCATGCCTAAGTGCTTAATTTGATACACCGGGCCAAGTGATTACGACACCTGATTCTCATCATTTGGATGGGTGGCCAAATACTTTTGGCAATATAGTGTATGTTGAATGCTGTCCCTCCCAAATAAAAACCAGGTGTACTTCCATGTGGCTACAAATGTAGCTTACCACCATCAAAAGTAAATGTAGGGTGAATGAAAGATGGGTTCTTACTAGGAATGTCCGATAATATCGGACTGCCGATATTACCTGCCGATAAATGCTTTAAAATGTAATATCGTAAATTATCGGTATCGGTTTCAAATAGTAAAATGTATGACTTTTTGAAACGCCGCTGTATGGAGTGGTACACGGACGTAGGGAGAAGTACAGAGCGCCAATAAACTTCAAAGGCACTGCCTTTGCGCGCCGGCCCAATCACATAATATCTACGGCTTTTCACACTCACAAGTGAATGCAAGGCATACTTGGTCAACAGCCATACAGGTCCCACTGAGGGTGGCTGTATAAACAACTTTAACACTGTTACGAATATGCGCCACACTGTGAAGCCACATCAAACAAGAATGACAAACACATTTCGGGAGAACAACTGTACTGTAACACAACAGAACAAATACCCAGAAACCCTTGCAACACTAACTCTTCCGGGACGCTACAATATACATCTTCCACTAACCCCTACAAAGCCCCGCCCACCTCAACCTCCTCATGCTCTCTCAGGGAGAGCATGTCCCAAATTCCAAACTGCTGTTTTGAGGCATGTTAAAAAAAAAATAATGCACTTTGTGACTCCAATAATACGTATGGCAGTGCCATGTTGGCATTTTTTTCCATAATTTGAGTTGATTTATTTTGGAAAAATTTGTTACATTGTTTAATGCATCTAGTGGGGCATCACAACAAAATGAGGCATAATAATGTGTTCATTCCACCACTGTATCTATCGGCATCGGTAATTAAGAGTTGGACAATATCGGAATATCGGCATAAAAGCCATTATCGGACATCTCTAGTTAAAAACTCTTTGAGTGTCTAGAAAAGCTCTATATAAATCTAATCCCTTCTTATTATGTTACGTGGTTGCAACTGATGAAATGTTTAATTCAGCCTTCAAACGCTGAAACTGAACTTTACTGCATCGCTTTGTCAAAACGTTGTCAGTTGACCTAAAAGTGGGGTATCACCTGTAAGTAGCAAGAAAACTCATTTTGGACTCCTGCACTACCTTTGGCTGCAGCTCTTTTATGAGCTCTCGGCTAAATGCCACCCACCATCCAGGCATACGGACGAAACTAATTTCGGGAGCTTGTTTCCGGCACCTCATTCTTCTTACAAAGCTCGTGAGGAATATCTGAGCGCTGGCAGAAAATTCCGAGCGTTGCCTCAGGGCTCATGTTAAGACAGTTAGCACTACCTCTTGTCTCCTACAATGAGGGTCAACTCGCTATTTTTTTATGGTATTTTTAATCGCTATTGATCCACAGTGCAAAATACCAAGCACTAAAATGTTACTGTGACCTCCAAAAAATGGAGTTACTTCTAACCGTGAGTCAGAATGATGATGAAATCTTCTACAGGCTGTTTGACATAACGATTGCATATTTTACACAAGATTCTCAGCAGCTGCAGACAAGCCCATTTGCACAGTATTAAAATACTGCTACTGTAATTTATGCAAATTTTGCCACCCTGTGTGCTGATTCTCTCGAGTGCCAGAAACTGACAATTGAAATCCTTCCAGCTTGATAATTGATTGCAAAACCAATGCTACTAATGTATAGATTAGCCAATCAACCCTAAATAGAGTCTGAGCACACCTAAAAATACAACTGGTGATAGTAATAATTAACTCAGGTAAGAGATCCTCCTTCCCCTTTCCAAACTTAAAGCCACGAACCCCGTTTCCATATGCGAAAGCCATTTATCAACAACATCCAGAAACACCGCCGGCTTCTCTGGGCCCGAGATCATCTAAGATGGACTGATGCAAAGTGGAAAAGTGTTCTCTGGTCTGACGAGTCCACATTTCAAATTGTTTTTGGAAATATTCGACATCGTGTCAACCATACCAAAGGGGAAGCGAACCATCCAGACTGTTATCGACGCAAAGTTCAAAAGCCAGCATCTGTGATGGTATGGGGATTAGTGCCCAAGGCATGGGTAACTCACACATCTGTGAAGGCACCATTAATGCTGAAAGGTACATACAGGTTTTGGAACAACATATGCTGCCATCTAAGCGCTGTCTTTTTCATGGACGCCCCTGATTATTTCAGCAAGACAATGGCAAGCCACATTCAGCACGTGCTACAACAGCGTGGCTTCGTAAAAAAAGAGGGCAGGTACATTCCTGACCCGCCTGCAGTCCAGACCTGTCTCCCATGGAAAATGTGTGGCGCAATTTGAAGCGTAAAATACGACAGCGGAGACCCCGGACTGTTGAACGACTGAAGCTCTACATAAAACAAGAAAGGGAAAGAATTCCACTTTCAAAGCTTCAACAATTAGTTTCCTCAGTTCCCAAACGTTTATTGAGTGTTGTTAAAAGAAAAGGTGATGTAACACAGTGGTGAACATGCCCTTTCCCAACTACTTTGGCACGTGTTGCAGTCATGAAATACCAAGTTAATTATTATTTACAAAAAAAAAAAAGTTTATGAGTTTGAACATCAAATATCTTGTCTTTGTAGTGCATTCAATTGAAAATGGGTTGAAAAGGATTTGCAAATCATTGTATTACGTTTAAGTTTACATCTAACACGATTTCCCAACTCATATGGAAACGGGGTTTGTAAAACGAAACACAAAAAAGGTAAGACAAAGTAATATTTTCTTCAAATTGTAGCATGTGCAATGCAAAACCGACATGCAGTGACATACATTTTTGCTAAAAACAGCAGTTTTTTTATGCAGTTATGACTCATTTGGAGAGAATGCAGGTTTACCTAAAGTTGTGACCGGGTTGATCTACACCAAACACATTTTTATTGAGGGCCACATTGCAGCTTTCAAAAGGCAGATTTTTTAAAATTAATTTACATTGTGCATGCGGGTAATAACATGTGATTAATCATGATTAATCGTAATACACATGCATTTGAATATTATATTTTTTTTAATGTAGAACTTGCTTTAAAATCATAAATAAAACTGACAAGCAGATATTTAACTATTTGGTTTTATCTCACAAAAATAGTTCTGCAATACAGCATATAATAAGATTGGCATGATAATTTATTATTAAAGTTTAAAGTATGCATTTTTTTTCTGTCAAAATTTAAAAAAACAAACATTTAGAAAAAAATAATAATTAAATAAAACAGGCGCCAGCGTCCCCCGCGACCCCAAAAGGGAATAAGCGGTAGAAAATGGATGGATGGAATAAAAATAAGGATTTGACCTGGTTTTAAGAACCCTTCAAACAATCTCATTTCATTGACAACTAGGTCTGGTGAAGATAAGGTCCTTTTTAAAAATAATAATAAAGTAAAATAAGACAAAATAAATTAAAAACATGTTCTTGAATAAAAAAGAAAGTTAAACAATATAAAAACAGTTACATAGAAAACTAGTAATTAATGAAAATGAGTAAAATTAACTGTTAAAGGTTAGTACTATTGGTGGACAAGCAGCACGCCCAATCATGTGTGCTTACAGACTGTATGTTTCACTTGCAGACTGTATTGATATATATTGTAGCAACCAGAATATTAATAACAGAAAAAAACAAACCTTTTGGTGAATGAGTGTGAATGGGGGGAGGGAGTTTTTTGGGGGGGTTGGTGCACTAACTGTAAGTGTATCTTGGGTTTTTTATGTAGATTTAACAAAAATAAAATGAAAATGTCCTTAAGTTTGACACCTATGATCTACAGTATATTATGTTTGTAGAGTCTATTTTTGACCGTGTCTGGAAAAAAACATGAGCAGTGACAACTTTAAAATGTCTATTTAAACCGTGTCCTTTTTTCCAAAAATAAATGATTCTACAATTTGGTATTGTCTCTGGATTCCAACATATTTGCAGGCAGACTCAAAAAGAATGTTTGAAAAATGACTATGGAGCAAAATTTAAGCAGAATTTACGCAAAAGGGACCATGAGTGGTGAACATGCCCTTTCCCATCTACTTTGGCACGTGTTGCAGCCATTAAATTCTAAGTTAATTATTATTTGCAAAAAAATTAAAATAAAGTTTATGAGTTTGAACATCCAATATGTTGTCTTTGTAGTGCATTCAATTGAATATGGGTTGAAAAGGATTTGCAAATCATTGTATTCCGTTATGTTTATATCTAACACAATTTCCCAATTCATATGGAAACGGGGTTTGTACTACAAATTCCAGAATACAGTGAGATAACTGGTATTTTACTTCTTAGTAAATGGTAAAAGAATTATACTGGTATGCTAACCTAATGGGGTTAAGTATCTTACCCCCACTGGACACTTCAACATGGTCATGGGGGGGATGAGGATCAAACCCGCAACCATCGGATTGGGGGACCTATCACTCTACAAACTGACCCACCCTAACTTTTAGCATTGCGCCAATGTAAAACACCAAATTGACCATGTCATCTATATTCTGTTTCCAGTTTGTTTGCTACATAGTACCACAATTAGGGTCAAAACTCCATCTAACAAACTTTAACAGTCAGCGAGTTTGCATTTTAACTGGTCAGCAGAGTACCTACAATGGTTCATAGTGATACATCTTGCTAGTTTGCCAGTTGAACATGTAATTTCACCGTTGAAACCATTGCATTGTCTTTTGCACACCTACACAAGACAACAGAAAAGCGACTCCTCCAGGGAAGGCACAGATGGCATTTAGAGTCAGATTGGCCGGTGTCTAGATATACAATCTCCCACAAGCCCGATGAATCCTCCTCCTTCCAACACATATATACATTTCACGACAATCCTGCGGACAACCCCTTTGGCTGAACACGATACGAGCAAAATTAATATCCTCAACTTGCTGTACATCATGGAAAATTGATGAGCCTTAATCATAACTGAGCGGCAATAATGATTATTCGACACCCCGTAGATTACTTACCTCTGATGATGCGGAAATGAGTTCATAACACTGACCTAGCAGTTTCTATTTATAGCCAACAGATGTATGGCTACACCAATCCATCAGCATTCAGCGTGCTTAGCGAGCCCTGTGAATAACCACTTTACAATTTGCAACCAAGGCTAATGATTTATGAGACATTCAGTAAAATGAAGCTGTTAATATGTGGCTTGATCACTTTATAGTATTTCTGCTGAGCAAGCAACCAATGTTTGCTAATGAAAATAACTACGACCTCACTGGGCATCATCCACGTTGTTTATGATGCTGTTCTTATACAAAACCAATGAAGTTGCCACATTCTGTAAATGGTAAATAATACAGAATATAATGATTTGCAAAACCTTTTCATTTTATATTCAATTGAACGGACTGCTAAGACAAAATTCTTAATGTTCCAACTGGAAAACGTTATTTTTTGCATATACAAACCCCGTTTCCATATGAGTTGGGAAATTGTGTTAGATGTAAATATAAACAGAATACAATAATTTGCAAATCATTTTCAATCCATATTCAGTTGAATTTAATTCAAAGACAACATATTTGATGTTAAAAATGATAAACATTTTTTTGTGTGCAAATAATCATTAACTTTAGAATTTGATGCCAGCAACACGTGACAAAGAAGTTGGGAAAGGTGGCAATAAATACTGATAAAGTTGAGGAATGCTCATCAAACACATATTTGAGGTGAACAGGCTAATTGTGAACAGGTGTGTGCCATGATTGGGTATAAAAGCAGCATCTATGTAATGCTCAGTCATTCATAAACAAGAATGGGGGGAGGGTCACGAATTTGTCAACAAATGCGTGAGCAAATTGTCCAACAGTTTAAGAACAACATTTCTCAACCAGCTATTGCAAGGAAAGAAGGGATTCCACCATATATAGTCTGTAATGTCATCAAAAGGTTCAGAAAATGTGGAGAAATCACTGCACGTAAATGATGATATTACCCTCAGGCAGTACTACATCAAAAAGCAACATCAGTGTGAAAAGGATATCACCCATTCAGAAAACCACTGTCAGTAACTACAGTTCGTTGCGACATCTGTAAGTGCATTTAAAACTCTACTCTACCGAGCCAAAGTCATTTATCAACAACACCCAGAAACGCCGGAAGCTTAGCTGGGCCCAAGCTCATCTAAGATGGACTGATGCAAAGTGGAAAAGTGACAGTCTGACAAGTCAACATTTCAAATTGTTTTTGGAAACCGTGGACCTCGTGTCCTCTGGAACAAGGAGGAAAATAACAATCCAGATTGATCAAGGCGCAAAGTTCAAAAGGCAGCATCTGTGATGGTATGGGGGTGCATTAGTGCCCAAGGCATGGGTAACTTACACACCTGCGAAGGCACCATTAATGCTGATAGGCACATACAGGTTTTGGAGCAACATATGTTGCCATCAAAGCAATGTTATCATGGACGCCCCTGCTTATTTTGGCAAGACAATGCCAAGCCACGTGTTACAACAGCGTGGCTTCTTAGTAAAAGATTACGGGTACTAGTCTGGCCTGCCTGTAGTCCAGAACTGCCTCCCATTGACAATGTGTGGTGCATTATGAAGCCTAAAATACCACAACGGAGACCCCGGACTGTTGAACAACTTAGGCTGTAAATCAACCAAGAATGGGAAAGAATTCCACCTGAAAAGCTTCAAAAATGTGTCTCTCAGTTCCAAAACGTTTACTAAGTGTTGTTAAAAGGAAAGGCCATGTAACACAGTGGTAAAAAAGCCCCTGTGGCAATTTTTTTGCAATATGTTGCTGCCATTAAATTGTAAGTTAATGATTACTACAAAAAAAAAAGTTTCTCAGTTGGAACATCAAATATCTTGTCTTTGTAGTCTATTCAATTGAATATAAGTTGAAACAAGGATTTGCAAATCATTCTGTTTTTATTTACGAATTACCCAACATACTAACTTCAATGGTTTTGGTTTTTATATAATATATTTTTAAGATCTCAATCGACTGTGAGCTAAAATAATTTGTGACCTATTTTTGGTGAACAAACACATGATCTTAATTAGATCAGCGCCAAATTAAATACCATCATAGATGACCACTTTCAACATACAGTGTCCTTAAAGGGGAACTGCACTTTTTTGGTGGGGAAATGTTGCCCATCGTTCACAATTCTTATGAGAAACAAGAAGACAAAAAGTTTGGATTTCTTTTTTTTGCGGCTCGTTCTAGGTGGCTAGCAATGCAGCCAATGGGAGCAATTTATTCTGCCTCTAAATCACTTTAAAAATACATCTAAAAACCACCAAAAATATTTCATTTAGGTTTGGTAAATGATGTCGCAGTAGCGACATTGTTATCGTAAGAACAAACACAGAGGAACTCTTTTTCTAGAGTAGTAACACATCGCCTTGCGACGGCATGAGCTAAAAGGCTTTTAAATTTGTAATGCGCACCACTGCGATATGACATCAATCTGTACTGACTGAAAAACATGAACAAACATATACTGTAAGATAATAGACCATATTTTATATTTTATTTGTTTCCAGCTAGCTCAACAATGTACGTACCATAGTTGTACTAACAAGTATTAAGTGCTGCATGTATCGTGATCGATATTATAGTGACTCACTCGATGGACTGTTGTTCGTTTGGTCAAGCTAGCCGGGGGTATTTTTATCCAATTAAGCTTGGGTAAGCACTCCATTTATGTCGAAATAGCTTGGCTCCAAACTCCTCATTTACAGCGTCAAAGTTACGCCGACCTCACCTTCCCGGCTTCCGTCTGCTCAAACGTTTCACCCTTTTCTTTGTGCTTGCTTCTAGAAGCAGTAGTTCATCCTCCATATGTTCAGCTTCAAAAAGATAAAGCTGGGAATCTTAATTTTGTCCAAAAATTGTTTTCTTTTACCAAGTCTGCCATGATTAGAGCGCAATCGCATTAAATATCCGAAAGTAGGAACACATTTATTGCCGGAAGTCCGTTGATATGGAAACGGAAATAAATGTATTAAAGAAATGTGGCGGAAATGCATTAAATGACCAGAATAGGGTATAATGAACATATTACACATATGAACATTTTATACATACACACACATATATATATATATATATATATATATATATATATATATATATATATATATATATATATATATATATATATATATATATGTGTGTGACACATATATATATATATATATATATATATATGTGTGTACATAAGTATATATACAGACACACACATATATATATACACACATATGTATGTACACATTTATATATGTACACATATATACAAGTACACACACATATACTGTATATATATATGTATGTAAACACACATATATATATACATACACATATATTTATATGCATATATATATATATATATATATGATGGCGGCGCCCGGACGGGCTGCGACACTGCGGTGCTCTTGCTAAAGATGGAACATTTGGCGGAAATGCCGGACAGTTCTGCAGACTTCATGGCTGGCTCGCATCGTGGTCACTCCGTGATCACGTACGACCGCCAGACACTTCTGGATATGGACATATCGGGCTGTTTTGGACTGATAGACGCGTGCGTGCTAAACATGCTAACTAGCATGGGAATACGTCGGCGGCTACATCCAGCGGCCTGTGAAGCAGCGGAGTCTAGTAGCAGCGGGGGCCGTCTACGGAGCAGACGCCAGCGGTGTGATCGGAAACGCGGATGCCGAGCGGGGCTAAAAACAAAGCAGAAGGCTAATCCCCACAGAACACCACTTCCCTCCATCCTGAAGACGGATTTAGATGAAAGATGCGAGACTACTGGTCTGGGTAAGGAGTCTGTTAAATTAGAACAAGTTTTTTCTGCTTTGAGTGTTTCAGAGTTGGACATGTGTGTTACTGAGGTGGCTAACTATGATGCGTGCAGTTTATCAAAGCAACAAACAAACAATCGAAAAATCCCCGTTACTGAGGTGGCTAACTATGATGCGTGCAGTTTATCAAAGCAACAAACAAACAATCGGAAAATCCCCGTTACTGAGGAGGCTAACCATGATGCGTGCAGTTTATCAAAGCAACAATCAAACAATCGGAACATTCCCGTCGTATCAATTCCTAGATATGGTCGTAATTATACTGAATGCACTGGGCATAATAAACACAACATTATTAATATTGCTACTACGGATAATTTGATCAAAAATTCCCTAAAACAGCCCACTACCTATAATATGGTTTTTTTAAACATAAGATCATTGTCTCCCAAAACGTTGTTAGTTAATGATATCATCAGGGACAACAATCTTAACGTCATCGGTCTCAGTGAAACCTGGCTTAAACCAAACGACTTTTTTGCGCTAAATGAGGCATGTCCTCCTAACTTTACACATGCGCATATTGCCCGTCCGCTTAAAAGGGGTGGGGGGGGTCGCACTAATATACAACGAAAACTTTAACCTTAGTCCTAACATAAATAATAAATATAAATC
The DNA here is from genome assembly GCF_033978795.1 of Nerophis ophidion. NCBI lineage: Eukaryota > Metazoa > Chordata > Actinopteri > Syngnathiformes > Syngnathidae > Nerophis > Nerophis ophidion. The sequence goes on along the minus strand of NC_084628.1, from coordinate 37,694,194 downwards.
GTTTGAGGTGCTTGCTATGAGGTCTGTCACACCGCTGCCTCTACACCTGGCTGTTATCTACCGCCCCCCAGGGCCCTATTCGGACTTTATCAATGAATTCTCAGAGTTCGTTGCTGATCTAGTGACACACGCCGATAATATAATCATAATGGGGGACTTTAATATCCATATGAATACCCCATCGGACCCACCGTGCGTAGCGCTCCAGACTATAATTGATAGCTGTGGTCTCACACAAATAATAAATGAACCCACGCATCGCAACGGTAATACGATAGACCTAGTGCTTGTCAGGGGTATCACCGCTTCCAAAGTTACGATACTCCCGTATACTAAAGATTTGTCCGATCATTACCTCATAAAATTCGAGGTTCAGACGCATGTTCGTCAAACTAATAATAATAATAACTGCTATAGCAGCCGTAACATTAATACGGCCACAACGACAACTCTTGCTGACCTACTGCCCTCGGTAATGGCACCATTCCCAAAATATGTGGGCTCTATTGATAACCTCACTAACAACTTTAACGACGCCCTGCGCGAAACCATTGATAACATAGCACCGCTAAAGTTAAAAAAGGCTCCAAAAAAGCGCACCCCGTGGTTTACAGAAGAAACTAGAGCTCAGAAATTATTATGCAGAAAGCTGGAACGCAAATGGCGCACGACTAAACTTGAGGTGCACCATCAAGCATGGAGTGATGGTTTAATAACTTATAAGCGCATGCTTACCTTAGCTAAAGCTAATTATTACTCAAATCTCATCCACCGTAATAAAAACTATCCTAAATTTTTGTTTAGTACGGTAGCATCGCTAACCCAACAAGGGACTCCTTCCAGTAGCTCCACCCACTCAGCTGATGACTTTATGCAATTCTTTAGTAAGAAAATTGAAGTCATTAGAAAGGAGATTAAAGACAATGCGTCCCAGCTACAACGGGGTTCTATTAACACTGACACGATTGTATATACGGCGGATACTGCCCTCCAAAATAGTTTCTCTCGTTTTGAGGAAATAACATTAGAGGAATTGTTACAACGTGTAAATGGAATAAAACAAACAACATGTTTACTTGACCCTCTTCCTGGGAAACTGATCAAGGAGCTCTTTGTATTATTAGGTCCATCAGTGCTAAATATTATAAACTTATCACTTTCCTCGGGCACTGTTCCCCTAGCATTCAAAAAAGCGGTTATTCATCCTCTTCTTAAAAGACCTAACATCGATCCTGACCTCATGGTAAACTACCGACCGGTGTCTCACCTTCCCTTTATTTCAAAAATCCTCGAAAAAATTGTTGCGGAGCAGTTAAATGAACACTTAGCGTCTAACAATCTATGTGAAACCTTTCAATCCGGTGTCAGGGCAAATCACTCGACGGAGACAGCCCTCGCAAAAATGACTAATGATCTATTGCTAACGATGGATTCTGATGCGTCATCTATGTTGCTGCTCCTCGATCTTAGCGCTGCTTTCGATACTGTCGATCATAATATTTTATTAGAACGTATCAAAACACGAATTGGTATGTCAGACTTAGCCCTGTCTTGGTTTAACTCTTATCTTACTGATAGGATGCAGTGTGTCTCCCATAACAATGTGACCTCGGACTACGTTAAGGTAACGTGTGGAGTTCCCCAGGGTTCGGTCCTTGGCCCTGCACTCTTCAGCATCTACATGCTGCCGCTAGGTGACATCATACGCAAATACGGTGTTAGCTTTCACTGTTATGCTGATGACACCCAACTCTACATGCCCCTAAAGCTGACCAACATGCCGGATTGTAGTCAGTTGGAGGCGTGTCTTAATGAAATTAAACAATGGATGTCCGCTAACTTTTTGCAACTCAACGCCCAAAAAACGGAAATGCTGATTATCGGTCCTGCTAGACACCGAACTCTATTTAATAATACAACTCTAACATTTGACAACCAAACAGTTAAACAAGGCGACACGGTAAAGAATCTGGGTATTATCTTCGACCCAACTCTCTCCTTTGAGGCACACATTAAAAGCGTTACTAAAACGGCCTTCTTTCATCTCCGCAATATCGCTAAAATTCGCTCCATTCTGTCCACTAAAGACGCTGAGATCATTATCCATGCGTTTGTTACGTCTCGCCTCGACTACTGTAACGTATTATTTTCGGGTCTCCCCATGTCTAGCATTAAAAGATTACAGTTGGTACAAAATGCGGCTGCTAGACTTTTGACAAGAACAAGAAAGTTTGATCACATTACGCCTGTACTGGCTCACCTGCACTGGCTTCCTGTGCACTTAAGATGTGACTTTAAGGTTTTACTACTTACGTATAAAATACTACACGGTCTAGCTCCATCCTATCTTGCCGATTGTATTGTACCATATGTCCCGGCAAGAAATCTGCGTTCAAAGGACTCCGGCTTATTAGTGATCCCCAAAGCCCAAAAAAAGTCTGCGGGCTGTAGAGCTTTTTCATTTCGGGCTCCAGTACTCTGGAATGCCCTCCCGGTAACAGTTCGAGATGCCACCTCAGCAGAAGCATTTAAGTCTCACCTTAAAACTCATTTGTATACTCTAGCCTTTAAATAGACTCCCTTTTTAGACCAGTTGATCTGCCGTTTCTTTTCTTTTTCTTCTATGTCCCACTCTCCTTTGTGGAGGGAGTCCGGTCCGATCCGGTGGCCATGTACTGCTCGCCTGTGTATCGGCTGGGGACATCTCTGCGCTGCTGATCAGCCTCCGCTTGGGATGGTTTCCTGCTGGCTCCGCTGTGAACGGGACTCTCGCTGCTGTGTTGGATCCGCTTTGGACTGGACTCTCGCGACTGTGTTGGATCCATTATGGATTGATCTTTCACAGTATCATGTTCTCATATGTTCTCATAGTCATCAGTATCATCAGTATCACAGTATCATGTTCTCATAGTCATCATTGTCACCGACGTCCCACTGGGTCATTATTGTCACCGATGTCCCACTGGGTGTGAGTTTTCCTTGCCCTTATGTGGGCCTACCGAGGATGTCGTAGTGGTTTGTGCAGCCCTTTGAGACACTAGTGATTTAGGGCTATATAAGTAAACATTGATTGATTGATTGATATATATATATAAACACACATACATATGTATATATATACATATATATACATGTGTATATATATGCATATACACATATGCATATATATGTATGTATATATATAAATATGCATATATAGTAAATATATGTACATATGTATATATACATATGTATGTATACATATGTAAATATGCATACGTATATATACATGTGTATATATATTTATATGTATGTATATACATATATGTATATATACGTATATACGTATATATACATATATATGTATATACACATATATACACATATACATATACATATATATATACACATATATATATGCATATACATATATACACACACACATATATATATATATATATACATATACATATATACACACACACATATATATATATATATATATATATATATATATACACACACACACATATATATATATATACATATACATATATATACACATACTGTATATATATGTATATATATATATATACATACATACATACACACACACATATATATATATATATATACATAAACATACACATACTGTATATATATATATATATATATATATATATATATATATATATATATATATATACATATATACATATATATATATACACAAACCCTGTTTCCATATGAGTTAGGAAATTGTGTTAGATGTAAATATAAACGGAATACAATGATTTGCAAATCCTTCTCAACCCATATTCAATTGAATTCACTACAAAGACAAGATATTTGATGTTCAAACTCATAAACGTTTTGTTTTTTTTGCAAATAGTAATTAACTTACAATTTGATGGCTGCAACACGTGCCAAAGTAGTTGGGAAAGGGCATGTTCACCACTGTGTTACATCACTTTTCTTTTAACAACATTCAATAAACGTTTGGGAACTGAGGAAACTAATTGTTGAAGCTTTGAAAGTAGAATTCTTTCCCATTCTTGTTTTATGTAGAGCTTCAGTCGTTCAACAGTCCGGGGTCTCCGCTGTCGTATTTTACGCTTCAAATTGCGCCACACATTTTCGATGGGAGACAAGTCTGGACTGCAGGCGGGCCAGGAAAGTTCCTGCACTCTTTTTTACGAAGCCACGCTGTTGTAGCACGTGCTGAATGTGGCTTGCCATTGTCTTGCTGAAATAATCAGGGGCGTCCATGAAAAAGACAGCGCTTAGATGGCAGCATATGTTGTTCCAAAACCTGTATGTACCTTTCAGCATTAATGGTGCCTTCACAGATGTGTAAGTTACCCATGCCTTGGGCACTAATGCACCCCCATACCATCACAGATGCTGGCTTTTGAACTTTGCGTCAATAACAGTCTGGATGGTTCGCTTCCCCTTTGGTCCGGATGACACGATGTCGAATATTTCCCCAAAAAATTTGAAATGTGAACTCGTCAGACCAAAGAACACTTTTCCACTTTGCATCAGTCCATCTTAGATGATCTCGGGCCCAGAGAAGCCGGTGGCGTTTCTGGATGTTGTTGATAAATGGCTTTCGCTTTGCATAGTAGAGCTTTATTTTGCACTTATAGATGAAGCGACAAACTGTATTTAGTGACAGGGGTTTTCGGAAGTGTTCCTGAGCCATTGTGGTGATATCCTTAAGAGATTGATGTTGGTTTTTGATACAGTGCCGTCTGAGGGATCGAAGGTCACGGTTACATAATGTTGGTTTCCGGCCATGCCGCTTACGTGGAGTGATTTCTCCAGATTCTCTGAATCTTTTGATGATATTATGGACCGTAAATGTTGAAATCCCTAAATTTCTTGCAATTGCACTTTGAGAAACGTTGTTCTTAAACTGTTTGACTATTTGCTCACGCAGTTGTGGACAAAGGGGTGTACCTCGCCCCATCCTTTCTTGTGAAAGACTGAGCATTTTTTGGGAAGCTGTGTTTATACCCACTCATGGCACCCACCTGTTCCCAATTAGCTTGCACACCTGTGGGATGTTCCAAATAAGTGTTTGATGAACATTCCTCAACTTTATCAGTATTTATTGCCACCTTTCCCAACTTCTTTGTCATGTGTTGCTGGCATCAAATTCTAAAGTTAATGATCATTTGCAAAAAAAATGTGTATCAGTTTGAACATCAAATATGTTGTCTTTGTAGCATATTCAACTGAATATGGGTTGAAAAGGATTTGCAAATCATTGTATTCCGTTTATATTTACATCTAACACAATTTCTCAACTCATACGGAAACAAGGTTTGTAAATATACACATATGCACATATATACATATACATATATAAATATATATATATATATATATATATATATATATATATATATATATATATATATATATATACAGACATACATACATACATGTATGTTATTACATTATATATATATATATATATATATATATATATATATATATATATATATATATATACTTGCAGTATGTATATAAACATTTGATGGAGGCTTTGGAAGTTGTTTGAGAGCTTTGAAGGCTACAATCATTATGAAAAACAAGATTACACATATCTTTTTTTGGGAGGGGGGATTTTAAAGATGATTAAAAATGCTTGGCAGTTGCGGCTAAATTAGTCAATATTGTAGGCTCCAAAACACTTGAGAACCACTTCAAAACCCTCCAGCAACTTTTTATATACACACTGCCAGTATATATGTAATGTAGTGACAGACACGTTCATAACACTATGTAATATGTACAATATTTACCGTGTTTTAGATGATTTTTTTCAGCGCATTGATTTTCATTTCCATAGCAGCGCACGTCTGACTTCTGGCAACAAAGTGTGTTCCTACTGCTGGAAACACACGCGAGTGTGTGTTCTAATCATGGCAGATTTGTTAACAAACAGCAAAGACGACTATTTTGGGACGAATAAGGTTCACAACCCTATCTTTCTGAAGCAAGGATGAACTGCTGCTTCTAGAAGCCAGCACGAATTTGGAGCACAGAGAAGCCGAGAGAGTGAGGTGAAAGTCACTCAAAGCTGCAAAATGTGGAATTTGAGGTCATGCTTTTTCGACATAAATGGACTGCTCGTCCAAATAAACCAGAAAAAAATGTTCCCAGCTGGATCAAACGCGCAACTGTCCATCGAGTGAGTCACACTTTATGTTGATCATGATGCACGTCATGTGTGTATCATGACAGACAGCATATGTTGTCTGGCTAACTTTGTACAAACATAATATGAAATGCGGGCTAATACTTTACAGCTACTGTAATATGATTGTTCATGTTTTTTCCATCAGTGCAGATTGTTGTCCTATCGCTTTGTGTTGTGCATCACAAACTCAAAAGTGTTTTGTGCTGATGTAGAGGCTAGCTTATATCTTGCCGTAGCTAGCTATTACTGCTAATACCGGAGCACCCTGATGTGTTAGCACGATAGAAAAAGAGTTCTTAAGTGTTCGCTCTGTTAGGTTATTATCCAGGTTACAGAAGGTAAATGAAATATTGTTGACGTTTTTTTTAATGCATTTTAGAGCGATTTCGTGGTAGAATTGATTGCTCCCATTAGCTGGGTTGCTAGCCACCTAGAACAAGACAATGTTTATATGTTAGAATTGTCACGGCCCGAGCGCACACCAGTGCGCATTCATGTGTGCGCTGTTCTCAGAGCATCTTCGGGAGTGTGCCTGTCGCAATCAATCGCCAGCAATCAGCGCACCTGCCACTGATCAGAGGACCTGCCTTTATACGTAAGCCTGCAAAACCTGCTATCCCGCGCCAGAACGTAGCTAGCCGTTTTGTGCATTAAGCCTACTCGCATCGTGCTCTGTGCTCTCCCACTCTTGTGTTTTCTCCTCCTCCGTGTTTCATTGTACGTCGTCCGGTTTCATGTCATGCCAGCAGGAAAAACCACCGTTACCGCGTGGCCAGCAGTGTGTCTCGTCTTCCCTGTGTTCCTCGCTGGTTCTCTGGCTGCCCCATTTGGATACCGTACCCCCGCCTAGACACGGACCTTCGACGCCTCGCTATAGCCCCCCGAATTACTGCCTGCTCACGGACCTCCGAGATTGTCTTGTCCCCCTGGACTTCCTCACCGCTCGTACTTCTTACACATAGTCGCACACCATACACTCTTGGATTTAGTCACACTCTATTCTTTTGTTTATTAATATCATTATTTTGTATTTATATACAAATATGGGTTGTATATATAAAAAAGTTAACCAACGCCCCTCCTGTCTGTGCTGTCTACTCCTCTAAACATAACAATGCAAAAAAAAAGAATCTTGTTTTCTTATCTATAATAATGGCAAACATACATATACGCATACTATACAAATACATTCACTGTACAAACACATGTACACATACAGTACATATACAAGTACATACATTCATGCACATAATCACGTTTCATCAAACATAAATTAACGTTGTTGCCCTAAAACTGGGTAACACATGGCACACTGACAAAACTTAACCTATTGTTACTATAACAATCTACAAGGTTAATATAGCTTGCTTCTCTTTCTTCCCCTCCATTTTTCTGCTTTCTTTTGTATCTCTAGTTGTCATTACATATATGTATTGTTGCATTTGAACAACTATATTGCTGACAAAAGAGGTAAATAATTGGTATTATTCATTATCAATAGCGCTATTTTATTGGTATTTGTATTGCTCCACTTGTAGTGTAATAATGCTCATTGTCATTTCTGTATTATTATTTATTCCGCTAACTGCTTCTTTGCTATCACTTTTACCATCATATTTGTACATATCTTATTTGCTGATGTTGCTCTTTGGTTGTTGTTGTTTGTATTGTTGTTTTAGTCTCTCTGTCTGATCCCCCTCCAGTCCCCCCTTTGTCTTCCTTTTTTTCGTCTTTCTATCCCCTCCTGCTCCAGCCCGGATGCACCAAATAATATTCTAAATACATATAATAAAGTCAAAAACAAATACGTCAACGAGAGAAGAATCCCACACTTCTCTTATGTAAAGTAAATGTTTACAGCCGATATGGGCATCTACATCAACTATATGATTTGCCCATCACAGACCTGGGCAAATTAAGGCCCGGGTGCCACATGCCCGTTAAGCTTTTCAATCAGGCCCCCAAATATTTTTTTTACATCTTCAAGCAGAAAAGTGTAGCTGCCATTATGATGTGCAGTGATGTTTTCTAATTACCATAAGTCTTGATGTATACAATGTATTTCAATGGTTGGAATCTGCGCTTTTGCATGATATTTTAGTGACTAGTGTTGTCCTGATACCAACATTAATTTGATACTTTTCGGTACCTTTCTAAATAAAGGGGACCAGAAAAAATGGCATTATTGGCTTTATTTTAACAAAATATATTAAGGTGTTGTAGACCGTTCACTTTTCAGAGGCGGTACGGTATCAAATATGATTCATTAGTATCGCAGTACTATATTAATACCCGTATACTGTACAACCCTACTACAAACCCCGTTTCCATATGAGTTGGGAAATTGTGTTAGATGTAAAATATAAACGGAATACAAATATTTGCAAATCATTTTCAACCCAAATTCAGTTGAATATGCTACAAAGACAACATATTTAATGTTCAAACTGATAAAATAAAACATTTTTGAAATAGTAATTAACTTTAGAATTGGATGCCAGCAACACGTGACAAAGACGTTGGGAAAGGTGGCATAATACTGATAAAGTTGAGGAATGCTCATCAAACCCTTATTTGGAACATCCCACAGGTGTGCAGGCTAATTGGGAACAGGTGGGTGCCATGATTGGGTATGAAAACAGCTTCCCAAAAAATGCTCAGTCTTTCACAAGAAAGGATGGGGCGAGGTACACCCCTTTGTCCGCAACTGCGTGAGCAAATACTCAAACAGTTTAAGAACAACGTTTCTCAAAGTGCAATTGCAAGACATTTAGGGATTTCAATATATACGGTCCATAATATCATCAAAAGGTTCAGAGAATCTAGAGAAATCACTCCACGTAAGCGGCATGGCCGGAAACCAACATTGAATGACCGTGACCTATGATCCTTCAGAAAAAAAACTACATCAATCTCCAAAGGATATCACCACATGGGCTCAGGAACACTTTAAAAACCACTGTCACTTAATACAGTTCGTCGCTACATCTGTAAGTGCAACTCAAAGCTCTACTATGCAAAGCGAAAGCCGTTTATCAACAACATCCAGAAACGCCGCCGGCTTCTCTGGACCCGAGATCATCTAAGATGGACTGATGCAAAGTGGAAAAGTGTTCTGTGGTCTGACGAGTTCACATTTCACATTGGTTTTGGAAATATTCGACATCGTGTAATCCGAACCAAAGGGGAAGCGAACCATCCAGACTGTTATTGACGCAAAGTTCAAAAGCCAGCATCTGTGATGGTATAGGGGTGCATTAGTGCCCAAGGCATGGGTAACTTACACATCTGTGAAGGCACCATTAATTCTGAAATGTACATACAGGTTTTGGAACATATGCTGCCATTTAAGCACCATCTTTTTCATAGACGCCCCTGCTTATTTCGGAAAGAAAATGCCAAACCACATTCAGCATGTGTTACAACAGCGTGGCTTCGTAAAAAAAAGAGTGCGGGTACTTTCCTGGCCGGCCTGCAGTCCAGACCTGTCCCCCATTAAAAATGAACGAAGACCCCAGACTGTTGAACGACTGAAGCTCTACATAAAACAAGAATGGGAAAGAATTCTACTTTCACAGCTTCAACAATTAGTTTCCTCAGTTCCCAAACTTTGCTTGAGTCTTGTTAAAAGAAAAGGTGATGTAACACAGTGGTGAACATGCCCTTTCCCAACTACTTTGGCACGTGTTGCAGCCATGAAATTCTAAGTTAATTATTATTTGCAAAAAAAATAAGTTTATGAGTTGGAACATCAAATATTTTGTCTTTGTAGTGCATTCAATTGAATATGGGTTGAAAAGGATTTGCAAATCATTGTATTCCGTTTATATTTACATCCAACACAATTTCCCAACTCATGGAAACGGGGTTTGTAGTTATTATGGTAATCTACGTCACAGCAGGTCAGAGGAGGCACCAAGCAGTGTGGGTGGGCAGAGTTTCCACAGAGTGTTTCCACAACGGCCACACTGAAATGTGTGTGTCAGGGACAGACGTGGAAGGAGATTTTTAGAAGAAAGTTCTAAAGCTTAGTGCTATATTATATATCAGATTGTAGATGTTTTTTAGTTTTTTTACCCTTCACGTTCATATTTCGCTGTGTTTGTTGCATTTTTGTTGCATTTGGCTTGATTGTAAAATATGTCAATTGAGAGGGGGTGTGACGTTCGTATGTTCTCAATATTCAGCGTTTTATCGTTCTTAAAATAAATTCCAGTCCGCTTTTAAGGAGGTCTGTCATAACATTTTTAGCATTCAATCAAACTTTATTGTGAGGTTTTGTATTTGTTTTCCTAAGAATAGATATACCGACCCCCAGACACATTTTTTTCTCTAAAATTGGCCCCCAAGTCAAAATAATTGCCCAGGCCTGGCTTATCATAATAGCACAATTCCAAAAATAAGTGCAGTTCCCCTTTAAGGCGGTCTGTTTCCCATCCTAATGCAGCGGAAAGTTGAAAAATCCACACCAACCATCAGTCATTACTTAGCCCTTGTCTCGCCATATCTAAGTCCTTTTTGCCCTCCACCATGTCACTAACTCTATGTTTGTCATTAAGAAATAATTAGGTGAACATCCTACCATCCATTGTCTACCGTTTCTTTTTTTTCTTCTACATGTTCTCACCACCAGAGCACCGCACCCACTGTGGCGAAGCAATGGTGAGGAATCAGAGAGACAGAATGTGGACCCACCTCTCAGTTCTATCTCTCCTTTCATCCATCTGATGGAGGCGGCTGGCTTGCTGCCCATAGCCGTGCAGGTGAGCTCCGTCTCGTTGCCCTCGCTGACCACGTCATCGCGGCTCTCGATGATTGGGTTTCCTGGAGGCACTGTTGCACAGGAATGAGGAAGACACAAAATGTCCATGATTTTTCTTGGAGTACAAATGTCAGATGTTGAAAAAACAGACTTTTAGCAGTGTGCTTTCTGATTAGCGAAGATTATTCCTGGACACTCAGCTACATTATTTTAAATAGCTCTATTATTTGTTCTTGGCCCAGATGATTTAAGATGACATATGTGACATGAAGGGTTTATGTGCAGTTGGTCTTATTATGCCTATTTATTTTTGCAAAAACACTTGAAACAAAGGAAATTATGTTTGGACTTTCCTGTTCCGTTGGAATATTGTTTTACCGTATTTTTCAGAGTATAAGTCGCAGTTTTTTTCATGGTTTGGCCAGGGGTGCGACTTATACTCAGGAGTGACTTATGTGTGAAATTATTAACACATTTCCGTAAAATATCAAATAATATTATTTAGCTCATTCACGTAAGAGACTAGACGTATAAGATTTATTTACCGATTAGGAGTGACGGATTGTTTGGTAAAGGTATAGCATGTTCTATATGTTATAGTTATTTGAATGACTCTTACCATAATATGTTAGGTTAACATACCAGGCACCTTCTCAGTTGGTTATGTCTCATATAACGTACACTTATTCAGCCTATTGTTCACTATTCTTTATCTACCGTATTTTCTGCGCTATAAGCCGCACCTAAAAACCACAAATTTTCTCAAAAGGTGACAGTGCGGCTTATAACCCGGTGCGCCTTATATATGTATTAATATAAATATTTATCTTCATAAAGTTTAGGTTTCGCAACTACGGTAAACAGCCGCCATCTTTTTCCCCCGTAGAAAAGGAAGCGCTTCTTCTTCTACGGTAAGCAACCGCCAAGGTAAGCACCCGCCCCCGTAGAAGAAGAAGCGCGCGGCTAATCTGATTCATTTCATTTGTGTGTTTCTGTAAAGACGACCACAAAATGGCGCCTATTAAGAGACACGCGTACAACGCAGAATTCAAACTCAAGGCAATAAGTCGCGCAGAAGAACACGGAAATAGAGCAACAGCGAGAGAATTGAACATAAATGAATCAATGGTGCGTAGGTGGAGGAAGCATTAAGATGACCTGCGCCAAGTAAAGAAGACAACACAGAGTTTCCGAGGGATCAAAGCAAGATGGCAACAGTTGGAGGACAAACTCGAACAGTGGGTTGTTGAGCAGAGAGCAGCAAGCAGAAATGTCAATACCATCACTATTCCAATGAAAGCAACAGCGCTAGCAAGCGAACTTCACTTGGATGATTTTAAAGGTGGTGCTTCTTGGTGTTTCCGGTTCATGAAAAGACGCAATCTCTCCATCCGCACACGGACTACTATTTCACAGCAACTGCCAAAAGACTTTCAAGAAAAGCTGGCTACTTTCCGCGCATATTGTAAAAACAAGATAGCTGAAAAAAAGATCCGGCCAGGAAGGCAGGATTCATGGAACTGCCGGACAGCAACAGCGACACTGACTCTGATGACTTCGACGAGACGGAGCCCGCCATTTTGGAAGCCGTATTCGCCCAATTTTTTTAATTCAGACACCGAAGAAGAAGAATTCGAGGGATTTATGGATGAGGAATAACTTCTGAAGGTGAGCTTTAAATGTTTATTTTGTGTGCTGTGACATTAACGTTCCAGCAACGTTGAGTTATTGATGTTGCTATTGCTCTGCAATATTTTGAGTGTTACTATTGTTGTGATTGCACATTTGGACACTGGTTTGTATTATTAAAGTTTGACTGACCTATCTGACTGTTTTTTTTGACATTCCCTTTAGCGCAGCGTGGGCGCGGCTTATGACCCGGTGCGGCTTATAGGTTAACAAAGTTTTCAAATATGCCATTATTGAAGGTGCGGCTTATAACACGGGGCGGCTTATAGCGCGGAAAATACGGTACTTTAAATTACCTTTCAAATGTGTGTTCTTGGTGTTGGGTTTTATCAAATAAATTTCCCCCAAAAACGCGACTTATACTCCGGAGCGACTTATATCCCAAAAAATGCGGTACTTATTTTTAGAAGGATAATACAATCGGGCTAGAGCAAGCCATGGCAATTATTTTGACTTGCAAGGCCAAATTTACAGACAAAAATGTGTCTTGGGGCCGGTATATCGATAAATGTACATGTTCACTGGTTTAAATGTAACTTAGATATTGGGTTTCACTATGTAAAGCGCTTTGAGTCACTAGAGAAAAGCGCTATGTAAATATAATTCACTTCACTTCACACACTTAAGTATACATAGAGTTGTGGTCAAAAGCTTACATACACTTGTAGAGGACAATAATTTCTACAACTCCTATTTTTTTGTGAGAGAGTGATTGGAGCACATTCTTGTTGGTCACAAACAACATTCATGAAGTATGGTTCGTCTATGAATTTATTACGGGTCTACTAAAAATGTGAGCAAATCTGCTGGGTCAAAAGTATACATACAGCAATGTTAATATTTGCTTATATGTCCCTTGGCAAGTTTCACTGCAATAAGGCGCTTTTGGTAGCCATCTACAAGCTTCTGCTTGAATTTTTGACCACTCCTCTTGACCAAATTAGTGCAGTTCAGCTTAATGTGTTGGTTTTCTGACATGGACTATGGTGTGTGTGTGTGTGTATAAGGACCGCAAAATGGCACCTGTTAGGAGACATATTACCTATTGTTTTGTTTCGCGATATTATGCAAAACCAACTTTTCTTACCTTCTGGTACCTGCTGATGTGTATATGACATCTGTATAAGTCCTGAAAATGTGCGTAGGTACGCATTTGTAGTCAGTGACGCTTCTTCTTTTTCTCTATCTTCTTGTTATGAGACATTCATCTTTTGCGGTTGCCATTTCTAATATAAAGCGATATAAAGTTCTTACTTATATCTGTCAGTAAACTCGCCATGAAAGCGCTAAAATATACCGGTGTAGTGAGTTTACATTATTCACCTGAGGAACTTTAGTTATTATAGAGTTCCGGTGTTCGGGCGTTGTTGTTGCACTAGTGAGCCCTGGATGAGGAGACGGTGCTCCGTTATTGGTTGAAGTAAAGTCTGAATGTCATTAAAACAATTAGCGCCATCTTTTGACACTTCTTCCACTCCTGTCCTTGCACGCTACACCGCTACAACAAAGATGACGGCGAGAAGACGCTGGACGTACGGAGAAGTACAGAGCGCCAATAAACTTTAAAGGCACTGCCTTTGCGTGCCGGCCCAATCAGAGAATGCAAGGCATACTTGGTCAACAGCCATACAGGGCACAGTGAGGGTGACCACTGTTGGCATTTCTAATATAAAGTAGTGTAAAGTTCTTACTTATATCTGTCAGTGAAGTCGCCATGAAAGCACTAAAACATACCGGTGTAATGAGTTTACATTATTCACCTGAGGAACTTTAGTTATTAGAGAGTTCCGGTCGGACGTTTTTTCACATGACACATTTCGGGCGTTGTTGTTGCACTAGTGAGGCACGGATGAGGAGATGGTGCTCCGTTATTGGTTGAAGTAAAGTCTTAATGTCATTAAAACAGTTAGCGCCATCTTTTGACACTTCTTCCACTCCTGTCCTTGCACGCTACACCGCTACAACAAAGATGACGGGGAGAAGACGCTGTCGAAGGTGAGCCATGTAAATAAGACCACCCGCAAAATGGCGCATCCTAAAGAGACTTGAAGATGATGTGTAAAACATCATCTATGCAACATTATGACCAAATAACCACCATCACATGTTATGTAGACCACAAGGAAGTCTTTTACATTTAGAAAAAAATCAGAATATGACCCCATTAATGTGCCTTATAATCCGGTGCGCCTTTTGTGTGGAAAAAAAGACCTAAATAGACCCGCTTATTGCCAGTGCGCCTTTTAATCCGGTGCGCCCTATGGTCCAAAAAATACGGTAGTTTACACTTAGTTCACTTTTGATTTAATTCAGGCCAAAAATTTGCTTTTTTTAATATATATACAGTAGGGGTGTAACAGTACGTGTATTTGTATTGAACCGTTTCGGTACGGGGGTTTCGGTTCGGTGCAGAGGAGTACCCAACGAGTTCAACACGTACATTTGAAGTAGCCGCCTATCCTAAAGTCTTAACAAGCTGCTCCGCTCTGTTCTGCCTCTGTGTCTGTACACAGCACCCTGCATTGTCCCGCCTACACAACCATCTGATTGGTTACATACAAAGCCAATCAGCAGTGCGTATTCAGAGCGCATGTCGTCAGGGCTTCGGTGTCGATGTCGGGCAGATAGGTCTTTAGCAGGGGAGCAACTCACTGTCCCCAAATTATATTCCAAGTCAACTACTTTCTAAACATCACTATGAGCCCGTTGACCTTCTAGAAACAAACTGCAGCTCAGCTCACTCGCAGTCCTGGCTTAAGGTGAAGGCTAGTTAGCTTTTAGCGAAACGTTAACTCATTTTGCAGTGTGTGTGTGTGTGTGTGTGTGTGTGTGTGTGTGTGTGTGTGTGTGCACGCGCGCGCGTGTGTTACGGATAGTGTTGATTGAGGTGTGTTGAAGCAGCAAAAAAGGACATTATAGTAAATGAAGAGTTTCTGTCTCTGATAGTGTAATGTAAGTGCATCATAAAGCCCACATAAATTCATCCATGGTGGTCAGGGATGAATTTTCAGCTATAGTTACATTAATCATTAGTAATGTAGCAGCCTAGTTTTGAATGGCAGGGTCCATGCTATCACATGTTGATAAAAATATAACATTTACATAATAAAAATCATCTGCAGGTTTCCCCAATGCTGTAATAAATTAATCTTGATGAGTTGACTTGAAACTGTTTAATTTTGCACTTTTTATATGTAGAAGAAAAGTTGTGTTATTTTATTTCATCTAAGCAACAACTTGAGGCAGTTTAATGTGGATTAACGTGGGCAGAATTATTATAGTGTTCCCAATGTTAAAAGGATCAAGCCATTGTTTACAAATTTGGTAAATAAATACCCCAAAAATGTATATTTTGTTGTTTTCTTACTGTACCGAAAATGAACCGAACCGTGACCTCTAAACCGAGGTACACACCGAACCGAAATTTTTGAGTACCGTTACACCCCTAATATACCGTATTTTTCGGCGTATAAATCGCTCCGGAGTATAAGTCGCACCTGCCGAAAATGCATAATAAAGAAGGAAAAAACATATAAGTCGCAATGGAGTATAAGTCGCATTTTTGGGGGAAATGTATTTGATAAAACCCAACACCAGGAATAGACATTTGAAAGGCAATTTAAAATAAATAAAGAATAGTGAACAACGTTATATGAGGCATAAATAACCAACTGAGAAGGTGCCTGCTATGTTAACCTAACATATTATGGTAAGAGTCATTGAAATAACTATAACATATAGAACATGCTTTACGTTTGACAAACAATCTGTCACTCCTAATTACTAAATCCGATGAAATCTTATACGTCTAGTCCAGTGGTTCTTAACCTGGGTTCGATCGAACCCTAGGGGTTCGGTGAGTCGGCCTCGGGGGTTCGGCAGAGACCCTTTTCTGCTGCACCCTTCCCCTGCCATCGCAGCCGTTGTGGTAGTTCTTAAATCTACCGTCTCCCGGCTGTTCCGCCGTTGAGGTCTTCACCGTATCCCTGGCTATGGGGCAGTCAGGTACTAGGCCATTGCCAAGGGCCACCTGGAGTAACAGTAGTAAAGGGGTTAACCTCCTAGTACCCCAAGACCCCATACCGGAGCCTCTACTGCCAGATGCACTTTAACGACATGCCCAGAACACTATCTTCTATAAGAAGTGTTTTGGCCCACTTACAATGACTATATCATATTGTTTTTCATGAGCTGTGTACTAGTATTAGATATCGCATTTAGTTCCCACTAAAACATTCAAATGTTGCACAATGAGATGTAAACATGGGATCATGTGTAAGTTACTGTAACTTTCTGTTTGTAAAGTATACCTTTGTTAATATTTATTTATTATAATAACATGATTTTATGATTAAGGTTCGGGTTCAGTGAATGCACGTATGAAACTGGTGGGGTTTGGTACTTCCAAAAAGGTTAAAGGGGAACATTATCAGCAGACCTATGTAAGTGTCGATATATACCTTGATGGTGCAGAAAAAAGACCATCTATTTTTTTAACCAATTTCCGAACTCTAAATGGGTGAATTTTGGCAAATTAAACGCCTTTCTGTTGATCGCGCTGGAAGCGATGACGTCAGAATGTGACGTCGCCGAGGTAACACACCCGCCCTTTACATTTTCAACACATTACAAACACCGGGTCTCTGCTCTGTTATTTTCCGTTTTTTTGACTATTTTTTGGAACCTTGGAGACATCATGCCTCGTTGGTGTGTTGTCGGAGGGTGTAACAACACTAACAGGGAGGGATTCAAGTTGCACCACTGGCCCGAAGATGCCAAAGTGTCTGCCGCCAGACCCCCATTGAATGTGCCAGAGTGTCTCCACATTTTACCGGCGATGCTAAGACAGACATGGCACAGAGATGTATGGATAACCTGCAGATGCATTTGCAACGATAGTCAACGAAATCACAAAGGTGAGTTTTGTTGATGTTGACTGCCAGCTAATCGATGCTAACATGCTATGCTAATCGATGCTAACATGCTATTTACCGGCGGTGCTAAAGCAGACATGGAACAGAGATGTATGGATAACCTGTAGATGCATTTGCAACTATATTACGTTTCCTCCCACCCACATTTAATGCGAAAAAAACACTTACCAATCGACGGATTTAAGTTGCTCCAGTGTCAAAAGATGCGAAAGTCCTGATCGTTTGGTCCGCATATTTTACCGGCGATGCTAACGCAGCTATTCGGCCATGCTATGGCTATGAATAGCGTCAATAGCTATTCACTCAATAGCTTCAGTTTCTTCTTCAATATTTTCATACTCCAACCATCTGTTTCAATACATGCGTGATCTGTTGAATCGCTTAAGTCGCTGAAATCCGAATTTGAATCCGAGCTAATGTCACTATATCTTGCTGTGGTATTCCCATTGTTTGTTTACATTGGCAGCACTGTGTGACGTCACAGGGAAATGGCCAGTGTCTTCGCAGAGAGCGAAAATAAGGCACTTTAAAGCTTTATTTAGGGATATTCCGAGACCGGTAAAATTTTGAAAAAAAATTCAAAAATTCCAACAAGCTACTGGGAACTGCTTTTTATTGTTTTTAACCCTTTTGAAATTGTGATAATGTTCCCCTTTAAGAACCACTGGTCTAGTCTCTTACGTGAATGAGCTAAAAAATATTATTTGAAATTTTACGGTAATGTGTTAATAATTTCACACATAAGTCGCTCCTGAGTATAAGTCGCACCCCCGGCCAAACTATGAAAAAAACTGCGACTTATAGCCCGAACATATATATTTTAAGCCGCAACGTCGTGACGCTGCAATTTTTATTCTGCCTTTAAGAGCGCAGACACATTGAAATGAATGCATCATCCCTGCATATGTTTCAAGTTGAACTTTAGCCGTGGACGAGCGTTAAATACTATGAAATGTTTTCGTATGAACTTTTCTCTCAGTAAACTTCTTTGCAGTGTCTCCTGGTATCGAAAAAAAAAAAAGGTCATCGCGGTTGAAAAGATGGGAAAGTTCGAGACGTTTGCTGCATTCAACTTTAAAAAACGCTCCAACGAGGTTGAATGAGTGGAGATTTAAATATGAAAACCGTATTGCCGTGTTAGGCCAAATAACCCCTCCATGCTTGGAAAGCGGGATACTTTTCCTTTATTGCACGAATTAGTCATCGGGCTGAACTCTAGTCACTTGAAAGCCAAATGTCAGCGGGGGAGTTCATTCCAAGGACTCTTCAATACAGACCTAAGTTCGGGATAGAACTGCAGCGACTGAGGCCTCGATTGTACAAGTAAAGTAATTACTTTAAAGGGCTTTTAATGCCTTTCAGTCCCTCCCGGGATGTCGGCGTGTATCATAAAGCCTAACTAGAGTCATTTTACTGCAAAGCATCGGCGCGGAGGCACAGCTGACTCTCAAAGGGGAACAGTTTTGGACCAGCCAAGTCAACATTCAGGAGGATTCACAGAGTCAACACAGCTGCCAGAACCGACGCGGACGACGCCATCCGATTCAGCATCTGCTCCTTTTCCGTCGGGCTGCCGAGCACTGAGGACGCCTAATTGGCTGACGTTTTTTGTTTCTGGTGCTACAGATAACAGGATCAAAGATGACTGCGTATTCATATTCGCCAGCCGTAATGCAGCAGGATACGTGTGAGAGGAGGGGTTACGGCCCGCGGGCCACACGTGGCCCATTGAGACTTTCAATCCGGCCAACTGGACATCTTACATTTTATTAGACCTTTAACATCAAAACTGTAGCCGCCATTATGATGTGCGGTGATGTTTTTAAATGACTGTAAGTCTTGAACTAGAGGAAGTATTTCAATAGTTGAGTTATTACGGTAATCTATGTCACAGCAGCTCAGACCAGGAAGAAAGCAGAGTGGGCGGGGTTTTTTTTCCAGAGCAGTCAACCCAAACGCATGTGTCACAAAACAGACGTGTAAGCTACTTTTTACAACAAATTTCTGCATAAAAGTGATACTAAATCATATTGTAGGTGTTTATTCCTCTTTGCATTCATATTTTGCTGTTTATTGCATTTTTGTTCTTTTGCTTGATTGAAAAATATGTCTCTGGAGGAGCTGGTCTGAGAAGTCAAAGAGGAGCGATGTTCTTATGTTGTTAATATTCAGTGTTTTATCGTTCATAGTTAATATTGTGTCAGAAACATATGCGGAAGCAGATTTTTATGTGTTTATTGTAGGTGTTTAGTACAATTTGCATTCAAATTTGGCTGTTTTGTTAAATGTTTGTTGTGTTTTGCTTCATTGTAAAAGATACGCAACTATCGAGGAGCTGGTCTGAGAAGTAAAAGAGGAGCGACATTCATATGTTAGTAATATTCAGTGTTTTATTGGTCATAGTTAATATCATGAATCCCACATAAGAGGAGCGACGTTAATATGTTGTTAATATTCAGTGTTCTATTGGTGAAAGTTAATATTGTAAATCCCACATAAAAGAGGAGCGATGTTCATGTTTTTAATATTCAGTGTTTTATTGGTCATAGTTAATATTGTAAATCCCACGTAAAAGAGGAGCGATGTTCATATGTTGTTAATATTCAGTGTTTTATTGGTTAAGGTTAATATTGTGAATCCCACATAAGAGGAGCAACGTTAATATGTTAATATTCAGTGTTATATTGGTGAAAGTTAATATTGTAAATCCCACATAAAAGAGGAGCGATGTTCATGTTTTTAATATTCAGTGTTTTATTGGTCATAGTTAATATTGTAAATCCCACATAAGAGAGGAACAATGTTCATATGTTGTTAATATTCAGTGTTTTATTCTTCATAGTTAATATTGTAAATCCCACGTAAAAGAGGAGCGATGTTCATATGTTGTTAATATTCAGTGTTTTATTAGTTAAGGTTAATATTGTGAATCCCACATAAGAAGAGCGATGTTCATTTGTTGTTAATATTCAGTGTTTTATTGGTCATAGTTAATATTGCAAATCCCATGTAAAAAAGGAGCGATGTCCATATGTTGTTAATATTTAGTGTTTTATTGGTCATAGTTAATATTGTAAATCCCACGTAAAAGAAGAGCAATGTTCATATGTTGTTAATATTCAGTATTTTATTGTTCATTGTTCATATTGTAAATCCTACATAAAAGAGGAGCAACGTTCATATGTTGTTAATATTTAGTGTTTTATTGGTCATAGTTAATATTGTAAATCCCACACTATATTTTAATGTACATTTTGGGTGTCCCATTCAGTAAAAAACTGTAAAATCCCATCCTGTTTTTGGAGGTGGTCTATCATAACTTTTTTAGAACTCTTTCGGACATTGTGACTTTTGGTATTAGTGTCCGTGAAAAAAAGGTACCCAAACACACATACTGTACAGCAGGTTTTTACAGCTAAATGTGTATATATCATTTATACACACATACACCTTGGCCCCCCCGACACTTTTTTTTCTCTAAAAAGGCATTGTTACATTTCTGTTGTGTTTTGCTTGATTGTAAAATATACACAACTATTGAGACGCTGGTCTGAGAAGTAAAAGAGGAGCGACGTTCATATGTTGTTAATATTGTTCATAGTTAATATTGTAAATCCCACATAAAAGAGGAGCGACTACATGTTAATATTCAGTGTTTTATTGTTCATAGTTAGTGTAAATCCCACTTTCTTTATTTTCATGTACATTTTGGGTGCCCCATTCAGTAAAAAACTGTAAAATTGTAAATCCCACATAAAAGAGGAGCGATGTCCATATGTTGTTAATATTCAGTGTTTTATTAGTCATACTTAATATTGTAAATACCATGTAAAACAGGAGCGATGTTCATATGATGTTAATATTCAATGTTTTATTGGTCATAGTTAATATTGTAAATCCCACATAAAAGAGGATCGATGTTCATATGTTGTTAATATTCAGTGTTTTATTGGTCATAGTTAGTGTAAATCCCACTTTCTTTATTTTCATGTACATTTTGGGTGTCCCATTCAGTAAAAAACTGTAAAATTGTAAATCCCACATAACAGAGGAGCGACTACATGTTAATATTCAGTGTTTTATTGGTCATAGTTAATATTGTAAATGCCACATAAAAGAGGAGCGACTACATGTTAATATTCAGTGTTTTATTGGTCATAATTAATATTGTGAATCCCACATAAGAGTGGTGTAAATATGTTGTTAATATTCAGTGTTTTATTGGTCATACAATAATATTGTAAATCCCACGTAAAAGAGGAGTGATGTCCATATGTTGTTAATATTCAGTGTTTTATTAGTCATAGTTAATATTGTAAATCCCACATAACAGAGGAGCGTTGTTCGTATGTTGGTAATATTCAGTGTTTTATTAGTCATAGTTAATATTGTAAATCCCACATAAAAGAGGAGCGACTACATGTTAATATTCAGTGTTTTATTGGTCATAGTTAATATTGTAAATGCCACATAAAAGAGGAGCGACTACATGTTAATATTCAGTGTTTTATTGGTCATAGTTAATATTATGAATCCCACATAAGAGTGGTGTCAATATGTTGTTAATATTCAGTGTTTTATTGGTCATACAATAATATTGTAAATCCCACGTAAAAGACGAGTGATGTCCATATGTTGTTAATATTCAGTGTTTTATTAGTCATAGTTAATATTGTAAATCCCTCATAAAAGAGGAGCGACTACATGTTAATATTCAGTGTTTTATTGGTCATAGTTAATATTGTAAATGCCAGATAAGAGTGGTGTCAATATGTTGTTAATATTCAGTGTTTTATTGGTCATAGAATAATATTGTAAATCCCACGTAAAAGAGGAGTGATGTCCATATGTTGTTATTATTCAGTGTTTTATTAGTCATAGTTAATATTGTAAATCCCACATAACAGAGGAGCGTTGTTCATATGTTGGTAATATTCAGTGTTTTATTAGTCATAGTTAATATTGTAAATGCCACATAAAAGAGGAGTGACTACATGTTAATATTCAGTGTTTTATTGGTCCTAGTTAATATTGTGAATCCCACATAAGAGGAGTGGTGTCAATATGATGTTTATATTCAATGTTTTATTGGCCAAAGTTAATATTGTAAATCCCACATAAAAGAGGAGCGACGTTCATGTGTTGTTAATATTCAGTGTTTTGTTGTTCATAGGTAATAGTGTAAATCCCACTCTCTTTATTTTCTGGTATATTTTGGGTGTCCCATTTAGTAAAAAACTCTAAAATGCTATTTAGTTTTTGTAGCGTGGTTTGTCATAACTTTTTTAGACTTCTATCGGACATGGTGACTTTTGGTATTAGTGTCCCTGAAAAAAAGGCACTCCAGCACATACTGTACAGCAGGTTTTTACAGCTAAATGTGTACATATAGTTTATACACTCATAGGCCCTCCAAAAACATGTTTTTCTCTCAATGTGGCCCCCCCGGGTCCAAATATTTGGGATAGAGAGAGTGCATACCTAGGACGGTGATGTCTGCGTAGGCCTCCTGAGGTGGGTCGGTGTAGAGCTGGCAGACGTAGCGTCCCTCGTCGGAGAGTGACACGTTGGACAGAGACACCCGCAGTTCGTTGTCCGAGAAATTAACCAGCTGGAACCGACTGTCCTTTAGGGCTGTGGGACACACACACCAGACTATGAGTGAGGGAACACACAAATGTGACGGGGAAAAAAAAATCCCTGATATGCGGCAGGAAGACAAAGTGGAGGAGAAAATGAGAGAGGAGAGGAAGGGGGGGTAAGGGGGATAGTTTTATAGGCTCTCTCCTTAATTGAGTCAGAGAAAAGTGGGCTTCAAAATGATTCATACCAGCGGATTTATAAAGTATAGCTTCGCAGTCTGTGTGAGCAGCGCTCATGAGGACTGCTAACAAGCCGGCAACTCTTAAGCAGCCTGCTGCTCCTCGTCATGGATGGATGCATCAAACCCCCTTTTCCAAAACACTTTACAGAAATGAAAGCTACGTGCATTCAAGTAGTTCGGGTTATAACATTTTACAGGACGACGGTCCATTTAAAAAAGTGTTTACAGCAACGGGGAAAGATCATTTCAGCCAATCAGAGACATGAGAAAGGTGTTTGTGGTGAAGTAGGGCTGGGCGATATGGCCTTTTATTAATATCTCGTTATGTTTAGGCCAGCGTTTCTCAAAGTGTGGGGCGGGCCCCACTGGTGGGGAATAGAGACATGACAGGTGGGGCGCGAGAAATGGGAGGAAATGTAACTTTAATTTTTTTTTTTTATATTCTTAGATTTTTTTTTTACAACCCCATTTTCTATACACACTCTAAATCACTGTCAAACGACACAGTTGCGAGATGTATATGCGACATTGCAAGTGATCTTGAGGAACAACTCGTAGACAAATGAAAAGAAAGTCGTTTTGCTTTACAAGTGGACGAAGCTACTGACAGCAATAAAGACTGCCTGTTCATCGCATACGTGATACGTCCGCTTTGTGAATGGCGAGTCACTGTGCGAGGATTTGCTGTTTTGCAAATACAAAAAAAAAATAGAGCCAGTGCTGATGAGCTGTCCAAGATAATGGACGGTTTCCTCAAAGAACACGACCTTAAATGGGAAAACTGTGTGGGCTTTTGCTCTGATGGCGCACAGACCATGGCAGGGTCAAGAAACGGGCTGCAGGCTCTAATAAAGAGGGCGGGCTTATTTTACGTCTCTGTGAGAAGGACAGACGAGAAGGAGTGAGACAGGCCAGTAATGTAATGCACGCAGCTTAAAGCAACGGTGTGAGAACATATAATCGAATATTACGATATAGTCATTTTCTATATAACACAGAGACAAACCTGCGATATATCGTACATATCGCCCAGCCCATTATAATATAATGGATATATTGTGTTTTTAATGTTGATTTAATATATTTTTTTAAATGTTTGAATTTTTATTTTTTTATATATTTTTTATTTCTTGCACGGCCCGGTACCAATCGGTCCGCGTACCGGTGGTTGGGGACCACTGGTTTACTTGAGTCGTATTTCAGTCAACGTATCTCTTATGTGCAACACATTATTTCACCATGTACCAAAGAAAATATAGTAGCTTCAAGGTCGGTAAGCACAACCAAAATTATTCCGGGTTATAAGGCGCACTGACGAGTTTTGAGAAAATAAAATAATTGTAAGTGTGCCATTTGTCAACATGTAACAGATTTTTGAGCACCTTGTGTAATGTACTATATTTTCAGAGGGACATATATAATGTTGCTGTTATTTATTCGAGTGGTATTACAGTTTAAACGTATCTCTTATGTGTGACACATCATTTCACTACGTACCAAATAAAATAAAATAGCCCCGAGGTCGTTAAGCACAACCGAAAATGTTCAGTACTTCCGGCACTGTTGAGTTTTGAGAAAAATAAAAGATTTTAAGTGCGCCATATAGTCAACATATAGATTTTTGAGCGTTGTGCCCTAGTGTGTGAATGTTGTCTGTTTATCTATGTTGGCCCTGCGATGAGGTGGCGACTTGTCCAGGGTGTACACTGCCTTCTGCCCGATTGTAGCTGAGATAGGCGCCAGCGCCCCCCTGACTTGTCCAGGGTGTACACTGACTTCCACCCAATTGTAGATGAGATAGGCGCCAGTTGTCTGTCTATCTGTGTTGGCCCTGCGATGAGGTGGCGACTTGTCCAGGGTGTACACTGCCTTCCGCCCGATTGTAGCTGAGATAGGCGCCAGCGCCCCCCGCGACCCCAAAAGGGAATAAGCGTTAGAAAATGGATGGATGAATGGATGGGTGTGTAATGTTCTATATTTTCAATTGAACATTTAAAAAGTTGGTGTTGTTTACTTGAGTCATATTGCAGTCTACACCTATCTCTTATGTGCGATTCACATCATATTGCAGTCTAAACGTATCTCGTATGTGCGACACATGTAATTTCAATCAATCAATCAATGTTTATTTATATAGCCCCAAATCACAAATGTCTCAAAGGACTGCACAAATCATTACGACTACAAAATCCTCGGAAGAACCCACAAAAGGGCAAGGAAAACTCACACCCAGTGGGCAGGGAGAATTCACATCCAGTGGGACGCCAGTGACAATGCTGACTATGAGAAACCTTGGAGAGGACCTCAGATGTGGGCAATCCCCCCCCTCTAGGGGACCGAAAGCAATTTCACCATGTAACAAATAAAATACAGTAGCTTCTAGGTCGGTAAACACAACTGAAATTATTCCCCACATTAGGCGCTCTGTCGAGTTCTGAGAAAATGAAAGGATTTTAAGTGTGCCATACAGTCAACATATAACCTAGATTTTTGAGCGCCGTGTGTATTGGTCTATATTTTCAATGAAACATATAAACTGTTGGTGTTTACTCGAGTCACCATGCAGTCTACACGTATCTCTTATGTGTGACTGCCATCTACTGGTCACACTTATCATTTTACCATGTAGCAAAGAAAAGAGCTCCGAGGTCGGTAAGCAAAACCATAATGATTCCGTACATTAGGCGCACCGGGTTATAAGTCGCACTGTCGAGTTTTGAGAAAATTAAAGGATTTAAGTGTCCCGCATAGTCAACATATAGATTTTTGAGCGCCGTGTGTAATGTTCTATATTTTTTATGGAACATATGAAATGTTGGTGTTTTTTACCTGTGTCGTATTGCAGTCTAAACGTATCTCTGATGTGTGACACACATTATTTCACCATGTGCCAAATAAAATACAGTAGCTCCAAGGTCGGTAAGCACAACCAAAATTATTCGGTACATTAGGCGCACCGGGTTATAAGGCACTCTGTCGAGTTTTGAGGAAATGAAAGGATTGTAAGTGTGCCATATAGTCAACATAAAACATAGATTGTTGACCACCTTGTGTAATGTTTTATATTTTCAATGGAACATATAAAATGATTGTTTTGTTTACTTGAGTCGTAATTGCAGTCTACACGTATCTCTTATGTGTGACTGACATCATATTGCAATCTAAATATACCTCTTATGTGTGACACATATCATTTCACCAAGTACCAAATTAGATACGGTAGCTTCGAGGTCGGTAAGCGCAACTGAAATTATTCCGTACATTAGGCGCACTGTCGAGTTTGGAGAAAATAAAAGGATTTTAAGTGTGCCATATAGTCAACATATAGATTTTTGAGCGCCGTGTGTAATGTTCTATATTTTTTATGGAACATATGAAATGTTGGTGTTTTTTACTTGTGTCGTATTGCAGTCTAAACGTATCTCTGATGTGTGACACATATTATTTCACAATGTGCCAAATAAAATACAGTAGCTCCAAGGTCGGTAAGCACAACCAAAATTATTCGGTACATTAGGCGCACCGGGTTATAAGGCGCTCTGTCGAGTTTTGAGAAAATGAAAGGATTGTAAGTGTGCCATATAGTCAACATAAAACATAGATTGTTGACCACCTTGTGTAATGTTTTATATTTTCAATGGAACATATAAAATGATTGTTTTGTTTACTTGAGTCGTAATTGCAGTCTACACGTATCTCTTATGTGTGACTGACATCATATTGCAATCTAAATATACCTCTTATGTGTGACACATATCATTTCACCATGTACCAAATTAGATACGGTAGCTTTGAGGTCGGTAAGCGCAACTGAAATTATTCCGTACATTAGGCGCACTGTCGAGTTTTGAGAAAATAAAAGGATTTTAAGTGTGCCATAGAGTCAACATATAGATTTTTGAGCGCCGTGTGTAATGTTCTATATTTTTAATGGAACATATAAAATGTTGATGTTGTTTACTTGAGTCACCATGCAGTCCACACGTATCTCTTATGCGTGACTGCCATCAACTGATCACACTCATCATTTCGCCACGTACCTAATAAAAGAGCGCAGAGGTCGGTAAGCAAAACCACAATTATTCTGTAGATTAGGCGCACTGGGTTATAAGGCGCACGGTCAAGCTTTGAGAAAAAAAATTGACTAAGTGCGCCTTATAGTCCGGAAAATACGGTATGTTGATTTGTTGAAAAAATACATTTATATGAATAGAAAAATTGGTTTCCCAAATCATGAGGTTATTTTAGTCACACAAATAATTTAGTGAGACTAAATTATTTGGCACTTTTGAAGATTGTAAAATATATGCCGTTTTCCCTGAAATGGAGTTTGCATTTAAATAGAAGCTCAAGGCACATTAACAACTTTATATCACAGTTAAGCATCCATCCAACTGAAAATAATCTGAGATTTTGTACTGTATATTAATTTCCATACTCTGAATTCGAACACGGTTGGCCATTTTTCATCCCGTGGCGCTCTTTTGCATAAACATCTTTGGCTGATCTGATCAGCGGGGCTCCATTTGATGTTTTGACCCGCCTCCTTTATCAGGTTCTCTCTGCATCCGCAGAGATAACGAACTCCACGCGCCGCGGCTTTTGAAACCGAGGGGTGTTTTGTCATTCCCGTCAGGCTTTGCAGTTATTATCGTGATCATTACTCAAGGTCTCAGGGCAGCGTCAACACGAAATCCCATCCCCAGATATAATTTGAGAGCACTTCGGAGGACTCAAAAGGGGAACAATGGCACTCGTGTAACTTGGAGAGTCACAGCACCTGTTAGGGAGAGAGGCTCGTCCCCTCCTGAGACCCCCGGTGGAGATTTGGAGACACCAAATAAACAACACGGTTTGGAAAGAGGAGCCAAGCAGTGCACTAAATCAGCAAAGATGCTTCCTATTTTTAAGTCAAGCCTTAAGACCTTTATTTTCAAAACTGCCTACATGCATCAGGTGGTATTAAAAGACGCAATGGTCATACAATAGGTGCACATATTGGAAAAATACATATAAAAGTAATGGCCTAGGACTGCGCATGAATACTTTCTATGCTATACAAAGTGGTGGTTGCCGTACTCTTAATAATACTAAATGAACCCTTTCTGGATTATTTTGGTGTTTTTATATGTATTTATTTGGGTTATTTATATCAGTCTGGTGTGCTGTGGGAGGTTATCTAATTTCATCTATTTGGGTTAAAAATATTTTTTTCAAAACAGTAATTATAGTCTGCAAATTATGTGTTGTTGTTGTGTTTGTGCTGTCTTGAGCTCGGCAGAGTAACCGTGTAATTGCATTGTAGATGTGGGAAACAGCGGGAGGCAGTGTGCAGGTAAAAAGGTGTCTAATGCTTGAACCAAAAATAAACACAAGGTGAGTGCCTCTAAGAAAAGTCATTGAAGCTTAGAGAAGGCTATGCAGATCAAAACCCAACTGAACCGGCTAGAAAGTAAACAAAAACTGAATGCTGGACGACAGCAAAGACTTACTGTGGAGCAAAGACGCCGTTCACAATGTACATCCGAACATTGCATGACAATCAACTATGTCCACACAAAGAAGTATAAAAACAACTGAATTATTCTTGATTGCTAAAACAAAGTCGATGCGGGAAATATCGCTCAAAGGAGGACATGAAACTGCTAAAATGGTAAATGGTTGTACTTGTATAGCTCTTTTCTACCCCTTTTTAAGGAGCCCAAAGCGCTTTGACAGTATTTCCACATTCACCCATTCACACACAAATCCACACACTGATGGCGGGATGCTACAGGAAAATACCAAAAAAAGAGAAAAAGCTACCAAAATAGGAGCGCAAGACAAGATGTAAAACAATACACACAGGAAAACAGCAAAAAAGTCCAACTAAGTCAGGGTGTGATGTTACAGGTGGTGACAGTACACTTACTTTGAGACAAGAGCTATAGTGATGCATGCTTGGTTCTGCTTTAAAGTCCATCCATTTCTACCGCTAATTCCCTTTGGGGTCGCGGGGGGCAAGTCGCCACCTCATCACAGGGCCAACACAGATAGACAGACAACATTCACACACTAGGGACCATTTAGTGTTACCAATCAACCTATCCCCAGGTGCATGTCTTTGGAAGTGGGAGGAAGCCGGAGTACGTGGAGGGAACCCACGCATTCACGGGGAGAACATGCAAACTCCACACAGAAAGATCTCGAGCTCGGGATTGAACCCCAGACTACTCAGGACCATCCAACAATTACGAGAACGACTTTTTTTTACTGTCAACTGAGTTTTGTTTAATGATTTCTGCTGGTGGCGTGTCTCCGCATTTTTTCTACGCAAAAAATGTGCCTTGGCTCAAAAAACTTTGAAAAACACTGATTTATATTAAGCAAGGTGATGGTTATTACTATTAGATAGCAAAGAGAGCAACGACATTGTTAACAAATACAAACAATAACCTCCAAACTTCATGCTCTCATGCTTTACAACAGTGGTCCCCAACCTTTTTGTATCCGCGGACCGGTCAACGCTTAATAATTTGTCCCGCGGCCCGGGTGGGGGGGGAATCCTTTTTTTTTTTTCTTTGTCATGAAAAAGGGACGTTTTTGTCATGAAAAAGGGAGGTTTTTGTGGTTGGTGCACTAATTGTAAGTGTATATTGTGTTTTTTATGTTGATTTAATAAAAAAATATATATATATATATTTTTTTTTTTTAGAAAAATTAATAAAAAATTCTTCTGCGGCCCGGTACCAATCGGGCCTCGCCGTGGCCCGGTGGTTGGGGACCACTGCTTTACAATACTCCATTTACATTTTCTGACCTGAATACTAATCAAATATTAGTGATTATGTCATTACTACTACTACTGCCTAATTTCTCTTGTTATATTTTTATTTTACTGTTATATTTTTATTCCCATTGTTGCTTTTTATTATTTTTATTGTAATATTTTTCTATTTTGTTTCCATTTAAAACCCCAATATTTACTTTTTACTTTTGAAATTGATCTCAACTCTGTACACCGATGTTGGAATTTTAATTTTCCTGAAGGAACTCTCCTGAAGGAATCAATAAAGTACTATCTATCTATCTATCTATATATTATGAGCGCCGACGAAACAGCAGCGTCTTGATAACAGAGCGCTAACTGGCTCGTGCTGTTTTATTAATATCATCAGCTGGTGAGCTGCTTCTTTATTCTAGATCATAAATAATGCCTCTTACCTGGATAGTAGAAGGATGAGGACATAATCTGACAAGTTGGGCAACTTTGACATTAATATTAGACCCGTAAATGGCGAGAACGTGCCCCCTTTTTTCCTTGCAAGGATTATGACTCAGTCTTCATCTAAATGGGAATATACGAACATCACAGCAGTAACTTTGTATTTATATAAATCATCAAACTACATAAATACTAAATATTATACATTAGCCCAATACTACAATACATATATACTTACAGCATGTACACTATATTGCCAAAAGTGTTTGGCCACCTGCCTTGACTCACATATGAACTTCAAGTGCCATCCCATTCCTAAACCACAGGGTTCAATATTATGTGGGTCCACCTTTTGCAGCTATTACACCTTCAACGGTTCTGGGAAGGCTGTCCACAAGGTTGCGGAGTGTGTTTAAAGGAATTTTTCACCATTCTTCCAAAAGCACATTGGTGAGGTTGGTGGCGAAGGCCTGGCTCTCAGCCTCCAATCTAATTCACCCCAAAGGTGTTTTATCAGGTTCAGGTCAGGACTCTGTGCAGGCCAGTCAAGTTAATCCACACCAGACTCTGTCATCCATGTCTTTATGGACCTTGCTTTGTGCACTGGTGCACAATCATGTTGGAAGAGGACATGGCCTGCTCCAAACTGTTCCCACAAGGTTGGGATTGTCCAAAATGTTTTGGTATCATTGTAAGTTTCTTTCACTGGAACTGAGCGGCTAAGCCCAACTCCTGAAAAACAACCCCTCACCATAATTGACTTGTGATAAAGTGGAAAACGTCAAGGACGGATGGAATCATGTTTGCACACATACGACGGAAAAAAAGGCGGGCGTGGCATCCTTCCAGCTGCTTGTGTGATGGTTGACAGCAGGACCGGGGCGATTTGATAGAAAAAGTTTATCTTGATATATTTGCGCTTAAACTCCATCCATCCATCCATCCATCCATTTTCTACCGCCTGTCCCTTTTGGGGTCGCGAGGGGCGGTGTGGGTGCTGGAGCCTATCTCAGCTGCATTCGGGCGGAAGGCGGGGCCAACACAGATAGACAGACATCAATCACACTCACATTCACACAGCAATTTAGTGTTGCCAATCAACCTATCCCCAGGTGCATGTTTTTTTTTGGAGGTGGGAGGAAGCCGGAGTACCCGGAGGGGACCCACGCAGTCACGGAAAGAACATCCAAACTCCACACAGAAAGATCCCGAGCCCGGGATTGAACCCAGGACTCGTCAGGACCTTCGTATTGTGAGGCACATACACTAACCCCTCTACCACTGTGTTGCACGTGCTTAATTTCGATATTTGATCTAAATCTCGATATACACGATATTGCCAAAAGTATTTGGCCACCTTTCATTCTCTCTCAGTCTGTTTTATCGGGTTCAGGTCAGGACTCTGTGCAGGCCAGTCAAGTTCAGAGCATTGAATTGTCCAAAATGTTTTGGTGTCCTGGAGCATTCAAAGTTCCGTTCACTAGAAATAAGGGGCCAAGCCCAACTCCTGAAAAACAACCCCACACCATCATTCCTCCTACACCAAATTTGACACTCGGCACAATGCATTCTGAAATGTACCGTTCTACTGGCAACCTGCAAACCCAGACTCGTCCATCAGATTGCCAGATGGAAAAGCGTGATTCATCAGGCCAGAGAAGGCGTCTACTGCTCTAGAGTCCAGTGGCGACGTGCTTTACACCACTGCATCCTGGTCATTCGGATGGGTGGCCAAATACTTTTGGCAATACAGTGTATATAAAACCCTTAATAGAGGTGTTAAGATGTCTTTTAAGTGCTTTATAGGCAGAATAGAGCGACTCCTAAGCTGAATTTATTTTGGTTATTTATAGTATGCAAGGTATTAAGTAGCAAAGAGAGTAACGACATTGTAAACAAATACAAACAATACCTCTAACCTTCATGCTCTCAGGCTTTACAGACGTAATAAAACAAATGCTGTACTAAAATTGAATTAGTAGTGTCAAGTTATCACATTGAAGGGGCTGTTTACAACATTTACACAGATTCCTACAGGTCGCTAACTTTCCAGTGCATTCTAAGCCTTACATCCCGCCGTCTTCTGGGCCGTACTGAAGGAGCTCGGAAAGTACGCAACACATGCATACCGCACTGGGTATTAGGTAATGATATCGTTTTTAGGGTAACTAGTTTTAGCTGTCATTGAATGTATTTTATGTCATAACAACAACATTGCAAATTGTTTGTTGCTTCTCTTAGAATGCCTTTGTATGTGTGCGCGCACTACCTGCGCGTACGTGTGGGCGAGACAGGGTGAGTGACAGCCATAAGCACCAATTATTCTATTCGAGCCAAAAAAATATATATATATGACTAATAATAATTGTGAGAAATATAGACAATATACTGTATTTTCCGGACCATCGGATTACAATGCGCACTGCAGATGATTGGGTCTAGTCAGGTCTATTTTCATACAAAATGCGCATTAAAGGGGTTAAATTATGATTTTTGTCTAAAATGTTAAAGACTTCCTTGGGGTCTACATAACATGTAATGGTGGTTCTTTGGTCAAAATGTTGCATGGATGAAGTTTTACACATCCTCTTCAAGTCGCTTTCTGACAGTCTATTCAGGATGCGCCGTTTTGTGGGCGGTCTTATTTACGTAGCCCACCTTCGACAGCGTCTTCTCCTTGTTATGTTTTAATGATATTCAGACCTTACTTCAATCAATAACAGAGCAGCATCTCCTCATCAACCGGAAATGTGTCCCGTGAAAAACCGTCCAACTGTAACTCTCTAATACAGGGGTTGGGAACCTTTTTGGATGAGAGAGCCATGAAAGCCAAATATTTTAAAATATATGTTTTTAACACTGAATACAACTGTCAGGTTCAAACACTTATGACATCTATTAAACAGACAAGAAGCAAGGAATTAAACAAAGACAGGATTCACTTTAGCTCAATGAGGAGAAATGGGTAGACCTGTACCCTTGTACAGTGTCGTCCCACGCTCTGACAAGGGAATTCTACACCTCCTCTTTTATTTGGACTTTCCTTGATTACAACAACTAAATGCGTGCATCTCTTGTTCTTTTTAATAACATTGTTATTCTGAAGGTAACCAATTTTAAAAAAAATACTTTTGATCATTAATACGACTTCTTGAACAGGTGCGATAGAAACAGACGGATGGATTAAAATGCATGAGAATGTTTTATATTTTTAATGTTATTTTTAACGTTATTTTTAACACTGTGATTACCAGCGGAATTATTCATTACTTATCGTGTTAAACAACACCAGCTAAGATTTATCTGAGAGCCAGATGCGGTCATCAAAAGAGCCACATCTGGCTCGAGAGCCATAGGTTCCCTACCCCTGCTCTAATAACTAAAGTTCCTTGGGTGAAAAATGTAAACTCACTACACCGGTATGTTTTAGCACTTTCATGGCAAGTGTACTGACAGATATAAGTAAGAACTTTACACTACTTTGTATTAAAAATGGCAACAGCGGAGGATGAATGTCCCGTGACAAGGAGATTGAGAAAAATAGAAAAACCTTACCGACTACAATGGCGGACGCGCACAAACTTTTAGGACTTATGCAGATCCCAAATACTCATCATCAGGTACCAGAAGGTAAGATAAGTTAGTTTTGCATAACATTGCCAAACAAAACGGCAGATAATGTCTGCTAATAGGTGCCATTTTGCAGTCCTTATATACACACACCAACCTACTAAGTGGCCTAGTGGTTAGTTTTATGTTAAAATACTGAACAGATGTTTATTGGGATAGAGAAGGGGTGTCAAACTCAAATACAGAGTGGGCCAAAATTTAAAACTGAACAAAGCCGCGGGCCGAGGTTGAACAAATGAATCTTTTAATAGGGACCCAAACAAGTTTTTCATTGAATATTGAACAAGCAAGGCTTATATAACTTGATAGTGACATGCAAAATTGAGTTAAAAATAATAATGATAATAATTAAAAAATATCAATAGTACATCAAATCAAATTTAAATAAAAATGGAATGCCTCTTTTGTATTTGTAGCCTTCTGAGGTAAATATTAACATTAACTTTTTCCAGAGGCTAATACATTTGAAAATAAAATAATGAATAAATAAACCATTCAGGCCTTTTTACTGCTCAGTTCATGTCGGGACTCAGGTGGGTGGGGTTAGGAGGGCGGGGTTTGTTGGTAGCGGGGAGGGGGTGTATATTGTAGCGGTCCGGAAGAGTTAGTGCTGCAAGGGCTTCTGGGTATTTGTTCTGTTGTGTTTATGTTGTGTTAACAGTAACACAACATAAACGCAACATAACAATTACCCAGAATTCCATGCATCCATGACTATTACTGGCTATATTATACAACCCGCCAGCACCAAACCCCTGTCGTCGTCCCCCCGTGCGTCGGTTGAGGTGGGCAGGCTTGAAGGCGCGGGGGTGTATAATATAGCCAGGGTGAGTCATGGATGCAAAGGATTCTGGGTATTTGTTCTGTTGTGTTTATGATGTGTTACGGTGCGGATGTTCTCCCGAAATGTGTTGGTCATTCTTGTTTGGTGTGGGTTCACACTGTGTAACAGTGTTAAAGTTGTTTATATGGCCAACCTCAGTGTGACCTGTATGCTGTTGATCAAGTATGCCTTGCAATTACTTACATGTGAGTAGAAGCCACATATATTACGTGACTGGGCCGGCACGCTGTTTGTGAGGAGGAAAAACAGACTTGACGACAGGTCGTAGGGGACGCTAAAGGCAGTGCCTTTAAGGCACACCCCCAATATTGTTGTCCGGGTGGAATTCGGGAGAATGGTTGCACCGGGAGATTTACGGGAGGGGCACTGAAATTCGAGAGTCTACCGGGAAATCGGTGAATGCTGTCTATTACACCGGCGGGCCAGCTCTAATGTTAATTTGATATTGCCTCAAGGGCCAAATGAAATTACATGGCGGGCCAGAGTTTGACACCTATGGGATAAAGTAATAATAATAATAATAATAATGGATTAGATTTATATCACGCTTTTCTATTGTTATATACTCAAAGCGCTCACAGAGAAGTGGGACTCAACATTCATTCATACCTGGTGGTGATAAGCTACATCTGTAGCCACAGCTGCCCTGGGGTAGACTGACGGAAGCGTGGCTGCCAGTTTGCACGCTCCGACCACCAACAATCATTCATTCATTCATTCACCAGTGTGAACGGCACCGGGGGCAAGGGTGAAATGTCCTGCCCAAGGACACAACGGCAGCGATTTGGATGTCAATAGGTGGGAAGCGAACCTGAAACCCTCAGGTTTCTGGCACGGCCGCTCTACCCACTACGCCATGCCGCCCCTGGGTGGTCTTTCTTGAACTATTTGGAACAAAAACATATAAAAATAACTAAAAACTTGTTGAAAAATAAACAAGTGATTCAATTATAAATAAAGACTTCTACACATAGAAGTTATCATCAACTTAAAGTGCCCTCTTTGGGGATTGTAATAGAGATCCATCTGGTGTAAATCAACTTTACTCTAAACATTTCTCCACAAAAAAAGAAATCTTTAACATCAATATTTATGGAAGATGTCGACAAAAAAATCTAGCTGTCAACACTGAATATCGCATTGTTGCATTTCTTTCCACAGTTTATGAACTTACATTCATATTTTGTTGAAGTATTATTCAATAAATATATTTATGAAGGATTTTTGAATTGTGGCTATTTTTAGGATATTTAAAAAAAAATCTCACGTACCCCTTGGCATACCTTCGCGTACCCCCATTTGAGAACCACTGTACTAGTGTGTGAATGTGAGTGTGCATGTTGTCTTTCTATGTTGGCCCTGCGATGAGGTGGCGACTTGTCCAGGGTGTACACTGCCTTCCGCCCAAAACGCAGCTGAGATAGACTCCAGCGACCCCCCGCAACCCATAAAGGGACAAGCGGTAGTAAATGGATGGATATGCTATATATGTATATAGGTTGATTGGCAACACTAAATTGGCCCTAGTGTGTGAATGTGAGTGTGAATGTTGTCTGTCTATCTGTGTTGGCCCTGCGATGAGATGGCGACTTGTCCAGGGTGTACCCCGCCTTCCGCCCGATTGTAGCTGAGATAGGCGCCAGCGCCCCCGCGACCCCGAAAGGGAATAAGCGGTAGGAAATGGATGGATGATGGGCTATATATGTATGTGATGCGGTTGTTTTAAGAACGTTGCGACAGCTGCCGTAAAGGAGGTGCGTTGCTAGCCTGGTTGCTATGTTTCCGGTTAGCCGTAAAAGTGCTCGTCATGCGCTTGAATCCCGCTCAAATCTCTCAGTAAAGTTATTCATTGGACTATACATTTTGTTTGAACTGTATTACAATTAGTTTCTCACAAACATACAGCACTATCATCAAACATATACTTCTGAGTGTTCAAACTATTTCGATAGTGGAAACACACAACTGGCAGCCATTTTAAGTCCTCGAAAACTTCCATCAAAACATTGCCCGCAAATCGTTTTTTCACGAAACATCTTACTAACAAATTGAACCACTTTCCACCTTAATATTGAGTTATACAAACAAGTTAAACAGTTTACTTACAGACTTATATCTCTTCCGAGGCTTGTAAGAGCTACCAAAACAACTCGTCCACTTCTCAATTGTCTCACCGACCTGAACTGACATCGTTAACCCGGAAGTGCCCAAACAAATGACGCGAGAAATTGGGCCGCCATCTTGAAGTGGTGACGAGGAGCCAAAACTGACAGTTGACAGGTAAGAAGCAAAGATGTGGTTCAGCCTTTTCCTGCTCAAATGAGCGGACTGTTGAAAATAATAATTGGGGGGGATTACTTTTCACAAGTAAGATTTAAAATTAACGTACTGTAACCGATGGTTTATATATATTTATATATAACAGCTTGTAACATGAACTTAAAGACCTACTGAAACCCACTACTACCGACCATGCAGTCTGATAGTTTATATATCAATGATGAAATATTAACATTGCAACACATGCCAATACGGCCTTTTTGGTTTACTGAATTGCAATTTTAAATTTCCCGCGAAGTGTCGTGTTGAAAACGTCGCGGTATGACGACGCGTATGATGACGCTTGCGTTTGACCTCTCGGGTTGAAGCGGACATTTTTTTCCAGCCCGATCCAAGCTATAAGTAGTCTGCTTTAATCAAACAATTGCACAGTATTCTGGACATCTGTGTTGCTGAATCTTTTGCAATTTGTTCAATTAATAATGGAGAAGTCAAAGTAGAAAGATGGAGGTGGGAAGCTTTTAGCCTTTAGCCACACAAACACAGCCGGTGTTTCCTTGTTTAAAATTCCCAAAGGTGAAGCTTTACTATGGAACAGAGCGGTCAAGCGAACATGGATCCCGACCACATGTCAACCGGCAGTTTTCGGTGAGAAAACTGTGGTAATAAGTCGGCTCTTACCGGAGACATCAGCGGAGTTTCTGTCCTGCTGCAGCTGCGTGACTTCCCTCAGAGACTCTGGCGGTCAACACACCCGTGGCCACACCCCTCCGACTTTCAGGTACTATTTAATCTCACTAAAACACTAGCAACACAATAAGCAGATATGGGATTTTCCAGAATTATCCTAGTAAATGTGTCTAATAACATCTGAATCGCTCCCACTGCAATCGCCTTTTTTTTTCTAGTCCTTTACTCTCACTATCCTCATCCACAAATTTTTCATCCTCGCTCAAATTGATGGGGAAATTTTCGCTTTCTCGGTCCGAATTGCTCATCAATTTCCACACTTCTATTAGCCCCGGCCCAGTGGAACAGGACATCTTATATGTAATAGAAATGTGTAGGGGGGGCTGTATGATATGTGGTCATTATATATGTATTCTGATGTATGTTCTTCACAGAAAAAGGAAAAAGAGCCCAAATTCAGTGAGTCTCAGTTTGAAAAATTTATTAATTGTATCATTTTTCTTTTAATAAAAAATGAAAACGGGTCCCACAGACCCGAACACCATTCTCCTTCTACGCCACATCAATATGGAACGCACTCCCAATAGGTGTAAAAGAAAGTGCATCTCTGGGGCGGCAGAGCTCGGTTGGTAGAGTGGCCGTGCCAGCAACTTGAGGGTTGCAGGTTCGATTCCCGCTTGTGCCATCCTAGTTACTGCCGTTGTATCCTTGGGAAAGACACTTTACCCACCTGCTCCAAGTGCCACCCACACTGGATTAAATGTAACTTAGATATTGGGTGTCACTATGTAAAGCGCTTTGAGTCACTTGAGAAAAGCGCTATATAAATATAATTCATTTCACTTCACTCTATCATCCTTCAAAACCGCACTAAAATAAACACCTCCAGGCAATTAAATAATAAATTGTATCCTCCCAAATCAATGCCCTCGACGCAAATCCCATAGGGGTGATGAAAGGACGGTCAGGGCTTGAGAGCTGCGGCCTACCACCATGACCCCGAACTCCCTTCCCTCTGTTGCTAGATATCTCAAGATGTACGTTATAATATGTATATGTGCTTTGCTATGGAGGTTTTTTTTTGGATTGTATTTTTTTACTCATCCTTCCCCAGCGTTTTACCTTTTTCTCCCATATTTTACGGGGCGCTTCGTGGCGACCCATCAGCGTTCCTGTTCTGTAACCCTGTACACTGCTTGTTTGTCTCATCTTGAATGGGGTTTGTGCTGAAAACAAAGTTACGTTGTACAAACCCCGTTTCCATATGAGTTGGGACATTGGGTTAGATGTAAATATAAATGGAATACAATGATTTGCAAATAATTTTCAACCCATATTCAACTGAATGCACGGCAAAGACAAGATATTTGATGTTTAAACACAAAAACTTTATTTTTTTTTTTTGCAAATAATCATTAACTTAGAATTTAATGGCTGCAACACGTGCCAAAGTAGTTGGGAAAGGGCATGTTCACCACTTTGTTACATCACCTTTTCTTTTAACAACACTCAATAAACGTTTGGGAACCGAGCAAATTAATTGTTGAAGCTTTGAAAGTGGAATTCTTTCCCATTCTTGTTTTATGTAGAATTCCGGTCGTTCAACAGTCCGGGATCTCAGCTGTTGTATTTTACGTTTCATAATGCGCCAGGCATTTTTGATGGGAGACAGGTCTGGACTGCAGGCGGGCCAGGAAAGTACCCGCGCTCTTTTTTTTACGAAGCCACGCTGTTGTAACACATGCTGAATGTGGCTTGGCATTGTCTTGCTGAAATAAGCAGGGGCGTCCATGAAAAAGACGGCGCTTAGATGGCAGCATATGTTGTTCCAAAACCTGTATGTACCTTTCAGCATTAATAGTGCCTTCACAGATGTGTAAGTTACCCATGTCTTGGGCACTAATGCACCGCCATACCATCACAGATGCCGGCTTTTGAACTTTGCGTCAATAACAGTCTGGATGGTTCGCTTCCCCTTCGGTCCGGATGACACGATGTCGAATATTTTCAAAAACGATGTGAAATGTGGACTCGTCAGACCACAGAACACTTTTCCACTTTGCATCAGTCCATCTTCGATGATCTCGGGGTTAGAGAAGCCGGTGGCGTTTCTGGATGTTGTTGATAAATGGCTTTCGCTTTGCATAGTAGAGCTTTAACCCGCACTTAGAGATGTAGCGACAAACTTTATTTAGTGACAGTGGTTTTCTGAAGTGTTCCTTAGCCCATGTGGTGATATCCTTTAGAGATTGATGTCGGTTTTTGATACAGTGCCGTCTGAGGGATCGAAGGTCATGGTCATTCGATCTTGGTTTCCGGCCATGCGGCTTACGTGGAGTGATTTCTCAAGATTCTCTGAACCTTTTGATGTTATTATGGACCGTAGATGTTGAAATCCCTAAATGTCTTGCAATTGCACTTTGAGAAACGTTGTTCTTAAACTGTTTGACTATTTGCTCACGCAGTTGTGGACAAAGGGGTGTACCTCGCCCCATTCTTTCTTGTGAAAAACTGAGCATTTTTTTGGGAAGCTGTTCTTATACCCAATCATGGCACCCACCTGTTCCCAATTAGCCTGCACACCTGTGGGATGTTCCAAATAAGTGTTTGATGAGCATTCCTCAACTTTATCAGTATTTATTGCCACTTTTCCCAATTTCTTTGTCCCGTGTTGCTGGCATCAAATTCTAAAGTTAATGATTTGCACAAAAAAAAAATGTTTATCAGTTTGAACATCACATATGTTGTCTTTGTAGCATATTCAACTGAATATGGGTTGAAATTTATTTGCAAATCATTGTATTCTGTCTATATTTACATCTAACACAATTTCCCAGCTCATATGGAAACGGGGTTTGTACTTGTGCAATGACAATAAATACATACAGAAAGTATCTATCCATCATGTTTTCTTTTCAGACCCGGAAAGACACAAGGGTTAAATAATGAACCTACCGGACATTTACAGAGACATCATATTCCCTCAAGGGCTCTTTTCTGCCGCTTCCAATCTACCTTTTTTTCAAAGTCAGGCAACTCCGGAGGTGCGCCGCTGTGCATAAATAACCGTGCAACATCGCCTCCTCCGCAGAGGTCCTCCGATAAACCCTCATTTTTCCCATCACAGATGTCAGCGCTGCCAAATTGCATGTCATTTCGCATAGATCTCGCGGAATAAACGCCTCGCCGAGGTGTGCCTCCACCTGTAAGGTAATCTTTATTTACTTCCAGTGGTATAAATGTTTATTCGTCCTTATTGGTGCCGTGGAACCGCGATGATTGCGGTGTTTGTGTGGATATCTGCCTCCTGCGTGGCCCTCATGTCGCTGCGGTTTGCCTCCGTGTTCACAAGCGTCTCTCACGGTGTCTGTCGGCCGCGTTTGACAGCTAACAATGCCGCCGACTCCCTGAATTGGAAGCAGAGGTGGGTAGAGTAGCCAGAAATTGTACTCAAGTAAGAGTACTGTTACTTTAGAGATTTATTACTCAAGTAAAAGTAAGGAGTAGTCACCCAAATATTTACTTGAGTAAAAGTAAAAAGTATGTTACTCAAGTACTGAGTAACTGATGAGTAACCTGATTACGGCAACAAATAATGCACAAAAACATAAAAATAGCAATGAGCAAATTCAGAGCCAGGAATATCTCTTAAGCAACTAAAACAATATTATATATTAAATAATAATACATTAAAATTGAAAAAAATTAAGGCAAATTGAGCCACAATAACTTAACAGCACCATAGGCTCAGTAGGCATTCATTGATTGATTGATTGATTGAAACTTGTATTATTTGATTGCACAGTACAGTACATATTCTGTACAATTGACCACTAAATGGTAACACCCCAATACGTTTTTCAACGTTAATCAATTACTTAATAAATGACCAAGTCGAGGTGATCTACCTCATATATACATACACATACACACATATCATATATATATATATACACATACCTTTATATATACAGTAAATAATTTATATTTATTTATTTTGCCGTTTTTGTTGACATGTTAAAGGTGTTTTAATGAATATACATGCATGTTTAACATATAGATTCCTATCTTTCATGAAGACAAGAATATAAGTTGGTGTATTACCTGATTCTGATGACTTGCATTGATTGGAATCAGACAGTATAGTGCTGATAACGTCCCGGTTTTCAAATGGAGGAGAAAAAAAGTTCCTCCTTCCTGTCTAATACATCATGAAAGTCGTTGGTTTTTGGCATTTTATTTGTCCAGCTTCCATATTCGTTTTTATACACTTTACAAGAAATACATTGGCGGCAAACTCCGAAGCTTGCTGGTTTGTTTGCGCTGGCTTTCGGAGACTCTTATTTTGTTAGCGCAGGCGCGATGGAGCGGCACTTTTATTGTGAAGACAGGAACTGTGCGATCAGTCTTTAGGCTTTTGACGGGAAGTACGGTTGAAATAAAAAGTGTCTTTTTTCCTTTACACTTTTAATTGATTGGTTGATTGATTGAAACTTTTACAGTACAGTACATATTCCGTACAGTACAGTTGACCACTAAATGGTAACACCCCAATAAGTTTTTCAACATGTCGGGTTCTACGTGTGACGGTCATGTGACCGCCTGGCTCTGTTTGATTGGTCCAACGTCACCAGTGACTGCATTTGATTGGTGAAACGCAGGCATGCGTAGTTCCTACTTTGAATGCGTGTCTGACAAAAACAAAACAAACAAAACAAACATTAACAGATCGATTAAAAAAAAAAGTAGCGAGTAGCGACCTGATTGCAGATAAATGGAGCGGAGTAAAAGTAGTGTTTCTTCTCTATAAATATACTCAAGTAAAAGTAAAAGTATGTTGCATAAAAACTACTCTTAGAAGTACCATTTATCCCAAAAGTTACTCAAGTAGATGTAACGGAGTAAATGTAGCGCGTTACTACCCACCTTTGCTGGGAAGGTGGGACCTAGCCTGGAATAGCCCTATTTCGGAGGTCCACTAGAACCTTGAAACCTTTTTTAAACATGAAACTTGAAAAGTTTTGCACGCATTCCCCCCCCCCCCAGAAGATTCCTTCAGCTCCGCACACAATGCTGTCAAGTGCCATTCATAAAAAACTTGCGGGCCGCCTGTCTGAGACTCAATAGTGTAAAGGATATCACCACACGGGCTCAGGAACACTTCAGAAAACCACTGTCAGTAACTACAGTGTGTCGCTACGTCTGTAAGTGCAAGGTAAAACTATACTATGCAAAGCCACAAATATTTTTCAACAACACCCAGAAACGCAGCCGGCTTTGCTGGGCCCGAGCTCCTCTAAGATGGACTGATGCAAAGTGGAAAAGTGCTCCGTGGCATGGTCTGACGAGTCCACATTTCAAATTATTTTCAGAAACTGTGGATGTTGTGTCTTCTGAAACGAAGAGGAAAAGAACCATCTGGCGCAGAGTGGAAAAGGCAGCATGTGTGATGGTATGGGGGTGCATTAGTGCCCAAGACATGGGTAACTTACACATCTGTGAAGGCACCATTAATGCTGAAATGTACATACAGGTTTTGAAGCAGCATATGTTGTCATCCAAGCTA
Organism: Nerophis ophidion; assembly: GCF_033978795.1. Classification (NCBI taxonomy): domain Eukaryota; kingdom Metazoa; phylum Chordata; class Actinopteri; order Syngnathiformes; family Syngnathidae; genus Nerophis; species Nerophis ophidion. The sequence continues at coordinate 37,650,581 of NC_084628.1, read as the reverse complement.
AGTTAATAATTATTTGAAAAAATAAAATAAAATAACAACAGTTTCTCAGTTGGAACATGAAATATCTTGTCTTTGCAGTCTATTCCATTGAATATTAGTTGAAAAGGATTTGCAAATCATTGTATTCTATTTTTATTTACATTTACATGTGCCAACGTCACTGGTTTGGGTTTTGTACAAACCCCGAAAATTGTGTTAGATGTAAATATAAATGGAATACAATGATTTGCAAATCATTTTCAACCCTTATTCAGTTGAATGCACTACAAAGACAACATATTTGATGTTCAAACTGATAAACTTTTTTTTTTTTTTGCGAATAAAAATTAACTTAGAATTTCATGGCTGCAACACGTGCCAAAGTAGTTGGGAAAGGTCATGTTCACCACTGTGTTACATCACCTTTTCTTTTAACAACACTCAATAAACGTTTGGGAACTGAGGAAACTAATTGTTGAAGCTTTGAAAGTGGAATTCTTTCCCATTCTTGTTTTATGTAGAGCTTCAGTCGTTCAACAGTCCGGGGTCTCCGCTGTCGTATTTTACGCTTCATAATGCGCCACACATTTTCGATGGGGGACAGGTCTGGACTGCAGGCGGGCCAGGAAAGTACCCGCACTCTTTTTTTTTACGAAGCCACGCAGTTGTAACACTTGTCTTGCTGAAATAAGAAGGGGCGTCCATGATAAAGTTGCTTGGATGACCACATATGCTGTTCCAAAACCCGTATTGGACCTTTCAGCATTAATAGTGCCTTCAAAGATGTGTAAGTTACCCATGCCTTGGGCACTAATACACCCCCATACCATCACACATGCTGGCTTTTGAACTTTTCACCTATAACAATCCAAATGGTTATTTTCCTCTTTGTTCTGGAGGACACCACGTTCCTCTGTTTCTAAATATAATTTGAAATGTGGACTCGTCAGACCACAGAACACGTTTCGACTTTGCATCAGTCCATCTTAGGTGAGCTCGGGCCCAGCCAAGCCGGCGGTGTTTCAGGATATTGTTGATGAATGGGTTTGGCTTTGCGTAGTTGAGCTTTAACTTGCACTTACAGATGTAGCGACCAACTGTAGTTACTGACAGTGGTTTTATGAAGTGTCCCTGAGCCATGTGGTGATATCCTTTACACACTGATGTCGGTTTTTGATGCAGTACCGCCTGAGGGATCAAAGGTTCGTAATATCATCGCTTACGTGCAGTGATTTCTCCAGATTCTCTGAACGTTTTGAGGATTTTACGGACCGTAGATGGTAAAATCCCTAAATTCCTTGCAATAGCTCGTTGAAAAATGTGTTCTAAAACTGTTCCTGAATTTGCTTACAAATTGGTGTCCCTCGCCCCATCCTTGTTTGTGAATTACTTAGCATTTCATGGAAGCTGCTTTTATACCCAATCATGGCACCAAACTGTTCCCAATTAGCCTGCACACCTGTGGGATGTTCCATATAAGTTTTTGATGAGCATTCCTCAACTTTATCAGTATTTATTGCCACCTTTCCCAACTTCTTTGTCACGTGTTGCTGGCATCAAATTTTAAAGTTAATGATTATTTGCAAAAAAAAATGTTTATCAGTTTGAACATTAAATATGTTGTCTTTGTAGCATATTCAACTGAATATGGGTTGAAAATGATTTGCAAATCATTGTATTCCGTTTATTTTTACATCTAACACAGTTTTTCAACTCATATGGAAGCAGGGTTTGTATATTACCATTTGTTAAGGTAAATACATTTTTTTCCAATCGGAATAACTCCACTTTTTTAATTCGATTATGTGCAATTAATCACAGTAAAATAACCTGTTTGCACAAATGCATTTTTACTGTCTGAATGTCATACAGAATTAGCATTTTTTAAAATGTTTTACTCGAATGCACATCATTTATTAGCTTGAAACCTGTAACAGTTTTATCCAAAGTCCTGGTGTGTTTGAAAGCCAAATTTGACAGTCTCCTCACTCATCTTAGCCCTGACATGTGCATCGACCTGATCAATGTCCTTGTTTGGATGCTTATTCAGAGCAGTGTTTTTCAACCTTTTTTGAGTCAAGGCACATTTTTTGCGTTGAAAAAATGCAGAAGCACACCACCAGCAGGAATCTTTAGAAAACAAAACTCAGTTGACAGTAAAAAGTGGTTGTCGCAATTGTTGGATATGACTTTTAAGTCTCACCTTAAAACTCATCTGTATACTCTAGCCTTTAAATATACCTCCTTTTCAGACCAGTTGATCTGCCGCTCCTTTTCTTTCTCCTATGTCCCCCCCTCCCTTGTGGAGGGGGTCCGGTCCGATGACCATGGATGAAGTACTGGCTGTCCAGAGTCGAGACCCAGGATGGACCGCTCGTCGGGACCCAGGATGGACCGCTCGCCTCTATCGGTTGGGGACATCTCTACGCTGCTGATCCGCCTCCGCTTGAGATGGTTTCCTGTGGACGGGACTCTCGCTGCTGTCTTGGATCCGCTTGAACTGAACTCTCGCGGCTGTGTTGGAGCCACTATGGATTGAACTTTCACAGTATCATGTTAGACCCGCTCGACATCCATTGCTTTCGGTCCCCTAGTGGGGGGGGGTTGCCCACATCTGAGGTCCTCTCCAAGGTTTCTCATAGTCAGCATTGTCACTGGCGTCCCACTGGATGTGAATTCTCCCTGCCCACTGGGTGTGAGTTTTCCTTGCCCTTTTGTGGGTTCTTCCGAGGATGTTGTAGTCGTAATGATTTGTGTAGTCCTTTGAGACGTTTGTGATTTGGGGCTATATAAATAAACATTGATTGATTGATTGATTGACTTTAAAGCATAACCAAGCATGCATGACTATAGCTCTTGTCTCAAAGTAGGTGTACTGTCACCACCTGTCACATCACACCCTGACTTATTTGGACCTTTTTTTTTTTTTTTACAATTTTCTTGTGTGTAGTGTTTTACTTCTTGTCTTGCGCTCCTATTTTGGTGGCTTTTTTTCTTTTTTTGGGTATTTTCCTGTAGCGGTTTCATGTCTTCCTTTGTGCGATATTTCCCGGATCGACTTTGTTTTAGCGATCAAGAATAATTTCAGTTGTTTTTATCCTTCTTTGTGGGGACATAGTTGATTGTCATGTCATGTTTGGATGTACATTGTGGACGCCGTTTTCGCGCCAGAGCAAGTTTTTGCTGTCGTCCATTATTCTGTATTTGTTGACTTTGTAGCCAAATCAATTTTAGTTTTGTTCTGCATAGCCTTCCCTAAGCTTCAATGCCTTTTCTTAAGGGCACTCACCTTTTGTCTATTTTGGTTTAAGCATTACATAGCTTTTTACCTGCATGCTCTCACCGACATCTACAAAGCAATTAGCTACCGGCTGCCACCTACTGATATGGAAGAGTATTACAGTATTACAGTCGGTGTTGCCGAGCTCTCGACAACACCGACACTCAACAACAACACATAATTTGCAGACTATAATTACTGGTCCGCAAAAAATATTTTTAACCCAAGTAGGTGAAATTAGATAATCTCCCACGGCACACCAGACTGTATCTCTCGGCACACTAGTGTGCTGCGGCACAGTGGTTGAAAAACACTGCCATACAGCAATTGATCAGTACTGAAAGTACTGCCCATGAACAATTAAACAACTAAACCCCTTGTTTTAGTCATGCATGACATCATTAGATTAGATAGTACTTTATTTATTCCCTTCAGGAAAATTAAAATTTTTGGCACAATCCCATTTAAGAACAGACAAACTTTACAGGGAGACAGAACAGAATGGCTGACGTGTCTGCGGGCTTCCAGCAAACCTTACAAAAAAGGTGAGATACAGGTAAACAAAGGGGGGGGGATGGGAGAAAAAAATAGAATATTAAAATAAAATATAATACAAAAAATCGGTCTAAGCCTGGCCCTGGAAAGGGGGTCCAGACTGAGGCCAAGGAAAAAAAAAACAACAACAACTCATAGCAATAGTACACATCCCTCTCACATGTAAGAGGCAAACATCAAAGAACACAAAGGACGATATTTGTGCGATATTTCCCGCGTCGACTTTGTTTTAGCAATCAAGAATAATCAATCAAGTTGTTTTTTCTCCTTCTCTGTGGGGACATTGTTGATTGTCATGTCATGTTTGGATGTACATTGTGGACGCCGTCTTTGCTCCACAGTAAGTCTTTGCAGTCTTCCAGCATTCTGTTGTCGTTTACTTTGTAGCCATTTCAGTTTTATTTTCGTTCTGCATAGCCTTCCCTAAGCTTCAATGCCTTTTCTTAGTGGCACTCGCCTATTGTTTATTTTTGGTTTTAGCATTTTTTACCTGTACCCTGCCTCCCGCCGTATCCAACATCTACAAATCAATTAGCTACCGGCTGCCACCTACTGATATGGAAGAGTATTACACGGTTACTCTGTACCGACTACTCAAAAACAACACACAATTTGCAGACTATCATTACTGGTTGGCAAAAAATGGTTAGTGCATCTACCTCACAATACGAAAGTCCTGAATAGTCCTGAGTTAAATCCCAGGCTCGGGATCTTTCTGTGTGAGTTTGCATGTTCTCCCCGTGACTGCGTGGGTTCCCTCCGGGTACTCCGGCTTCCTCCCACCTCCAAAGACATGCGCCTGGGGATAGGCCCCTCCCACCTCCAAAGACATGCACCTGGGGATAGGCCCCTCCCACCTCCAAAGACATGCGCCTGGGGATAGGCCCCTCCCACCTCCAAAGACATGCGCCTGGGGATAGGCCCCTCCCACCTCCAAAGACATGCACCTGGGGATAGGCCCCTGCCACCTCCAAAGACATGCACCTGGGGATAGGCCCCTGCCACCTCCAAAGACATGCACCTGGGGATAGGCCCCTCCCACCTCCAAAGACATGCACCTGGGGATAGGCCCCTCCCACCTCCAAAGACATGCGCCTGGGGATAGGCCCCTCCCACCTCCAAAGACATGCACCTGGGGATAGGCCCCTCCAACCTCCAAAGACATACACCTGGGGATAGGCCCCTGCCACCTCCAAAGACATGCACCTGGGGATAGGCCCCTCCCACCTCCAAAGACATGCACCTGGGGATAGGCCCCTCCCACCTTCTTGTTTTAATAAATAAACGTACAAACCCCGTTTCCATATGAGTTGGGAAATTGTGTTAGATGTAAATATAAACAGAATACAATGATTTGCAAATAATTTTCAACCCATATTCAGTTGAATATGCTACAAAGACAACATATTTGATGTTCAAACTGATAAACATATATTTTTTTTGCAAATAATCATTAACTTTAGAATTTTGATGCCAGCAATACATGACAAAGAAGTTGGGAAAGGTGGCAATAAATACTGATAAAGTTGACGAATGCTCATCAAACACTTATTTGGAACATCCCACAGGCGTGCAGGCTAATTGGGAACAAGTGGGTGCCATGATTGGTATAAAAGCAGCTTCCCAAAAAATGCTCAGTCTTTCACAAGAAAGGATGGGGCGAGGTACACCACTTTGTCCACAACTGCGTGAGCAAATAGTCAAACAGTTTAAGAACAACGCTTCTCAGAGTGCAATTGCAAGAAATTTAGGGATTTCAACATTTACGGTCCATATCATCGTCAAAAGGTTCAGAGAATCTGGAGAAATCACTCCACGTAAGCGGCATGGCCGGAAACCAACATTGAATGACCGTGACCTTCGATCCCTCAGGCGGCACTGTATCAAAAACCGACATCAATCTCTTAAGGATATCACCACATGGGCTCAGGAACACTTCAGAAAACCACTGTCACTAAATAAAGTTTGTCGCTACTCTGTATTGCAGGGGGGGGGGGGGGGGGAGGGTGGGGGCGAGGGGGTTAAAGCTCTACTATGCAAAGCAAAAGCCATTTATCAACAACATCCAGAAATGCCACCGGTTTCTCTGAGCCCGAGATCATCTAAGATGGACTGATGCAAAGTGGAAAAGTGTTCTGTGGTCTGACGAGTCCACATGGAAATATTCGACATTGTTTCATCCGGACCAAAGTGGAAGCGAACCATCCAGACTGTTATCGACACAAATTTCAAAAGCCAGCATCTGTGATGGTATGGGGGTGCATTAGTGCCCAAGGCATGGGTAACTTACACATCTGTGAAGGCACCATTAATGCTGAAAGGTACATACAGGTTTTGGAACAACATATGCTGCCATCTAAGCGCTGTCTTTTTCATGGACGCCCCTGCTTATTTCAGCATGACAATGCCAAGCCACATTCAGCACGTTACAACAGCGTGGTTTTGTAAAAAAAAGAGTGCGGGTACTTTCCTGGCCCGCCTGCAGTCCAGACCTGTCTCCATGGAAAATGTGTGGCGCATTATGAAGCGTAAATACGACAGCGGAGACCCCGGACTGTTGAACGACTGAAGCTCTACATCAGGGTTGTCAAACTCAAATACAGAGTGGGCCAAAATTTTAAACGAAACAAAGCCGCGGCCAAGGTTGAACAAATTAACCTTTTAATAGGGACCCAAACAAGTTTTGCATTAAATATTGAACAAGCAAGGCTTATATAACTTTAGTGACATGCAAAATCCAGTTTTAAATAATAATAATAATAATTAAAACAAATATCAATGGCATATCAAATAAAATTGAAATAAAAATGTATCGCCTTTTTTTCTATTTGCAATCTTTTGAGGTAAATATCAATTTTTTTTCCACAGGCTAATAATAAATTGAAAATAAAATAACAATAATGAATGAACCGAACATTCAAGCCTTGAAGTAGCAAGAGAAAATGCATGAAGTGAAGTGAAGTGAAGTGAATTATATTTATATAGCGCTTTTCTCTAGTGACTCAAAGCGCTTTACATAGTGAAACCCAATATCTAAGTTACATTTAAACCAGTGTGGGTGGCACTGGGAGCAGGTGGGTAAAGTGTCTTGCCCAAGGACACAACGGTAGTGACTAGGATGGCGGAAGTGGGAATCGAACCTGCAGCCACCAAGTTGCTGGCACGGCCACTCTACCAACCGAGCTATACCGTTAATTATTGGTCAGTTTGCTGGAAGTTTCCCGGAAGAGTTCGTGCTGCAAGGGGTTTTCTGGGTATTTGTTCTGTTGTGTTACGGTGCGGGTGTTCACCCAAAATGTGTTTGTCATTCTTGTTTGGTGTGGGTTCACAGTGTGGCGCGTATTTGTAACAGTGCTAAAGTTGTTTATACGGCCACCCTCAGTGTGACCTGTATGGCTGTTGACCAAGTATGCCTTGTGTGTGTGTGTGTGTGTGTGTGTGTGTGTGTGTGTGTGTGTGTGTGTGTGTGTGTGTGTGTGTGTGTGTGTGTAAAAGCCACAAATATGTGACACTCTGTTAGTATGGAGGAAAAGCGGACGTGACGACAGGTTGTAGAGAACGCTAAAGGCAGTGCCTTAAATGCACGCCCCCAATATTGTTGTCTGGTTGGAAATCGGTAGAAATTCAGGAGAATGGTTGCCCCGGGAGGTTTTCGGGAGGGGCACTGAACTTTGGGAGTCTACCGGGAAAATTAGGAGGGTTGGCAAGTATGAGTATTAGCGGTGAATGCGGTGTTACAGCGGCACCGACGCTGTATAACACCGGCGGGCCAGCTCTAATGCTAAATTGATATTGCCTCAAGGGGCCAAATTAAATTACACGGCGGGCCAGATTTGGAGAGTTTGACACCCATGCTCTACATAAAACAAGAATGGGAAAGAATTCCACTTTCAAAGCTTCAACAATTAGTTTCCTCAGTTCCCAAACGTTTATTGAATGTTGTTAAAAGAAAAGGTGATGTAACACAGTGGTGAACATGCCCTTTCCCAACTACTTTGGCAAGTTTATGAGTTTGAACATCAAATATGTTGTCTTTGTAGTGCATTCAACTGAATATGGGTTGAAAATGATTGAATTCGTTTATATTTACATCCAACACAATTTCCCAACTCATATGGAAACTGGTTTGTATATAAATGATGTCGAGTGCCCACTGCCTGATCTCTCACTGGCAGTGTCACCAAATTAAACACACAAGCGCCACGGGGAAGTGTGAGATTTATCTATCTGTTGTTTTCCGTCGTGTTGTTTTCCGTCGTGTGTTCAACTGCGACAAAGAAGCGCTCTCAAAGTCCTCCCCCGGTTCTCTCCCTTACACAACTTGTGAAACCAACAGCTGGGATGCGAGGCAGACTGAAACGTTCTCCATCACCTTGAAGGCTGGCTCGCATCCCAGACACAAAACAAGTGAAAGAAGTGAGACGCGAAAAGTGAAACGTAGACGCGGCGGCCCATATGCTCATGCATAATCATAACGTTCAATATCCTAATCTAAGAGATTATCGTAAAAATCGAACAGTGACAAGGACACAAAAGTATTCCCATTATGGCGCCGGCGGAGAATTATCTCATATTAATCTCGCCGCTTCCTGAGCTTAATGACTTGTGCTAAAGTGGCAAACGTCAAGGACAGATGGAATCACGTTTGCACGCAAACGACGGAAAGAAGGCGGGCGTGGCATCCTTTTAGCTGCTTGTGTGGTGGCTGAAAGTATATATTTGTGCCACGATATATTAGTCTTGTTCACGAGTGAGGGAAGAGTGGATGGTGAGATCGACAGGCGGATCGGTGCGGCGTCTTCAGTAATGCGGACGCTGTATCGATCCGTCGTGGTGAAGAAGGAGCTGAGCCGGAAGGCAAAGCTCTCAATTTACCGGTAGATCTACGTTCCCATCCTCACCTATGGTCATGAGCTTTGGGTTCTGACCGAAAGGACAAGATCACGGGTAAATGAGTTTCCTCCGCCGGGTGGTGGGTCTCTCCCTTAGAGATAGGGTGAGAAGCTCTGCCATCCGGGAGGAACTCAAAGTAAAGCCGCTGCTCCTCCACATGGAGAGGAGCCAGATGAGGTGGTTCGGGCATCTGGTCAGGATGCCAACAGAATGCCTCCCTAGGGAGGTGTTCCCGGTTGGCCTGGGAACGCCTTGGGATCCCCGGGAAGAGCAGGACGAAGTGGCTGGGGAGAGGAAAGTATGGGCTTACCTGCTTAGGCTGCTGCCCCCGGGAACCGGCCTCGAATAAGCGGAATAAGATGGATGGATGGCACAATGGACTGGACTCTCACAATGTTATGTTAGGTCCACTATGGACTGGACTCTCACTATTAAGTTGGATCCACTATGGACTGACTCTCACTATTTTGTTGGATCCACTATCGAGTTGACTCTCACTATTATGTTAGATCCACTATCGATTTGACTCTCACTATTATGTTAGATCCACTATGGACTGGACTCTCACAATATTACGTTAGATCCACTATGGACTGGACTCTCACTATTATGTTGGATCCACTATGGACTGGACCCTCACAATATTACGTTAGATCCACTATGGACTGGACTCTCACTATTAAGTTAGATGCACTATGGATTGGACTCTTACTATTAAGTTAGATCCACTATGGACTGGACTCTCAATATTAAGTTAGATCCACTATGGACTGGACTGTCACTATTATGTTTGATCCACTATGGACTGGACTCTCACACTATTATGTTAGATCCACTATGGACTGGACTCTCACTATTATGTTAGATCCACTATGGACTGGACTCTCACTATTATGTTAGATCCACTATGGACTGGACTCTCACTATTATGTTGGATCCACTATGGACTGTACTCTCACACTATTATGTTAGATCCACTATGGACTGGACTCTCACTATTATGTTAGATCCACTATGGACTGTACTCTCACACTATTATGTTAGATCCACTATGGACTGGACTCTTACTATTATATTAGATCCACTATGGACTGGACTCTCACACTATTATGTTAGATCCAATATGGATTGGACTCTCACTATTATGTTAGATCCACTATGGACTGGACTCTCACTATTATGTTTGATCCACTATGGACTGGACTCTCACACTATTATGTTAGATCCACTATGGACTGGACTCTCACTATTATGTTAGATCCACTATGGACTGGACTCTCACTATTATGTTAGATCCACTATGGACTGGACTCTCACTATTATGTTGGATCCACTATGGACTGTACTCTCACACTATTATGTTAGATCCACTATGGACTGGACTCTCACTATTATGTTGGATCCACTATGGACTGTACTCTCACACTATTATGTTAGATCCACTATGGACTGGACTCTCACTATTATGTTAGATCCACTATGGACTGGACACTCACAATATTATGTTAGATCCACTATGGACTGGACTCTTACTATTATATTAGATCCACTATGGACTGGACTCTCACACTATTATGTTAGATCCAATATGGATTGGACTCTCACTATTATGTTAGATCCACTATGGACTGGACTCTCAATATTAAGTTAGATCCACTATGGACTGGACTCTCGATAGTAAGTTAGATCCACTATGGACTGGACTCTCACTATTATGTTAGATCCACTATGGACTGGACTCTATTATGTTGGATCCACTATGAACTGGACTTTCACTATTATGTTGGATCCACTATGGACTGAGCTCTCACTGTTATGTTGGATCCACTCTGGACTGGACTCTCATTATTAAGTTAGATCCACTATGAACTGGACTCTCATTATTAAGTTAGATCCACTATGGACTGGACTCTCAATAGTAAGTTAGATCCACTATGGACTGGACTCTCACTATTACGTTAGATGCACTATGGATTGGACTCTTACTATTAAGTTAGATCCACTATGGACTGGACTCTCAATATTAAGTTAGATCCACTATGGACTGGACTGTCACTATTATGTTTGATCCACTATGGACTGGACTCTCACACTATTATGTTAGATCCACTATGGACTGGACTCTCACTATTATGTTAGATCCACTATGGACTGGACTCTCACTATTATGTTAGATCCACTATGGACTGGACTCTCACTATTATGTTGGATCCACTATGGACTGTACTCTCACACTATTATGTTAGATCCACTATGGACTGGACTCTCACTATTATGTTAGATCCACTATGGACTGGACACTCACAATATTATGTTAGATCCACTATGGACTGGACTCTTACTATTATATTAGATCCACTATGGACTGGACTCTCACACTATTATGTTAGATCCAATATGGATTGGACTCTCACTATTATGTTAGATCCACTATGGACTGGACTCTCAATATTAAGTTAGATCCACTATGGACTGGACTTTCGATAGTAAGTTAGATCCACTATGGACTGGACTCTCACTATTATGTTAGATCCACTATGGACTGGACTCTATTATGTTGGATCCACTATGAACTGGACTTTCACTATTATGTTGGATCCACTATGGACTGAGCTCTCACTGTTATGTTGGATCCACTCTGGACTGGACTCTCATTATTAAGTTAGATCCACTATGGACTGGACTCTCATTATTAAGTTAGATCCACTATGGACTGGACTCTCAATAGTAAGTTAGATCCACTATGGACTGGACTCTCACTATTACGTTAGATCCAATATGAACTGGACTCTATTATGTTGGATCCACTATGAACTGGACTTTCACTGTTATGTTGGATCCACTATGGACTGGACTCTCATTGTTATGTTGGATCCACTCTGGACTGGACTCTCATTATTAAGTTAGATCCACTATGGACTGGACTCTCATTATTAAGTTAGATCCACTATGGACTGGACTCTCAATAGTAAGTTAGATCCACTATGGACTGGACTCTCACTATTATTTTAGATCCAATATGAACTGGACTCTATTATGTTGGATCCACTATGGACTGGACTTTCACTGTTATGTTGGATCCACTATGGACTGAGCTCTCACTGTTATGTTGGATCCACTCTGGACTGGACTCTCACACTAAAGTACCAATGATAGGCTCACACACACACACACACACTAGGTGTGGCGAAATTATTCTCTGCATTTGACCCATCACCTTTGATCCCCCCCTGGGAGGTGAGGGAAGCAGTGAGCAGCAACGGTGGCCCACGCCCGGGAATCATTTTTGGTTCCATCCCTTGATGCAGAATACCAAGCCAGGAGGTAATGGTTCCCATTTTTTCTATAGTCTTTGGTATGACTGGGCCGGGGGTTTGTTTACTTCGACATGTCGAGCAAGGTCAGGGCAAAGTCGGCAGGAAGTCGGATATAAAATCCGTCGCAAAGACACAAACTATATCGTCTACTTTCAGAGTTAGGGTGGAAAGTTGTGTTCTTTTTAAGAATGTGAAAGTAGTACAAAAATAATGTGCTCAAACTGGACTAATTCACTGCATGAGCTGTGTTTACATACCCACCCCCCCCCCCCCCCCACTCCTCGCCCCCCCGCGGTTATACTTCCTGCTGCGACATAAGCCTTCAACATGGCACACATGCTGCAATTAAAAAAGTATATTTTGCAATAACTTTGTATATATATATATCTCTGTTTGCTACTGTTGGGAAGTGAATGATAGTTATATAGTGCGTTTCTCTAGTGCAGGGGTCACCAACCTTTTTGAAACCAAGAGCTACTTCTTGGGTACTGATTAATGCGAAGGGCTACCAGTTTGATACACACTTCAATAAATGGCCAGAAATAGCCAATTTGCTCAATTTACCTTTAATAAATAAATCTATATATATAAAAAAAAAATGGGTAAATTTTTTTCCTTTTACGGAAAGTTTTTTGTAGGGAATAAATGATGAAAAAAACACTTAATTGAACGGTTTAAAAGAGGACAAAAACATGAAAAAAATGAAAATTAAATTTTGAAACATAGTTTAATTTCAATTTCGACTCTTTAAAATTCAAAATTCAACCGAAAAAAATGACAAAAACTGGCAAATTTGAATCTTTTTGAAAAAATTAAAAAAACAATTTATGGAACATCATTAGTAATTTTTCCTGATTAAGATTAATTTTAGAATTTTGATGACATGTTTTAAATAGGTTAAAATCCAATCTGCACTTTGTTAGAATATATAACAAATTGGACCAAGCTATATTTCTAACAAAAACAAATCATTATTTCTTTTAGATTTTCCAGAACTTTTTTTTTAAAAATAAATTCAAAAGACTTTGAAATAAGATTTAAATTTGATTCTACAGATTTTCTAGATTCGCCGGAATAATCTTTTTAAATTTTAATCATAATAAGTTTAAAGAAATATTTCACAAATATTCTTCATCGAAAAAACAGAAGCTAAAATGAAGAATTCAATTAAAATGTATTTATTATTCTTTACAATAAAAAATACTTGAAGATTGATTTAAATTGTCACGAAAGAAGAGGAACGAATTTAAAAGGTAAAAAGGTATATGTGTTAAAAATCCTAAAATCATTTTTAAGGTTGTATTTTTTTCTCTAAAATTGTCTTTCGGAAAGTTATAAGAAGCAAAGTAAAAAAATAAATGAAGTAAAGACCAAGTCTTTAAAATATTTTCTTGGCTTCTCAAATTCTATTTGAGTTTTGTCTCTCTTAGAATTAAAAATGTCGAGCAAAGCGAGACCAGCTTGCTAGTAAATAAATACAATTAAAAAAATAGAGGCAGCTCACTGGTAAGTGCTGCTATTTGAGCTATTTTTAGAACAGGCTGTCATGCCAAATTTCTTCCCCCCTACACCCCCCCCCCCCCCCCCCCCCCGTTTACTTACGGGGTCATGATTAATACAGACCTTTTGTTCACGCTATATTATAAAAATACAGATGTTTCGTTAACGCTACATTATAACAAAAATTAAAAAAAAAATTTACAAACACAAGCTTTGGGATGACACATTTATTTCCGGGGTCACGTTTCCTCTTATGTCATCCCATAGCTTGTGTTTGTAAATTGTTTTTTAATTTTTTTTACAATATAGCGTTGACAAAACGTCTGTATTTTTATAATATAGCGTTATCCATCCATCCATCCATTTTCTACCGCTTATTCCCTTTCGGGGTCACGGGGGGCGCTGGCGCCTATCTCAGCTACAATCGGGCGGAAGGCAGGGTACACCCTGGACAAGTCGCCACCTCATCGCAGGGCCAACACAGATAGACAGACAACATTCACACTCACATTCACACACTAGGGACCATTTAGTGTTGCCAATCAACCTATCCCCAGGTGCATGTCTTTGGAAGTGGGAGGAAGCCGGAGTACCTGGAGGGAACCCACGCATTCACGGGGAGAACATGCAAACTCCACACAGAAAGATCCCGAGCCTGGGATTTGAACCCAGGACTGCAGGAGCTTCGTATTGTGAGGCTGACGCACTAACCCCTCTGCCACCGTGAAGCCCAAAGCGTTATATTTTTATAATATAGCGTTAACAAAACATCTGTATTAATCATGACCCCGGAAGTAAATTGGGGGGGGGGTTGTAGGGAGAAGAAATTTGGCGTGACAAGGCCAGCGGGCGACTCATCTGGTCCTTACAGGCACCGCGTTGGTGACCCCTGTCATAGAGTATATTTACAGTTACAAGCGCCCCAAGGGCGTCACGTGGAAGAGGGGTTAGTGCGTCTGCCTCACAATACAAAGTTCCTGCAGTCCTGGGTTCAAATCCAGGCTCGGGATCTTTCTGTGTGGAGTTTGCATGTTCTCCCCGTGAATGCGTGGGTTCCCTCCAAGTACTCCGGCTTCCTCCCACTTCCAAAGACATGCACCTGGGGATAGGTTGATTGGCGTTGATTGGCAACACTAAATTGTCCCTAGTGTGTGAATGCGAGTGTAAATGTTGTCTGTCTATCTGTGTTGGCCCTGCGATGAGGTGGCGACTTGTCCAGGGTGTACCCTGCCTTCCGCCCGATTGTAGCTGAGATAGGCGCCAGCGCCCCCCGCGACTACGAAAGGGAATAAGCGGTAGAAAATGGATGGATGGCACTACGGTGGGAGAGGGGTTAGTGCGTCTGCCTCACAATACAAAGTTCCTGCAGTCCTGGGTTCAAATCCAGGCTCGGGATCTTTCTGTGTGGAGTTTGCATGTTCTCCCCGTGAATGCGTGGGTTCCCTCCGGGGTACTCCGGCTTCCTCCCACTTCCAAAGACATGCACCTGGGGATAGGTTGATTGGCAACACTAAATTGTCCCTAGTGTGTGAATGTGAGTGTGAATGTTGTCTGTCTATCTGTGTTGGCCCTGCGATGAGGGTGGCGACTTGTCCAGGGTGTACCCTGCCTTCCGCCCGATTGTAGCTGAGATAGGCGCCAGCGCCCCCCGCGACCCCGAAAGGGAATAAGCGGTAGAAAATGGATGGATGGATGGAAGCGGCCCTCAATGAAAACAAGTTTGACAACCCCGTGTTTCATTTGTTGTTGTTTTTATTTATTATATATATATAGATTTTTTTTTTTTTTACTAATGGCAATTTCGTAGAAAATGTTAATAGTTCTCTTAAAAAAAAAAAAAAAAGTTCTCTTTTCGATTCACTCTCTAAAATGAAACATTGAGCAGTAAGAGCACAGACTTCAAATCCAAAAGTGGCCACCTTTCTTACGGGAACCATTATGGACAAATAATGTATTTATAGAAGTAGAAATATGCCAGATTAATTGCTTAAGAGACCGTGTAACCTTTCTTTAAAAGGTAATGAGGAGGCATCGGCTTTGACTAATGACCCATTAGGACGAGGGTTGACTACGGCCGCCACTTCATTCTTGTGCTGCTACATGCAGGGCTTTATTTCAATGTATAATGATGACTTTTACACATACTCCCAGGTACACTCCTCGCATTTTAAGTGCGCTACATCCTCTCAGGGGACAGTACACTTCAAATGATTATTTTACAGTATTCAGTTCTACTCAATTATTTTCTAACATGATCCCCACGAGGAATCAAATGGAAGGGAATGATCTTTATTTGGTGCACGGTGTTAAGATAAGTGTGGCCAGTAGATGGCAGTCAAACATAAGAGATACGTGCAGACTGTGAAGGCGATATGAGACTGAAGTAAACAACACCAACATGTTAGATTACATTAAAGATATACAACATTACAAACGGCGCTCAAAAATGTATCAAAATGTTTTCATACAACTTTGGTAAGCTATGAAGCCACACCACTTCATGGATTGTCAATGCATAAACAAAGGAGAATTATTTTTAGTAGTAGTATTTATTATTGTTCGCAATATTATGCAAAAGTAACTTTTCCTACCTTCTGGTCTGTATTTGGGATCTGTATAAGTCCTGAAAATTTGCGCGCTTCCGCCTTTGTAGTCCGTGGAGACGGGTAGTCCATAAGCTTCTTTTTGTTATGGGACATTCCTCCTCCGCTGTTGGCATTTCTAATATAAAGTAGTGTAAAGTTCTTACTTATATCTGTCAGTAAAGTCGCCATGAAAGCGCTAAAACATACCGGTGTAGTGAGTATACAATAATCACCCAAGGATCTTTAGTTATTAGAAAGTTTCGGTCGGACGTTTTTTCACGGGACACATTTCCGTCCTTGTTGTTGTTACACTAGTGAGCCACGGATGAGGAGATGCTGCTCCGTTATTGATTGAAGTAAAGTCGGAATGACATTAAAACAGTTAGCGTCATCATTTGACAGTTCTTCCACTCCCGTCCTTGCACGCTACACCGCTACAACAAAGATGACGGCGAGAAGACGCTGGACGTAGGGAGAAGTACAGAGCGCCAATAAACCTTAAAGGGATACTTGGTCAACAGCCATACAGGGCACACTGAGGGTGACCGTAAAAACAACTTTAACACTGTTACAAATATGCGCCACACTGTGAACCCACACCAAACAAGAATGACAAACACATTTCGGGAGAACATATGCAACGTAACACAACGTAAACACACAGAACAAATACCCAGAACCCCTTTCAACACTCACTCTTCCGGGACGCTACAATATCCCCCGCTACGCTAAACATTGGCAAGATCACAACATAGTACATGTACTCCAAGTCCCCATAAAAAAGACAAAACATATAAAATCCCAATCAGATAAGATTTGGGACAGGCCAGAATAAAACACCATAATAAAAGAATACATTGCAGTTAATTAGATATAGGCACAAATAGGTACTACGGCTTACTTAGTTCTGTGGTGGCAGCTGGGACAAAACTACACGTGTACCCTTTTGTTTTGCCTCTTGGGACTAAAAAAAAACCAACAACATCCGTCCAGATGGGAGAAGCTGAAAATGGCTGTATAGGTAGTGAGATACATCAGTTAAAACGGAGGAAGCTATCCTCACTACCTGATTGTTGTAGAGCAGGGGTGTCAAAGTCAAGGCCCGCGGGCTGGATCTGGGCCGCGAATGAATGATTAATGCTCCCCGGGGTGATATGTGATTGGTATTAGAACCGGCCCGCAGGCCACAGCCACCTGCTGCTGTTTTGCACGCACCTATACTCCATCAGTGTTGGCACTGGGAACTTTTCAAAAATGGGGTCCGGAAATATGAAAATAAACGATGTAGGCATGGCAAAGATACGTATAAAACAGTCTTGCCTTCCTTCATACTTCCTCCAGACTGGCTGCTTGGAATTTGCCCAATTTATGACATTTTGCCCCATTGTGATGTTAGTGGATATCTCCATATATGGTAGTTTTATCTCCATATATGGTAGTTTTACCCAAGACATTTGCACGAGTTCGCCATTGTAGTGGATATCTCCATATATGGTAGTTTTATCTCCATATATGGTAGTTTTATCTCCATATATGGTAGTTTTACCCAAGACATTTGCACGAGTCCGCCATTGTAGTGGATATCTCCATATATGGTAGTTTTATCTCCATATATGGTAGTTTTATCTCCATATATGGTAGTTTTACCTGAAGACATTTGCACGAGTCCGCCATTGTAGTGGATATCTCCATATATGGTAGTTTTATCTCCATATATGGTAGTTTTATCTCCATATATGGTAGTTTTACCCAAGACATTTGCACGAGTCCGCCATTGTTGTGGATATCTCCATATATGGTAGTTTTATCTCCATATATGGTAGTTTTATCTCCATATATGGTAGTTTTACCCAAGACATTTGCACGAGTCCGCCATTGTAGTGGATA
Organism: Nerophis ophidion; assembly: GCF_033978795.1. Lineage (NCBI taxonomy): Eukaryota > Metazoa > Chordata > Actinopteri > Syngnathiformes > Syngnathidae > Nerophis > Nerophis ophidion. Next base: position 37,632,585 of record NC_084628.1, on the reverse strand, counting down.
TCTCCATATATGGTAGTTTTATCTCCATATATGGTAGTTTTATCTCCATATATGGTAGTTTTACCTGAAGACATTTGCACGAGTCCGCCATTGTAGTGGATATCTCCATATATGGTAGTTTTATCTCCATATATGGTAGTTTTATCTCCATATATGGTAGTTTTTACCCAAGACATTTGCACGAGTCCGCCATTGTAGTGGATATCTCCATATATGGTAGTTTTATCTCCATATATGGTAGTTTTATCTCCATATATGGTAGTTTTACCTGAAGACATTTGCACGAGTCCGCCATTGTAGTGGATATCTCCATATATGGTAGTTTTATCTCCATATATGGTAGTTTTATCTCCATATATCGTAGTTTTACCAAGACATTTTCACGAGTCCGCCATTGTAGTGGATATCTCCATAAATGGTAATTTTATCTCCATATATGGTAGTTTTACCCAAGACATTTGCACGAGTCCACCATTGTAGTGGATATCTCCATATATGGTAGTTTTATCTCCATATATGGTAGTTTTATCTCCATATATGGTAGTTTTACCTGAAGACATTTGCACGAGTCTGCCATTGTAGTGGATATCTCCATATATGGTAGTTTTATCTCCATAAATGGTAGTTTTATCTCCATATATGGTAGTTTTACCCAAGACATTTGCACGAGTCCGCCATTGTAGTGGATATCTCCATATATGGTAGTTTTATCTCCATATATGGTAGTTTTATCTCCATATATGGTAGTTTTATCTCCATATATGGCAGTTTTACCCAAGACATTTGCACGAGTCCGGCATTGTAGTGGATATCTCCATATATGGTAGTTTTCTCTCCATATATGGTAGTTTTGTCTCCATATATGGTAGTTTTATCTCCATATATGGTAGTTTTATCTCCATATATGGTAGTTTTACCCAAGACATTTGCACGAGTCCGCCATTGTAGTGGATATCTCCATATATGCTAGTTTTATCTCCATATATGGTAGTTTTATCTCCATATATGGTAGTTTTATCTCCATATATGGTAGTTTTACCCAAGACATTTGCACGAGTCCGCCATTGTAGTGGATATCTCCATATATGGTAATTTTATCTCCATATATGGTAGTTTTATCTCCATATATGGTAGTTTTACCCGGAGACATTTGCACAAGTCCGCCATTGTAGTGGATATCTCCATATATGGTAGTTTTATCTCCATATATGGTAGTTTTATCTCCATATATGGTAGTTTTATCTCCATATATGGTAGTTTTACCCAAGACATTTGTACGAGTCCGCCATTGTAGTGGATATCTCCATATATGGTAGTTTTATCTCCATATATGGTAGTTTTATCTCCATATATGGTAGTTTTACCCGAAAACATTTGCACAAGTCTGCCATTGTAGTGGATATCTCCATATATGGTAATTTTATCTCCATATATGGTAGTTTTATCTTCATATATGGTAGTTTCACCCAAGACATTTGCACGAGTCCGCCATTGTAGTGGATATCTCCGTATATGGTAGTTTTTTCCCGAAGACATTTGCACGAGTCCGCCATTGTAGTCCGACTCGGAATGTAACGGGATCAAATCTCACTATTATCTCGGTAATAAGGCCACGGTACAATATTATTTATATGTCACCAAAAAATACTTTAGAATGTTAAAGTGTGTAAAATGAAGTGTCAGGAATCATCAGCATTATTGTATCAAGTCATAAAAATGGGGTCCCATTTTTTTTGTATCGGTTTTGAAAAGAATTGATAAATGTATGCATTATCCTGCTAAAACTCACATTCTATGTTGTGTTTCGGAAAAAGGTTGTCATAAACATTCATTTATTAAAAAATAATACAAAAAACTGCATTTTTATGCATATGTAAATGTATTCAGTTAAAAACATTGGCCCTAGTGTGTGAATGTGAGTGTGAATGTTGTCTGTCTATCTGTGTTGGCCCTGCGATGAGGTGGCGACTTGTCCAGGGTGTACCCCGCCTTACGCACGATTGTAGCTGAGATAGGCGCCAGCGCCCCCCGCGACCCCAAAAGGGAACAAGCGGTAGAAAATGGATGGATGGATGGACATTCATTCACTTTCTTCTTTCCTTCATGGATCTAAACTCTACCGCTGCCGGTATTCTTTTCTGGATTTTTTATTCTAATATTTTCAGAATGTGAGACATATAAAAACAATCTGAAGTTGTCCTTATTTTTTGGTTTTAATGCCTTGATTTTAACCTCTTAAGGCCCAAGCTGTTTGTTTACATGCTTTTTTAATTTCTCTTAGCTATTTGGGCTTATCAGACCCTAATTCGAATAAAAACTAAGAATCATCTTTCGATATGATGTACTTAGTCCATATGTACACAAAAGTGTACTTTATATTTAGTGACATGCTAATTCTTTTTTTTTGACACTTTTTCTCCAAATTCCATTGTATTTTATACTCTCCTGACACCACCAGATGGCAGTATAAGTGTCCACATAAGTGGCCATAAGACCCCAATTCAGTAGTGTACACAATTTTGGAAATAGGAGAGTGTCCACATAAGTGGCCATAAGACCCCAATTCAGTAGTGTACACAATTTTGGAAATAGGAGCTAAAAGGTGCTGTCCACACATGTGGCCACTAAGACCTTTAGAGGTTATTGTTAACACATGACATAAATGTCCGGCCCACATGTGGCCCCTGAGCTAAAATGACTTTGACACCCTGATTTACCTGACACCTTAACGATTTGATTCAGGGAATTCTTGTCCTTACAGATGACTGAACCATGAGACCAGGGAGAAAGACACAACGCATTCTATAAAATGATCGCGATGGTCGTGTCAACATTAAAATGAGACAGTTTCCTCAGTCAGTACAAACGTCCGGTGAGCCTTTTGAACGCCACGGTTGACCAACTTGTTGGATTATGTCCTCATTCTTCTATTATCCAGGTGAGAGGCATTATTTATGATGTAAAATAAACTTTCACAAGCTCTGAGGCGATACAGCAGCTCACCAGCGTATGATGTAAATATAGAAGCAACAAGTCAGTTAGCTTACTGTGACCATGGCACCACTATAAATAGTTTTCGCCTACAATAACAATACCACATTTTTTTTTGCAAACCTGTAATTATAGTCTGCAAATAATGTGCCGTTGTTGAGTGTCGGTGCTGTCTAGAGCTCGGCAAAGTAACCGTGTAATACTCTTTCATATCAGTAGGTAGCAGCAGGTAGCTAATTACTATGTTGTGATCACAATATGCAGACAACAGCGGAAGGCAGTGTGCAGGTAAAAAAAGGTGTCCAATGCTTAAACCAAAAATAAACAAAAGGTGAGTGCCCCTAAGAAAAGGCATTGAAGCTTAGGGAAGGCTATGCAGAACGAAACTAAAACAGAATTGGCTGCAAAGTTAACCGAAACAGAATGCTGGACGACAGCAAAAACTTACTGTGGAGCAATGATGTACACCCGAACATGGCATGACAATAAACAATGATGGACCTGTCGCATTTTTGTGGCTTTTAATGCCTCCTCAACAAAACACTTTTATGTTACAATACTGAACAGATGTTTACCTAATCACACTAAACATCTACGTTCATATTATTGTTACTTAGCCAGCGTTTGTGGGTCTGATGGACCCATTGCATTTTGTGGCTTTTAATGCCTCACCATCAAACATGTTTATGTTAAAATACTTAACAGATGTCTATTGGGATAATGTAAACATCTGTTTAGTATTTTAACATAAACGTGTTTGATGGTGAGGCATTAAAAGCCACAAAAAGCGACAGGTCCATCAGACCCACAAACGCAGACTGAGTAACAGCAATATGAACGTTACATGGAAAATTCCTCTGCCAGTTTCTGCATCCCACAGGGATGTTTCTTTTGTGTTTCTGCACCTGCAGTTTCTACACAAGGCTGCAATATTGTTTGTCAACACTGTCTGCTCTCATTTTCTCGCACAATTCACCCTCTGATGTTCTGTGTACCTACACTCTGTCCTCCTCCTGTCTAGGCCTGATGTGTGTGTGTGTGTGTGTGTGTGTGTTCTGGCAATGCTTACTTAATGGGAACATCGCTCTAGTTACACCTTTAAGGGACCTCCTATTGTTGTTACTCAGCCAGCGTTTGTGGGTATGATGGACCCGTTGCATTTTGTGGCTTTTAATGCCTCACCATTAAACACGTTTTTGTTAAAATACTGAACATTAGTCTGTTGGGAAGAGGTAAACATTTGTTCAGTATTTTAACATAAACCTGTTTGATGGTAAGGCATCAAAAGCCACAAAAATAGGACGGGTCCATCAGACCCACAAACGCTGGCTGAGTAACAACGATATGAACGTTGCACGGAAAACTTCTCTGCCAGTTTCTACATTCCACAGGGATTCTTCTTTTGGTTTCGGCAATGTTGTTTGTCAACACTGTCTGCTCTCATTTTCTCGCACAATTCACCCTCTGATGTTCTGTGTACATACAATCTGTCCTCCTCCTGTCTAGGCCTGATGTGTGTGTGTGTGTGTGTGTGTGTGTGTGTGTGTGTGTGTGTGTGTGTGTTCTGGCAATGCTGACTTAATGGGGACATCGCTCTGTTTACACACCTTTAGATGATTTCTGACGGTATGGGGACATAAAAACAGGTCCCCTAGCCTTTTTAAATGATCGTCAGATCCATTCTATATCCTTCTATATATGGTAGTTGGAGTTGCCCGGACATCTTATATGTAATAGAAATGTGTGGGGAGGGGGTGTATGGTGTGTGCTCATTAAATATGTATTCAGATCTATGTTCTTCACAGAAAATGAGCCAAAGTCAGTGAGTCTCAGTTTGAAAAATGAATTAATTCTGTCATTTTTCGGCCACAGACCCGAACACCATGGCCTCTCGAGACGATGTTGGTAAAAAACCGTTTGACTTACGTCTGACATCCCTGAAGTAGATGGTCTGCCGGTTGGGGTTGAGCAGCTGGATGACCGAATCGTCGTTATTCCTCACCCTGCAGCTGATGGTGGCCGTCTCGCCCTCCACCACTGTCACGTTGTCGGTTGCCAGGTTCTGACCTTCCACTTGAACACACACAAACACACCATATGAGGGACGAGCGCTACAGTCTGGACATTTACAGCCCACCAAACATTTGCCCGGCGTCAACACCCCGCGACAATGCGACGCTACCCAACCAGCCTCGTGGAGATTGTGCAGCCAGAATCTAATCTGTTTAATATAGGAGCCATGTTTGTCACTATCGATCTCTCCCCAGGAGCGTGGGCCCCCGTGAGTCAGCGCCAGATGGGCCGCGAGCTGGGCTGCCCACAAAAGGGGAGCGAGGAGACAAAGGAGGGAAGTAGTAGATCAGGGCGGGGAGGAGGAGGGAGAGCTGGATGCTGGTGATGAGCTAAGCCTTATCAGAGCCTTCCATCTGAGCCCTCCATGTGACCAATGTGTGCTCAGCGTGCCGTCTTGGCAACCAGGAGCAGCTCTCGGGCACACAAGCGCCGTTCTCCCGACAGAACCCTGGTCCTTGTCGCCGTAACTCACGCCTCGGCTTTTGTCTTCCAGGAATTTAGAGAGCATTTAATGTCGCCTTGCCCTTTTTATCCCGAGGTGGGGGGAAAAACCTGGGGAATACATTAGACCGGGGGTCAGCATGGCCCTCGTGCATACTTGCCAACCTTGAGACCTCCGATTTCGGGAGGTGGGGGGCGTGGTCGGGGGTGGAACAGGGGCGTGGTTGGGGGTGTGGTTGAGAGGGGAGGAGTATATTTACAGCTAGAATTCACCAAGTCAAGTATTTCTTATATATATATATATATATCTCAATCAATCAATCAATGTTTACTTATATAGCCCTAAATCACTAGTGTCTCAAAGGGCTGCACAAACCACTACGACATCCTCGGTAGGCCCACATAAGGGCAAGGAAAACTCACACCCAGTGGGACATCGGTGACAATAATGACCCAGTGGGACGTTGGTGACTATGAGAACCTTGGAGAGGAGGAAAGCAATGGATGTCGAGCGGGTCTAACATGATACTGTGAAAGTTCAATCCATAATGGATCCAACACAGTCGCGAGAGTCCAGTCCAAAGCGGATCCAACACAGCAGCGAGAGTCCCGTTCACAGCGGAGCCAGCAGGAAACCATCCCAAGCGGAGGCGGATCAGCAGCGCAGAGATGTCCCCAGCCGATACACAGGCAAGCAGTACATGGCCACCGGATCGGACCGGACCCCCTCCACAAGGGAGAGTGGGACATAGGAGAATATATATATATATATATATATATATATATATATATATATATATATATGTACATATATATATGTGTACATATACATATATATATATATATATATATATATATATATATATATATATATATATATATAAAATACTTGACTTTCAGTGAATTCTAGCTATATATATATATTTATTTATTGTATTATATATATATATATATATATATATATATATATATATATATATATTGTCATGATCCACGACTTGGATCATGTCATGTTCTGTTTTTGTTATGTTTGTATATCACATCCTGATATTTGACGTCCGTAGTTCCTGGTGGCACTTCCCGTTTTGTTCCGTTGTCATAGTTACCCATTTAGTGTCACCTGCCTTCTGTTTGTCACGCGCACCTGATTTTTGATTATCTCTTTATATAAGCCTACCCTTTTGGTTCGTTCTGCCTCGCAGTGTAATTTGCTTTTAACGCAACAGGTGACGTCGCTATCCCGCATTGTGGTAATTATCTTTTTGATCTCGATTAGCGTCCATGCTATTTAGTTCGTTTGTACCTAGTTCACATGCTAGCGCTTTTTGTTCTTTCTAGCTCCCATGCTAGTTCAGTTGGTTTTGTTTATAGTGCCTATGTGCAAGTCTTTTTGTTCCGAGTCTGTTTTTGTAGTCACAAATAAATCTTTTCTTACCTTTACGCTGTGTCCCTTACGCAATGCATCATTGAGAGAACGCAACTTGTAGCATGACAGGTAGTATCTGTATCAAAACGACACGACAGGTAGCACGACAAGAGTGATGTGTGGCAACGACAATACAAGTCCGAATAACAATACAATGATCCAGCACTGACTGGAGGAACAAAGCAGGTAAAATAGGAGCTGGCCGATTGACATCAGGTGTGACCAGATGCCAATCAGCCTTAGCTGAGTGAAAACACAGGGAGACAAATAGGAAGCTGAACCAAAATAAGAGCACTAGACAGGAACTAAGGACAGGAAATACTAAACACAGAGGAAACAGACAAATGCAGAGGAAAAAACTAAAACATAGACAAACTGTCAGGGGAAACCCTGACAGATATCACTCGGCCGGGGTTTGAACTCACGACTTACCGATCTCAGGGCGGACCCTCTAACCCAGGGGTAGGGAACCTATGGCTCTAGAGCCAGATGTGGCTCTTTTGATGACCGCATCTGGCTCTCGGATAAATCTGAGCTGACATTGCTCAGCACGATAAATAATGAATAATTCCAATAGAAATCAAAAATAACGTTCAAAATATAAAACATTCTCATGCATTTTTATGTTCAAGAAGTTGCGTTAATGGTAAGAAGTAATTTATTTATTATTGGTTTGTGTGGGGCTTGCCCTCTCGGGGGTTCTTCAGACCACCAGGCACCGACATGAGAGCCCTATCCAGCGTTACAATATTTTTTTATTTTTCAATAAGTCTCTTAGTTGCTTTCCAGTAATTGTCTTTTTCTCTTTCGTTCTCGCTCTCTCCTTGGCTGCTGCTTATAAACAGAGCGACAGGTGATTAGAAAACAAGGCCCAGCTGGGCCATCTACGCACCTGTCGCTGATTTCGACACCCCGCTTCGCTGTAGGCCCGTAGCCCACGCCCCCTCCACAGTTAGCTTCAGAATAACAATGTTATTCCAAAGAATAAGAGACCTATTATACTCTAGCAATGTTGGTCTTACTTGAAAATGCACGGGTTGAGTTGTGTTCAGTGTTGAAAAAAATATTATATGGCTCTTACAAAAATACATTTTCATATATTTGGCTTCTTGGCTCTCTCTGCCAAAAAGGTTCCCGACCCCTGCTCTAACCACTAGGCCACTGTTCCGACTGTTACACCACTTATTATACAGATTTTTTGGTTTGTATTTTTTGTCCAATGTGGCTCTTTCAACATTTGGCTTGCCGACCCCTGGGTTAGAGCGTCTCACATTCACACAACCCTATCAGCCGAAGACCCCGGGTAGAACATCCCAAGTGCATTCCCATGCCCGCCTCGTAACACCCCTCCACTGCTTTGTGACATTTACAAAGTGGAGAGGAATAATACTAAAAGAGGGAAAGAGATAATGGGAATAGACAGGCAAACTAACATGATTCAGGATGAACTCTGTGAATGCGCCAGGCAATAAGAAATTAACCTCCCGTGGAGGGAAAAGCTCCTCGGACCAATTGTCTGCTGCAATGAGCCGCCTGTTTGATTCCTCTCCGCTGCCAGGCGCAGCGGCTCAGGACAAAAGCCAGGTAATAGATGACAGCAGACACGGGCTGTTTTGGAAAATGTCACCTGATAACGGGCGGAGTTACAGTGGCCTCTGCATTACAGAACAGCTCAGCTTCACTTCCACGGACTTTTTAACAAACTTCTGTGTCCCAAAAACGGTCCTTGAGTTAACCTAAGGCAGGGGTCAGCAACCTTTTTGAAACCAAGAGCTACTTCTTGGGTACTGATTAATGGGAAGGGCTACCAGTTTGATACACACTTAGGGACGGCGTGGCGCAGTGGAAGAGTGGCCGTGCGCAACCCGAGGGTCCCTGGTTCAAATCCCACCTAGTACCAACCTCGTCATGTCCGTTGTGTCCTGAGCAAGACACTTCACCCTTGCTCCTGATGAGTGCTGGTTAGCGCCTTGCATGGCAGCTCCCTCCATCAGTGTGTGAATGTGTGTGTGAATGGGTAAATGTAGAAGTAGTGTCAAAGCGCTTTGAGTACCTTGAAGGTAGAAAAGCGCTATACAAGTACAACCCATTTATCATTTATTTAAATAAATTGCCAGAAATAGCCAATTTGCTCAATTTACCTTTGATATATAAAAGGGTATTTCTGTCCGTCATACATTTTTTTTCCTTCTACAGAAAGTTTTTTGTAGAGAATAAATGATGAAAAACACTTAATTGAACGGTTTAAAAGAGGAGAAAACCGGAAAAAAAAGAAAATTCAATTTTGAAACATAGTTTATCTTCAATTTCGACTCGTTAGAATTCAAAATTCAACCGAAAAAAAGAAGAGGAAAAACAAGCTAATTCGAATCTTTTTGAAAAAATTAAGAAAATAATTTATGGAACATCAATAGTAATTTTTCCTGATTAAAATTAATTTTAAATTTTGATGACATGTTTTAAAATCTTCATTTTGTTAGAATATATAACAAAGTGGACCAAGCTATATTTCTAAGACAAATCATTATTTCTTCTAGATTTTTCAGGACAAGAATTTTAAAAGAAATTCAAAAGACTTTCAAATAAAATTTAAATTTGATTCTAAAGATATTCTAAATTTGCCAGAATATTTTTTAAATTTTTAATCATAATAAGTTTGAAGAAATATTTCACAAATATTCTTTGTTGAAAAAACAGCAGCAAAAATGAAGAATTAAATTAAAATGTATTTATTATTCTTTACAATAAAAAAAATAAATTTACTTGAAGATTGATTTAAATTGTCAGGAAAGAAGAGGAAGGAATTTAAAAAGGTAAAAATCCTAAAATGTTTTTTACGGTTGTATTTTTACTCTAAAATGGTCTTTCTGAAAGTTATAAGAAGCAATAGTAAAAAACTTAATGAAATTAGTTAAACAAGTGAAGACCAAGTTTTTAAAATATTTTCTTGGATTTCCAAATTCTATTTGAGTTTTGTCTCTCTTAGAATTATAAATGTCAAGCAAAGCGAGACCAGCTTGCTAGTAAATAAATACAATTAAAAAAAAATAGAGGCAGCTCACTGGTAAGTGCTGCTATTTTTAGAACAGGCCAGCGGGCTACTCATCTGGTCCTTACGGGCAACCTGGTGCCCACGGGCATCATGTTGGTGACCCCTGATGTAAGGGGTCTGAATAGTTATTTTTTAGGGCAAAATCAAAGATATAAAATCAATCAATCAATCAATGTTTACTTATATAGCCCTAAATCACTAGTGTCTCAAAGGGCTGCACAAACCACCACGACATCCTCGGTAGGCCCACATAAGGGCAAGGAAAACTCACACCCAGTGGGACATCGGTGACAATAATGATCCAGTGGGACGTCTGTGACAATAATGATTATGAGAACCTTAGAGAGGAGGATTACAATGGATGTCGAGCGGGTCTAACATGATACTGTGAAAGTTCAATCCACAATGGATCCAACACAGTCGCAAGAGTCCAGTCCAAAGCGGGTCCAACTCAGCAGCGAGAGTCCCGTTCACAGCGGAGCCACCAGGAAACCATCCCAAGCGGAGGCGGATCAGCAGCGCAGAGATGTCCCCAGCCGATACACAGGCAAGCAGTACATGGCCACCGGATCGGACCGGACCCCCTCCACAGGGGAGAGTGGGACATAGAAGAAAAAGAAAAGAAACAGCAGATCAACTGGTCTAAAAAGGGAGTCTATTTAAAGGCTACAGTATACAAATGAGTTTTAAGGTGAGACTTAAATGCTTCTACTGAGGTGGCATCTCGAACTGTCACCGGGAGGGCATTCCAGAGTACTGGAGCCCGAACGGAAAACGCTCTATAGCCCGCAGACTTTTTTTGGGCTTTGGGAATCACTAACAAGCCGGAGTCCTTTGAACGAGTTAAAAGTGGTAAATTGCAATAAAAAAACAGTACTCCGAATTTGTAGTCTGCATTATAACTGGTTGCATCCCTCATCACTGGTGTGTGTGTGTGTGTGTGTGTGTATGTGTGTGTGTGTGTGTGTGTGTGAGTGTGTGAGTGTGTGAGTGTGTGAGTGAGTGAGTGAGTGAGTGAGTGAGTGAGTGAGTGAGTGAGTGAGGGAGTGAGGGAGTGAGGGAGTGACCAGAAGAAAAACTCTGACTCACTTGGGGAAAGTGTCTAGATGCCCACAATATGATAACCCATCCATCTTCTTGAGCAGTTTTGTCCCAAGTCAGGAGTTGGCAACCCGAAATGTTGAAAAAGCCATATTGGACAAAAAATACAAGAAAAAAAAACTGTCTGGAGCCGCAAAAAAATAAACATGTAGTATAAGTGTTATAATGAAGGCAACACATGACGTAAATGTCTACATTTGCCTACTATCAAAATGACTTTAAAAGCCTAATATACGTGTTATAATGAAGGCAACACATGACATAAGTGTCTACATTAGCCTACTATCAAAATGACTTTAAAAGCCTAATATACGTGTTATAATGAAGGCAACACATGACGTGTCTACATTAGCCTACTATCAAAATGACTTTAAAAGCCTTATATAAGTGTTATAATGAAGGCAACACATGATGTAAGTGTCTATATTAGCTGTATTAGCCTTCTATCAAAATGACTCTAAACGTCTTATATAAGTGTTATAATGAAGGCAACACATGATGTAAGTGTCCATATTAGCTATATTAGCCTACTATCAAAATTACTCTAAACATCTTATATAAGTTTTATAATGAAAGCAACACATGATGTGTTTATATTAGCCTACTATCAAAATGACTTTAGAAGCCTTATATAAGTGTTATAATGAAGGCAACACATGGTGTAAGTGTCTATATTAGCTACATTAGCCTACTATCAAAATTACTTTAGAAACCTTATATAAGTGTTATAATGAAGGCAACACATGACGTGTCTATATTAGCTATATTAGCCTACTATCAAAATGACTTTAAAAGCCGTATATAAATGATATAATGAAGGCAACACATGATGTAAGTGTCCATATTAGCCTACTATCACAATGACTTTAAAAGCCTCATATTAATGTTATATTGAAAGCAGCACAATGTAAGTGTCCATATTAGCTATATTAGCCTACTATCAAAATGACTTTAAAATCCTTATATAAGTGTTGTAATGAAGGCAACACATGATGTAAGTGTTTATATTAGCCTACTATCAAAATTATTTTACAAGCCTTATATAAGTGTTATAATGAAGGCAACACATGACGTGTCCATATTAGCTACATTAGCCTACTATCAAAATGACTTTAAAAGTCTTATATAAGTGTTATAATGAAGACAACATATTATGTGTCTATATTAGCTATATTAGTCAACTATGAAAATGACTTTAAAAGTCTTTTATACGTGTTATAATGAAGGCAACACATGACGTAAGTGTCTATATTAGCCTACTATCAAAATGATTTTAAAAGCCTTTTACAAGTGTTATAATGAAGGCAACACATGATGTAAGTGTCTATATTAGCTACATTAGCCTACTATCAAAACGACTTTAAAAGTCTTATATAAGTGTTATAATGAAGGCAACACATTATGTAAGTGTCTATATTAGCTATATAACGTACTATCACAATGACTTTAAAAGTCTTATATAAGTGTTATAATGAAGGCAACACATTATGTAAGTGTCTATATTAGCTATATTTGTCAACTATCAAAATGACTTTAAAAGTCTTATACAAGTGTTATAATGAAGACAACATATTATGTAAGTGTCTATATTCGCTATATTTGTCAACTATCAAAATGACTTTAAAAGTCGTATACAAGTGTTATAATGAAGACAACATGTGACGTAAGTGTCTATATTAGCTATATTAGCCCACTATCAAAATGACTTTAAACGTCTTATATAAGTGTTATAATGAAGGCAACACATTATGTAAGTGTCTATATTATTAGCTATATTAGTCAACTATCAAAATGACTTTAAAAGTCTTATACAAGTGTTATAATGAAGACATGTGACATAAGTGTCTATATTAGCTATATTAGCCTACTATCAAAATGACTTTAAAAGCCTTATATGAGTGTTGTAATGAAGGCAACACATCAATCAATTTTTACTTATATAGCCCGAAATCACTAGTGTCTCACGACTTAAGTGTCTATATTGGCCTGCTATCAAAATGACTTTAAACGTCTCATATAAGTGTTACAATGAAGGCAACACATGATGTAAGTGTCTATATTAGCTATAAAAGCCTATTATCAAAATTACTTTAAAAACCTTATATAAGTGTTATAATGAAGGCAACACATGATGTAAGTGTCTATATTAGCCTACTATCAAAATGACTTTATAAGTCACAACCTACCCGGTCTCAGGGCGGACACTCTAACCACAGAGCAGGTTGTTTGCACCTTCATTGCACTTTTGTCCCGAACTACAACCAGCTAATGCAACTAAATCCTGTTCTTATCTGCCCTGTAAAGTTGACATTTGAATGTCAGTAGAAGGAAGTCAGTTTTGGATAGAAATGTAAACAAAAAACATTTGGAGTGACAAAAGGCATCAAAGAGGCTGTCATTACATTCGACAAAATCTGAATAGTTGGCAGTCCAAAGGGCGCGACCTCAAGGCAAGGTTACTGCGCTCCAAGTCTGTAGGACGGAGGTGCACTTTTTAATGAATTCACCTTCTTTGAATGGCTTTCCCGCCCTAGCAACATACTTGCCAACTCTCCCGATCTTAACCGGAAACACCCGAATATCAGTGCCCCTCCCGACAATCTCCCGGGGCAATCATTCTCCCGGTTTTCACCCGGACAACGGTATAAGCAGTGCCGTGATGGCACTGCCTATAACTTCCTCTACAAAATGCCGTCTATGAAGCTTCTGCAGACCAACGGAAGTGACTGCAAGACATACTCGATCAACAGCCATACAGGTCACACTGAAGGTGGTCGTATAAACAACTTTATCACTGTTAAAAATATGCGCCACACTGTGAACCCACACCAAACAAGATTGACAACTACATTTTGGGAGAACAGCCGCACCGTAACACAACAGAACAAATATCCAGAATCCAATGCAGCTCTAACTCTACCGGACTACAATAGGGGGGTGGGGTTGAGAGGGGGGGTGTATGTGTATATGGGGCGGCGTGGCGCGGTGGTAGAGTGGCCGTGCGCAACCCGAGGGTCCCTGGTTCAATCCCCACCTAGTACCAACCTCGTCACGTCTGTTGTGTCCTTGAGGAAGACACCTCACCCTTGCTCCTGATGGGTGCAGGTTAGCGCCTTGCATGGCAGCTCCCTCCATCAGTGTGTGTGAATGGGTAAATGTGGAAGTAGCGTCAAAGCGTTTTAAAACTGGGGGCGGTATAGCTCGGTTGGTAGAGCGGCCATGCCAGCAACTTGAGGGTTGGAGGTTCGATCCCCGCTTCCGCCATTCTAGTCACTGCCCTTGTGTCCTTGGGCAAGACACTTTACTCACCTGCCCCCAGTGCCACCCACACTGGTTTAAATGTAAAAATTAGATATTGGGTTTCACTATGTAAAGCGCTTTGAGTCACTAGAGAAAAAGCGCTATATAAATATAATTCACTTTAATTCACTTTAAGTACCTTGAAGGTAGAAAAGCGCTATAGAAGTACAACCCATTTATTTATTTATTATTTATTTATATAGGAGCCCGGAGGAGTTAGGGCTGCATGGGATTCTGGGTATTTGTTCTGTTGTGTTTATGTTGTGTTACGGTGCGGATGTTCTCCCAAAATGTGTTTGTCAGTAAAGCGGCATTCATATAAAATTCGCGGACCCCACCAACATTAAATTTTCATTTTGAGGTACGGGCCGCAAAATAACGTATGTGAGACCCCTGCTCTAGAAGCCAGGCTAGTCGTGCTCCGGTATCTTTAATCCGAGGTTCGTCTCCAGTTCAAAACACACATAAAATAACACGGGCAAAAACCCCGTCAAAGTGAGAACGGGCCACTTTGCGACAACTCGGGCAGTGGAGGAGTTACTGTGTTCAATCCCCTCGGCATCCTGTTCATGATTGGGTGCAAACGAGGAGAGGCGGTCATTAATTCCTCGCGCTGGGTGGGGGGTGGGGGGTGGGGGGGTTGATTGGGGGTGGGGGGGGGGGATGTGAGGGGCGATTTGGGCACACATGACTGGCTGATAAATGCACGCTCCTTCCAGCAGATGTCTGGGAGAGTAAAGTGCGAGGATGTCTGTACATGGCAGCTTCTCAACATGCTGAGAGGAGTGTTGGGGGGCCAAGTATACACACACTATAGTACTGTAAGATACACACACTATAGTACTGTAAGATACACACACTATAGTACTGTAGAATACACACACTATAGTACTGTAGAATACACACACTATAGTACTGTAGATATACACACTATAGTACTGTAGAATACACACACTATAGTACTGTAAGATACACACACTATAGTACTGTAGAATACACACACTATAGTACTGTAGATATACACACTATAGTACTGTAGAATACACACACTATAGTACTGTAAGATACACACACTATAGTACTGTAGTATACACACACTATAGTACTGTAAGATACACACACTATAGTACTGTAAGATACACACACTATAGTACTGTAAGATACACACACTATAGTACTGTAGGCGCAGTTCTAGGTCTCTGCCAGTGGGTCCTTAGTGTGAGTGTGTAGTAGTGTTGTACCGATATTATGGTACCCGTACCAAAAGTATTAATAAAGATCAGGTCCATAGTGGATCTACTATATTAGTGAGAGTCCAGTCCATAGTGGATCTAGCATAATAATGTGAGAGTCCAGTCCATAGTGGATCTAATATAATAGTGTGAGAGTCTAGTCCATAGTGGATCTAACATAATAGTGAAAGTCCAGTCCATAGTGGATCTAACATAATAATGTGAGAGTCCAGTCCCTAGGGGATCTAACATAATAGTGAAAGTCCAGTCCATAGTGGATCTAACATAATAATGTGAGAGTCCAGTCCCTAGGGGATCTAACATAATAGTGGGAGTCCAGTCCATAGTGGATCTAACATAATAGTGAGAGTCCATAGTGGATCTAACATAATAATGTGAGAGTCCAGTCCATAGTGGATCTAATATAATAGTGAAAGTCCATAGTGGATCTAACATAATAGTGAGAGTCCAGTCCATAGTGGATCTAACATAATAGTGAGAGTCCAGTCCATAGTGGATCTAACATAATAGTGAAAGTCCAGTCCATAGTGGATCTAGCATAATAATGTGAGAGTCCAGTCCATAGTGGATCTAACATAATAGTGTGAGAGTCTAGTCCATAGTGGATCCAACATAATAGTGAAAGTCCAGTCCATAGTGGATCTAACATAATAATGTGAGAGTCCAGTCCCTAGGGGATCTAACATAATAGTGAAAGTCCAGTCCATAGTGGATCTAACATAATAATGTGAGAGTCCAGTCCCTAGGGGATCTAACATAATAGTGGGAGTCCAGTCCATAGTGGATCTAACATAATAGTGAGAGTCCATAGTGGATCTAACATAATAATGTGAGAGTCCAGTCCATAGTGGATCTAATATAATAGTGAAAGTCCATAGTGGATCTAACATAATAGTGAGAGTCCAGTCCATAGTGGATCTAACATAATAGTGAGAGTCCATAGTGGATCTAACATAATAGTGAGAGTCCAGTCCATAGTGGATCTAACATAATAGTGAGAGTCCAGTCCATAGTGGAGCTAACATAATAGTGAAAGTCCAGTCCATAGTGTATCTAACATAATAGTGAGAGTCTAGTCCATAGTGGATCTAACATAATAATGTGAGAGTCCAGTCCATAGTGGATCTAACATAATAGTGAGAGTCCATAGTGGATCTAACATAATAATGTGAGAGTCCAGTCCATAGTGGATCTAATATAATAGTGAAAGTCCATAGTGGATCTAACATAATAGTGAGAGTCCAGTCCATAGTGGATCTAACATAATAGTGAGAGTCCATAGTGGATCTAACATAATAGTGAGAGTCCAGTCCATAGTGGATCTAACATAATAGTGAGAGTCCAGTCCATAGTGGATCTAACATAATAGTGAGAGTCCATAGTGGATCTAACATAATAATGTGAGAGTCCAGTCCATAGTGGATCTAATATAATAGTGAAAGTCCATAGTGGATCTAACATAATAGTGAGAGTCCAGTCCATAGTGGATCTAACATAATAGTGAGAGTCCAGTCCATAGTGGATCTAACATAATAGTGAAAGTCCAGTCCATAGTGGATCTAGCATAATAATGTGAGAGTCCAGTCCATAGTGGATCTAACATAATAGTGTGAGAGTCTAGTCCATAGTGGATCCAACATAATAGTGAAAGTCCAGTCCATAGTGGATCTAACATAATAATGTGAGAGTCCAGTCCCTAGGGGATCTAACATAATAGTGAAAGTCCAGTCCATAGTGGATCTAACATAATAATGTGAGAGTCCAGTCCCTAGGGGATCTAACATAATAGTGGGAGTCCAGTCCATAGTGGATCTAACATAATAGTGAGAGTCCATAGTGGATCTAACATAATAATGTGAGAGTCCAGTCCATAGTGGATCTAATATAATAGTGAAAGTCCATAGTGGATCTAACATAATAGTGAGAGTCCAGTCCATAGTGGATCTAACATAATAGTGAGAGTCCATAGTGGATCTAACATAATAGTGAGAGTCCAGTCCATAGTGGATCTAACATAATAGTGAGAGTCCAGTCCATAGTGGCGCTAACATAATAGTGAAAGTCCAGTCCATAGTGTATCTAACATAATAGTGAGAGTCTAGTCCATAGTGGATCTAACATAATAATGTGAGAGTCCAGTCCATAGTGGATCTAACATAATAGTGAGAGTCCATAGTGGATCTAACATAATAATGTGAGAGTCCAGTCCATAGTGGATCTAATATAATAGTGAAAGTCCATAGTGGATCTAACATAATAGTGAGAGTCCAGTCCATAGTGGATCTAACATAATAGTGAGAGTCCATAGTGGATCTAACATAATAGTGAGAGTCCAGTCCATAGTGGATCTAACATAATAGTGAGAGTCCAGTCCATAGTGGATCTAACATAATAGTGAGAGTCCATAGTGGATCTAACATAATAATGTGAGAGTCCAGTCCATAGTGGATCTAATATAATAGTGAAAGTCCATAGTGGATCTAACATAATAGTGAGAGTCCAGTCCATAGTGGATCTAACATAATAGTGAGAGTCCAGTCCATAGTGGATCTAACATAATAGTGAAAGTCCAGTCCATAGTGGATCTAGCATAATAATGTGAGAGTCCAGTCCATAGTGGATCTAACATAATAGTGTGAGAGTCTAGTCCATAGTGGATCCAACATAATAGTGAAAGTCCAGTCCATAGTGGATCTAACATAATAATGTGAGAGTCCAGTCCCTAGGGGATCTAACATAATAGTGAAAGTCCAGTCCATAGTGGATCTAACATAATAATGTGAGAGTCCAGTCCCTAGGGGATCTAACATAATAGTGGGAGTCCAGTCCATAGTGGATCTAACATAATAGTGAGAGTCCATAGTGGATCTAACATAATAATGTGAGAGTCCAGTCCATAGTGGATCTAATATAATAGTGAAAGTCCATAGTGGATCTAACATAATAGTAGGAGTCCAGTCCATAGTGGATCTAACATAATAGTGAGAGTCCATAGTGGATCTAACATAATAGTGAGAGTCCAGTCCATAGTGGATCTAACATAATAGTGAGAGTCCAGTCCATAGTGGAGCTAACATAATAGTGAAAGTCCAGTCCATAGTGTATCTAACATAATAGTGAGAGTCTAGTCCATAGTGGATCTAACATAATAATGTGAGAGTCCAGTCCATAGTGGATCTAACATAATAGTGAGAGTCCATAGTGGATCTAACATAATAATGTGAGAGTCCAGTCCATAGTGGATCTAATATAATAGTGAAAGTCCATAGTGGATCTAACATAATAGTGAGAGTCCAGTCCATAGTGGATCTAACATAATAGTGAGAGTCCATAGTGGATCTAACATAATAGTGAGAGTCCAGTCCATAGTGGATCTAACATAATAGTGAGAGTCCAGTCCATAGTGGAGCTAACATAATAGTGAAAGTCCAGTCCATAGTGTATCTAACATAATAGTGAGAGTCTAGTCCATAGTGGATCTAACATAATAATGTGAGAGTCCAGTCCATAGTGGATCTAACATAATAGTGAGAGTCCATAGTGGATCTAACATAATAATGTGAGAGTCCAGTCCATAGTGGATCTAACATAATAGTGAGAGTCCAGTCAATTGTGGATCTAACATCATAGTGAGCGTCCAGTCCATAGTGGATCGAAAATAATATTGTGAGAGTCCAGTCCATAGTGGATCTGACATAATTTTGAGAGTCCAGTCCATAGTGGATCTAACATATTAGTGAGAGTCCAGTCCATAGTGGATCTAACATAATAGTGAGAGTCCAGTCCATAGTGGATCTAACATAATAGTGAGAGTCCAGTCCATAGTGGGGCCAGCAGGAGACCATCCCGAGCGGAGACGGGTCAACAGCGCAGAGATGTCCCCAACGGAAAAATATCAATGTAATCATAGTAGTATCGACTAGATACGCTATTTTACGTGGTATCATTACAGTGTTTGTTTATATTGTAGCGTCCCGGAAGAGTTGGTGCTGCAGGGAATTCTGAGAATGTGTTATGTAATGTTTATGTTGTGTTGCAGTGCAAATATTCTTCCAAAATGTGTTTACCATTGTTGTTTAGTGTGGTTTCACACTTTAAGTGTGACATGTTTAGCTGTTGACTAAGTATGCCCTTCATTCACTCGTGTGCAGTGTGTTCAAAGTCAAGCTGATTGTGTCATTAGTTCGTTATAAGGCACTATGAAATCTTGGTTAGGCTTTGTTAATCATAGACTATATGAATTGGGACTTTTTTTTATTACGTAAAACGAACTAAACTCTTCTCAAAATTAACAAACGCCAAGATTGATTGTCCAAAAAATTGTTTTTAAAGATTTAAAGTTGACATCCGGCAGTGGAGGCTCCTCTATGGGGTCTTGGGGCACTAGGAGGTTAAACCATTTTCTACTGTTACCATGAATTGATTATAGTGGACTTAAAGAAGTTGAAAAACTTATTGGGGTGTTACCATCAGAGGTGGGTAGAGTAGCCAGAAATTGTACTCAAGTAAGAGTACTGTTACTTTAGAGATTTATTACTCAAGTAAAAGTAAGGAGTAGTCACCCAAATATTTACTTGAGTAAAAGTAAAAAGTATGTTGTGAAAAAACTACTCAAGTACTGAGTAACTGATGAGTAACCTGTTTGTTTAATGATTACGGCAACAAATAATGCACAAAAACATAAAAATAGCAATGAGCAAATTCAGAGCCAGGAATATCTCTTAAGCAACTAAAACAAGTGAAGTGTGAAGTGAAGTGAATTATATAGCGCTTTTCTCTAGTGACTCAAAGCGCTTTACATAGTGAAACCCAATATCTAAGTTACATTTAAACCAGTGTGGGTGGCACTGGGAGCAGGTGGGTAAAGTGTCTTGCCCAAGGACACAACAGCAGTGACTAGGATGGCGGAAGCGGGAATCGAACCTGCAACCCTCAAGTTGCGGGCACGGCTGCTCTACCAACCGAGCTATACCGCCCCACAATAATATATATTAAATAATAGTACATTGAAATAAAAACAATTAAGGCAAATTGAGCCACATTAACTTAAAAGCACCATAGGCTCAGTAGGCATTGATTGATTGATTGATTGATTGAAACTTGCATTAGTAGATTGCACAGTACAGTACATATTCCGTACAATTGACCACTAAATGGTAACACCCCAATAAGTTTTTCAACTCATATATATACACACATACCTTTATATATACAGTATATAATTTATATTTATTTATTTTGCCGTTTTTGTTGACATGTTAAAGGTGTTTTAATGAATATACATGCATGTTTAACATATAGATTCCTATCTTTCATGAAGACAAGAATATAAGTTGGTGTATTACCTGATTGTGATGACTTGCATTGATTGGAATCAGACAGTATTGCTGATAACGTCCACGTTTTCAAATGGAGGAGAAAAAAAGTTCCCCTTTCCTGTCTAATACATCATGAAAGTCGTTGGTTTTTGGCATCTTATCTGTCCAGCTTCTATATTCGTTTTTATACACTTTACAAGAAATACATTGGCGGCAAACTCCAAAGCTAGCTAGTTGGTTTGCGCTGGCTTTCGGACACTCTTATTTTGTTCGTGCAGGCACGATGGAGCGGCACTTTTATTGTGAAGACAGGAACTGTGCGATCAGTGTTTAGGCTTTTGACGGGAAGTACGGTTGAAATAAAAAGTGTATTTTTTCCTTTACACTTTTGATTGATTGATTGAAACTTTTATTAGTAGATTGCACAGTACAGTACATATTCTGCACAATTGACCACTAAATGGTAACACCTCAATAAGTTTTTCAACTTTTTTAGGTCGGGTTCTACGTGTGACGGTCACGTGACCGCCTGGTTTTGTTTGATTGGTCCAACGTCACCAGTGACTGCATTTGATTGGTGAAACGCAGGCATGCGTAGTTCCTACTTTGAATGCGTGTCTGACAAAAACAAAACAAACAAAGCGTGCATTAACAGATCGATTAAAAAAAAGTAGCGAGCTGATTGTAGATAAATGGAGCAGAGTAAAAGTAGCGTTTCTTCTCTATAAATATACTCAAGTAAAAGTAAAAGTACGTTGCATAAAAACTACTCTTAGAAGTACAATTTATCCCAAAAGTTCCTCAAGTAGATGTAACGGAGTAAATGTAGCGCGTTACTACCCACCTCTGGTTACTATTTAGTGGTCAATTGTACAGAATATGTACTGTACTGTGCAATCTACTAATAAAAGTATCAATCAATCAATCAAAACACCCCTGGTGGGTCTTGGCCAAGGACTAATGCCTGACTGCCCCTTAGCCAGGGATACGGTCAAGACGTCAATGTAAATGTAAGAACTACCACAACGGCTGCAGCAGAACAGGGTCCCCAGTCGTCTTGGACTCCACGCCACTGGACCCTGACCCAATTCCGTCAAGGAACGGGTGGTGACTCCAGTCTCCCCACCTTAAAGGCCTAATGCAGGGGTCACCAACGCGGTGCCTGTGGGCACTAGGTTGCCCCGTAAGAACCACATGAGTCGCCCGCTGGCCTGTTCTGAAAATAGCTCAAATAGCAGCACTTACCAGTGAGCTGCCTCTATTTTTTTTTTTTTTTAATTTACTAGCAAGCTGGTCTAGCTTTGCTCGACATTTTTAATTCTAAGAGAGACAAAACTCAAATGGAATTTGAAAATCCAGGAAAATATTTTAAAGACTTGGTCTTCACTTGTTTAAATAAATTCATGTATTTTTTACTTTGCTTCTTATAACTCTCAGAAAGACAATTTTAAAGAAAAAATACAGCCTTGAAAATAATTTTAGGATTTTTAAACACATACCTTTTTACCTTTTAAATTTCTTCCTCTTCTTTCCTGACAATATAAATCAATGCTCAGGTAAAAAAATATATATATATAGTAAAGAATAATAAATACATTTTAATTGAATTCTTCATTTTAGCTTCTGTTTTTTCGACGAAATGGTAAATGGGTTATACTTGTATAGCGCTTTTCTACTTTCAAGGTACTCAAAGCGCTTTGACACTATTTCCACATTCACCCATTCACGCACACTGATGGAGGGAGCTGCCATGCAAGGCGCTCACCAGGACCCATCAGGAGCAAGGGTGAAGTGTCTTGCCCAAGGACACAACGGACGTGACTAGGATGGTAGAAGGTGGGGATTGAACCAGGAACCCTCAGATTGCTGGCACTGCCACTCTCCCAACTTTGCCACGACGAAAAAAATTTATGAAATATTTCTTCAAATTCAAAAACATTAGTCAGGCAAATGTAGAAAATCTGTAGAATCAAATTTAAATCTTATTTCAAAGTCTTTTGAATTTCTTTAAAAAATTTTGTTCTGGAAAATCTATAAGAAATAATGATTTGTCTTTGTTAGAAATATAGCTTGGTCCAATTTATTATATATTCTAACAAAGTGCAGATTGGATTTTAACCTATGTAAAACATGTCATCAAAATTCCAAAATTAATCTTAATCAGGAAAAATTATCAATGATGTTCTATAAATTATTATTTTTTCGAAAAGATTCAAATTAGATAGTTTTTCTCTTCTTTTTCTCGGTTGAATTTAGAATTTTAAAGAGTCGAAATTGAAGATAAACTATGTTTCAAAATGTAATTTTCATTTTTGTCCTCTTTTCTCATCTTTTAAACCGTTCAATTAAGTGTTTTTTTCATCATTTATTCTCTACAAAAAACCTTCCGTAAAAGGAAAAAAAATGTATGACGGAATGACTGACAGAAATACCATTTTTTTTCATACATATAGATTTATTTATTAAAGGTAAATTGAGCAAATTGGCTATTTCTGGCAATTTATTTAAGTGTGTATCAAACTGGTAGCCCTTCGCATTAATCAGTACCCAAGAAGTAGCTCTTGGTTTCAAAAAGGTTGGTGACCCCTGGTCTACTGAAAGCCACTACTACTGACCACTCTGATAGTTTATATATCAATGATGAAATGTTAACATTGCAACACATGCCAATACGGCCTTTTTAGTTTACTAAATTACAATTTTAAAATTTCCCGCGGAGTTTCTTGTTGAAAACGTCGCGGAATGATGACGCGTGTTTGTGACGTTATTGGTTGGAGCGGACATACTAGCTCAGCTAAAAGTCGTCTCTTTTCATCGCATAACTACACAGTAATTTGGACATCTGTGTTGCTGAATCTTTTGCAATTTCTTCAATTAATAATGGAGACGTCAAAGAAGAATGCTGTTGGTGGATTGCAGCTGCCTTTGGCACCGAGACACAGCCGGTGTTTCTTTGTTTGTTGTTAAGCTTTAACACAGAGCGGTCAAGCGAACATGTTTCTCTACGTAAACCAGCATGTTTTTGGATGGGAAAATTGTGTTATATATATATCTTACCGGAGACATCAGTGGATTATGCGTCCTCCTGCAGTAGCTGTCAAAAAAGCTTGGCTCCTCGGCTTCTCTCTGAGACACTGGCGTGTTCACCGCAGCCATCCGACCTCGGGGTATGTCTTTACAATCTCACTAAAACACTATTAAAACAATAAGCAGATAAGGGATCTTGCAGAATTATCCTAGTAAATGTGTCTAATGACATCTGAAATGCTCACACTGCCGCCGCCCGGAGCTGTTGCTTTTTATTTTATTTATTTATTTATTTATTTTTCTAGTTTTTCACTATCAATATCCTTCTGTGTGGAGTTTGCATGTTCTCCCCGTGAATGCGTGGGTTCCCTCCGGGTACTCCGGCTTCCTCCCACTTCCAAAGACATGCACCTGGGGATAGGTTGATTGGCAACACTAAATTGGCCCTAGTGTGTGAATGTGAGTGTGAATGTTGTCTGTCTATCTGTGTTGGCCCTGCGATGAGGTGGCGACTTGTCCAGGGTGTACCCCGCCTTCCGCCCGATTGTAGCTGAGATAGGCGCCAGCGCCCCCCGCGACCCCGAAAGGGAATAAGCGGTAGAAAATGGATGGATGGAATATCCTCATCCACAAATCTTTCATCCTCGCTCAAATTAATAGGGAAATCATCGCTTTCTCGGTCTGAATCGCTCTAGCTGCTGGTGGCCATGATTGTAAACAATGTTCAGATGTGAGGAGCCCTACAACCCGTGACGTCACGCGCACATCGTCCGCTACTTCCGGTACAGGCAAGGCTTTTTTTATTAGCGACTAAAAGTTGCAAACTTTATCGTCGATGTTCTCTACTAAATCCTTTCAGTCATTAGACGCTGATCGTCACGACCAAACTCTTGTTCAAGATATTCACAGGCGACGGCCGTTGAGTTTTTGGAGGTTTTAATTGGAACGGCTACGTTTCCTCGGGAAGGTTTCAAAAGTGTTACCCTGTCCTCGTTTGACCAAACATTCTTCCCTGACAGGACATCGCGCGTGCACCTTGTTTAATGACCGGGTAAGACAAAAAAAAGACGGCAGGGCTGCTCAACCCGGGAGAAAGCCTGCTATTAACGAGCATGATCAGAACCACACTCGCTGAGAAGTTGATTTGATCCCACTTAGTGGGCTGGCACCATGATGAAAAAGCTTGAAAGGAGTGTGAGGAAAAAGCCTTGGAAGTTTTTCAGAAGCCTTAATTATAAGTTCAGGTAAAGGAGCAAACTCTGATTTGTAATACCACCTCAATCGTGGGGAAAAAGTCCTTGAACTTAAAGCAACAACACGGAGGGAAAAGTACACCTTCCGTGAACTTCTTCCTTCACGTCGACTTCAGTGAAACACACACTAGACATGCTTGGATATCAGTTTTTGCTGTGGACTTGAACCTGGGAAATTTTGTTGTTAAAGGCCTACTGAAATGAGGTTTTTCATATTTAAAAGGGGATAGCAGGTCCATTCTATGTGTCATACTTGATCATTTCGCGATATTGCCTTATTTTTGCTGAAAGGATTTAGTAGAGAACATCCACGATAAAGTTTGCAACTTTTGGTCGCTAATAAAAAAGCCTTGCCTGTACCGGAAGTAGCAGACGATGTGCGTGTGACGTCACGGGTGTGAGGGCTCCTCACATCCTCACATTGTTTATAATCATGGCCACCAGCAGCAAGAGCTATTCGGACTGAGAAAGCGACAATTTCCCCATTTTTTCGAGCAAAGGAAAGATTCGTGGATGAGGAAAGTTAGAGTGAAGCACAAAAAAAAAAGAAAAAGCGTCGGCAGTGTAAGCGTTTCAGATGCAATTACACACATTTACTAGGATAATTCTGGAAGATCCCTTATCTGCTTATTGTTTTAATAGTGTTTTAGTGAGATTCTAAAGTCATACCTGAAAGTTGGATGGCTGCGGTGAGCGCCAGTGTCTCTCAGAGAAGCCAACGGAGGAGCCAAGATCACAGCTGCCTTTTTGAGCTGCAGGAGGGAGTCGCATCATCCACTTAAGTCTCCGGTAAGAGCCGACTTAATATCACAATTTTCCCATCCAAAAACTTGCTGGTTGACGTAGACGAACAGGTTCGCTTGACCGCTCTGTGTTAAAGCTTCACAACAAACATAGAAACACAGGCTGTCTCGGTTGCTACAGACAGCTGCAATCCACTGCTTTCCACCAACAGCATTCTTCTTTGACGTCTCCATTATTAATTGAACAAATTGCAAAAGATTCAGCAACACAGATGTCCAAATTACTGTGTAATTATGCGATGAAAAGAGACGACTTTTAGCGGTGTGTGGTGCTGGGCTAATACGTCCCTTCCAACTCGAGAAGTCACAAACACGCGTCATCATTCCGCGACATTTTTAACATGTAACTCCGCGGGAAATTTAAAATTGTAATTTAGTAAACTAAAAAGGCCGTATTGGCATGTGTTGCAATGTTAATATTTCATCATTGATATATAAACTATCAGACTGCGTGGTGGGTAGTAGTGGCTTTCAGTAGGCCTCTAAAGTACCAATGATTGTCACACACACACACCCAAGGTGTCGGAATAATTGTATCTAAGTTATCACAAAACTTTGTGTTTCAATGAATTCCCAAAAGCTGTCTTTGATCTTACCAATCAAAAGGCTTGTAAAACTCCACTGTGTATGATGGGAAGCGACATGAAGGTGTCAGTTTCTTTGATGTACTCTAATCAAACCCGAGATCTACAATGCGGAGAGGAAGCAGGACCTGACCCCCCCTCCAGGCATCTTTTCTTTGAACTGTTTTGTAACCAAAGGCGACAGCTCTTTACGACCCCCTTCCTTAAAAAAAAACAGCCGATGCCCTGTAATCAGAGAAAGTCCAAATAAAAGAGGAGGCGTATAATCTTTCGTCAGACTGCGGTGGGAGACTGTACAAAGAGTACAGCCCAGACGTTTCTCCTCAATTGAGCTAAATTGAATTCTGTCTCTGTTTAATTCCTTGCTTCTTTGCAACTCAGTATTCTTCTTCCTCCAAACACGACGAGTTGAGTTGATACCAAAATGGATACATGGATGATACAGCAGAGGATTGGGAGAATGTCATGTGGTGAGATGAAACCAAAATAGAACTTTTTGGTATCAACACAACTCGTCGTGTTTGGAGGAAGAAGAATACTGAGTTGCATCCCAAGAACACCACACCTACTGTGAAGCATGGGGGTGGAAACATCATACTTTGGGGCTGTTTTTCTGCTAAGGGGACAGGACGATTGATCCGTGTTAAGGAAAGAATGAATGGGGCCATGTATCGTGAGATTTTGAGCCAAAACCTCCTTCCATCAGTGAGAGCTTTGAATGGTTGACCAAATACTTATTTTCCACCATAATTTACAAATAAATTCTTTGAAATTCCTACAATGTGGATTCCTGGATTTTTTTTCACATTCTGTCTCTCACAGTTGAAGTGTACCATCCATCCATCCCATCCATCATCTTCCGCTTATCCGAGGTCGGGTCGCGGGGGCAGCAGCCTAAGCAGGGAAGCCCAGACTTCCCTATCTCCAGCCACTTCGTCTAGCTCTTCCCGGGGGATCCCGAGGCGTTCCCAGGCCAGCCGGGAGACATAGTCTTTCCAACGTGTCCTGGGTCTTCCCCGTGGCCTCCTACCAGCTGGACGTGCCCTAAACACATCCCTAGGGAGGCGTTCGGGTGGCATCCTGACCAGATGCCCGAACCACCTCATCTGGCTCCTCTCGATGTGGAGGAGCAGCGGCTTTACGTTGAGCTCCTCCCGGATGGCAGAGCTTCTCACCCTATCTCTAAGGGAGAGCCCCGCCACCCGGCGGAGGAAACTCATTTCGGCCGCTTGTACCCGTGATCTTATCCTTTCGGTCATGACCCAAAGCTCATGACCATAGGTGAGGATGGGAACGTAGATCGACCGGTAAATTGAGAGCTTTGCCTTCCGGCTCAGCTCCTTCTTCACCACAACGGATCGATACAACGTCCGCATTACTGAAGACGCCGCACCGATCCGCCTGTCGATCTCACGATCCACTCTTCCCCCACTCGTGAACAAGACTCCTAGGTACTTGAACTCCTCCACTTGGGGCAGGGTCTCCTCCCCAACCCGGAGATGGCACTCCACCCTTTTCCGGGCGAGAACCATGGACTCGGACTTGGAGGTGCTGATTCTCATTCCGGTCGCTTCACACTCGGCTGCGAACCGATCCAGTGAGAGCTGAAGATCCCGGCCAGATGAAGCCATCAGGACTACATCATCTGCAAAAAGCAGAGACCTAATCCCGTGGCCACCAAACCGGAACCCCTCAACGCCTTGACTGCGCCTAGAAATTCTGTCCATAAAAGTTATGAACAGAATCGGTGACAAAGGACAGCCTTGGCGGAGTCCAACCTTCACTGGAAACGTGTCCGACTTACTGCCAGCAATGCGGACCAAGCTCTGACACTGATCATACAGGGAGCGGACTGCCACAATAAGACATTCTGATACCCCATACTCTCTGAGCACTCCCCACAGGACTTCCCGAGGGACACGGTCGAATGCCTTCTCCAAGTCCACAAAGCACATGTAGACTGGTTGGGCAAACTCCCATGCACCCTCAAGAACCCTGCCGAGAGTATGGAGCTGGTCCACAGTTCCACGACCAGGACGAAAACCACACTGTTCCTCCTGAATCCGAGGTTCGACTATCCGGCGAAGCCTCCTCTCCAGTACACCTGAATAAACCTTACCGGGAAGGCTGAGGAGTGTGATCCCACGATAGTTGGAACACACCCTCCGGTCCCCCTTCTTAAAGAGAGGGACCACCACCCCGGTCTGCCAATCCAGAGGTACCGCCCCCGATGTCCACGCGATGCTGCAGAGTCTTGTCAACCAAGACAGCCCCACAGCATCCAGAGCCTTAAGGAACTCCGGGCGGATCTCATCCACCCCCGGGGCCTTGCCGCCGAGGAGCTTTTTAACTACCTCAGCGACCTCAGCCCCAGAAATAGGAGAGTCCACTACAGATTCCCCAGGCACCGCTTCCTCAAAGAAAGACGTGTTGGTGGGATTGAGGAGGTCTTCGAAGTATTCCCTCCACCGATCCACAACATCCGCAGTCGAAGTCAGCAGAACACCATCCGCACCATACACGGTGTTGATAGTGCACTGCTTCCCCTTCCTGAGGCGCCGTATGGTGGTCCAGAATCGCTTCGAAGCCGTCCGGAAGTCGTTTTCCATGGCTTCTCCGAACTCTTCCCATGTCCGAGTTTTTGCCTCCGCGACCGCTAAAGCTGCACACCGCTTGGCCCGTCGGTACCCGTCCACTGCCTCCGGAGTCCTATGAGCCAAAAGAACCCGATAGGACTCCTTCTTCAGCTTGACGGCATCCCTCACTGCTGGTGTCCACCAACGGGTTCTGGGATTACCGCCACGACAGGCACCAACAACCTTGCGGCCACAGCTCCAATCAGCCGCCTCGACAATAGAGGTTCGGAACAATTCTTAATTACCGATTCCGACATCAACCGATACCGATATATACGGTCGTTGAATTAACACATTATTATTAGAGATGTCCGATAATGGCTTTTTTGCCGATATCCGATTTTTCGATATTGTCCAACTCTTAATTACCGATTCCGACATCAACCGATACCGATATATACGGTCGTTGAATTAACACATTATTATTAGAGATGTCCGATAATGGCTTTTTTGCCGATATCTGATTTTCCGATATTGTCCAACTCTTAATTACCGATTCTGACATCAACCAATACCGATATATACAGTCGTTGAAGTGTACCTATGATGAAAATTACAGACCTCTGTCATCATTTTAAGTGGAAGAACTTGCACAATCGGTGGCTGACTAAATACTTTTTTGCCCCACTGTGTATATATATATATATATATATATATATATATATATATATATATGTATATATATATATTTTTTTTTTAAAATACATTTTAAATAGAAATCCTGTACAATTTTAAAAAACAAAATGTGGAAATTACACAAGCATGTAAAATGTAACATTTTTAAAACTTAAGAATAGAGATGTCCGATAATGGCTTTTTGCCCATATCCGATTTTCCGATATTGTCCAACTCTTAATTACCGATTCCGACATCAACCGATGCCGATATATACGGTCGTTGAATTAACACATTATTATTAGAGATGTCCTACAATGGCTTTTTTGCCGATATCCGATATTCCGATATCGTCCAACTCTTAATTACCGATTCCGACATCAACCGATACAGATATATACGGTTGTTGAATTAACACATTATTATTAGAGCTGTCCGATAATGGCTTTTTTGCCGATATCCGATATTCCGATATTGTCCAACTCTTAATTACCGATTCCGACATCAACCGATACCGATATATATACGGTCGTTGAATTAACACATTATTATTAGAGATGTCCGATAATGGCTTTTTTTTGCCGATATCCGATTTTCCGATATTGTCCAATTCTTAATTACCGATTCCGACATCATCCGATGCCGATATATACGGTCGTTGAATTAACACATTATTATTAGAGATGTCCGATAATGGCTTTTTTGCCGATATCCGATTTTCCGATATTGTCCAATTCTTAATTACCGATTCCGACATCAACCGATACCGATATATACGGTCGTTGAATTAACACATTATTATTAGAGATGTCCGATAATGGCTTTTTTGCCGATATCCGATTTTTCGATATTGTCCAACTCTTAATTACCGATTCCGACATCAACCGATACCGATATATACGGTCGTTGAATTAACACATTATTATTAGAGATGTCCGATAATGGCTTTTTTGCCGATATCTGATTTTCCGATATTGTCCAACTCTTAATTACCGATTCTGACATCAACCAATACCGATATATACAGTCGTTGAATTAACACATTATTATTAGAGATGTCCGATAATGGCTTTTTTGCCGATATCCGATTTTCCGATATTGTCCAACTCTTAATTACCGATTCCGACATCAACCGATACCGATATATACGGTCGTTGAATTAACACATTATTATTAGAGATGTCCGATAATGGCTTTTTTGCCGATATCCGATATCCCGATATTGTCTAACTCTTAATTACCGATTCCGACATCAACCGATGCCGATATATACGGTCGTTGAATTAACACATTATTACTAGAGATGTCCGACAATGGCTTTTTTGCCGATATCCGATATTCCGATATTGTCTAAATCTTAATTACCGATTCCGACATCAACCGATACCTATATATACGGTCGTTGAATTAACACATTATTATTAGAGATGTCCGATAATGGCTTTTTTGCCGATATCCGATATTCCGATATTGTCCAACTCTTAATTACCGATTCCGACATCAACCGATACCGATATGTACGGTCGTTGAATTAACACATTATTATTAGAGATGTCCGATAATGGCTTTTTTGCCGATATCCGATTTTCCGATATGCCGATATCCGATTTTCCGATATTGTCCAATTCTTAATTACCGATTCCGACATCAACCGATGCCGATATATACGGTCGTTGAATTAACACATTATTATTAGAGCTGTCCGATAATGGCTTTTTTGCCGATATCCGATATTCCGATATTGTCTAACTCTTAATTACCGATTCCGACATCAACCGATGCCGATATATACGGTCGTTGAATTAACACATTATTATTAGAGATGTCCGACAATGGCTTTTTTGCCGATATCCGATATTCCAATATTGTCTAACTCTTAATTACCTATTCCGACATCAACCGATACCGATATATACGGTCGTTGAATTAACACATTATTATTAGAGATGTCCGATAATGGCTTTTTTGCCGATATCTGATTTTCCGATATTGTCCAACTCTTAATTACCGATTCCGACATCAACCAATACCGATATATACAGTCGTTGAATTAACTCATTATTATTAGAGATGTCCGATAATGGCTTTTTTTGCCGATATCCGATTTTCCGATATTGTCCAATTCTTAATTACCGATTCCGACATCAACCGATGCCGATATATACGGTCGTTGAATTAACACATTATTATTAGAGATGTCCGACAATGGCTTTTTTGCCGATATCCGATATTCCGATATTGTCTAACTCTTAATTACCGATTCCGACATCAACCGATACCGATATATACGGTCGTTGAATTAACACATTATTATTAGAGATGTCCGATAATGGCTTTTTTGCCGATATCCGATTTTCCGATATTGTCCAACTCTTAATTACCGATTCCGACATCAACCGATACCGATATATACAGTCGTTGAATTAACACATTATTATTAGGGATGTCCGATAATGGCTTTTTTGCCGATATCCGATTTTCTGATATTGTCCAACTCTTAATTACCGATTCCGACATCAACCGATACCGATATATACGGTTGTTGAATTAACACATTATTATTAGAGCTGTCCGATAATGGCTTTTTTGACGATATCCGATATTCCGATATTGTCCAACTCTTAATTACCGATTCCGACATCAACCGATACCGATATATACGGTCGTTGAATTAACACATTATTATTTGAGATGTCCGATAATGGCTTTTTTGCCGATATCTGATTTTCCGATATTGTCCAACTCTTAATTACCGATTCTGACATCAACCAATACCGATATATACAGTCGTTGAATTAACACATTATTATTAGAGATGTCCGATAATGGCTTTTTTGCCGATATCCGATTTTCCGATATTGTCCAACTCTTAATTACCGATTCCGACATCAACCGATACCGATATATACGGTCATTGAATTAACACATTATTATTAGAGATGTCCGATAATGGCTTTTTTGCCGATATCTGATTTTCCGATATTGTCCAACTCTTAATTACCGATTCCGACATCAACCAATACCGATATATACAGTCGTGGAATTAACACATTATTATCAGAGATGTCCGACAATGGCTTTAGCGTCCTCTCTCACCTGAAAAGGAGACTATTATATACGTCTCCGTTATCCATAGCTTTATCTATAACCCATAAAGTAGGCAGGCAGGGAGCTATTTCTCAGCGTGTGTTTATTCCAGCCGGCACGTTAATACACTGACTCCACAACATCCGGATTCCCATTGCTTCAATACTACGGCAAGTAGTAATGTCCAAAACACATAACAGAGAGGAAGCAGAAGAACGAAGAAGAGACATGGCGACGACGGGTAAGAAGAAGAAGTACGCTTGTAAGTTCACGATTCGATTCAATATCGATTCTTGGGGTCACGATTCGATAATATATCGATTTTTTTTTATTCGATTCGATTCTCGATTCAAAAACGATATTTTTCCGACTCAAAACCATTCTGTATTTATTCAATACATAGGATTTCAGCAGGATCTACCCCAGCCTGCTGACATGCTAGCAGAGTAGTAGATTTAAAAAAAAAAAAAGCTTTTATAATTGTAAAGGACAACGTTTTATTGACTGACTGCAATAATGTGATTTTTTTTAAACTATTAAACAAACCAAAAATATGACTTATTTTATCTTTGTGAAAACATTGGACACAGTGTGTTGTCAAGCTTATGAGATGCGATGCAAGTGTAAGCCACTGTGACACTATTGTTCTTTTTATTTTTATTTTTATAAATGTCAAATGATAATGTCAATGAGGGATTTTTAATCACTGCTATGCTGAAATTATAACTAATATTGATACTGTTGTTGATAATATTCATTTTTGTTTCACTACTTTTGCTTTGTGTCGTGTTTGTGTATCCTCTCAATTGCTCTGTTTATTGCAGTTCTGAGTGTTGCTGGGTCAGGTTCGGTTTTGGAATTGGATTGCATTGTTATGGTATTGCTGTGTATTGTTTTGTTGGATTGATAAAAAAATGTAATTAAAAAATAATAAAAACATTTGTTTTTATTTTTAAAAATCGATTTTTTAAAAGTGAGAATCGATTCTGAATTGCACAACGCATTCGAATCGATTTTTTCTATCACCCTAATATATATATATATATATATATATATATATATATATATATATATATATATATATATATATATATATATATATATATATATACATACACACACACAGGTGCTGGTCATATTATTAGAATATCATGAAAAAGTTGATTTATTTCATTAATTCCATTTAGAATGTCAAACTTGTAGAATGTATACATTCATTCCAAACAGACTGACACATTTCAAGTGTTTTTTTTGCCAAAAAGGAGATGATTATAGCTGACAACCAATGAAAACCCTAAATTCAACATCTCAGAAAATTAGAATATGGTAAAAAGGTCAGATATTGAAGACACCTGATGCCACATTCTAATTAGCTAGCTAACTCAAAACACCTGGAAAAGCCTTTAAATGGTCTCTCTTTTTGATTATGTATGACACACAATCATGGGGAAGACTGCTGACTTGACAACTGTCCAAAAGATGACCATTGATACTTTAAAGAAGGAGGGCAAGACACAAAAGGTAATTGCCAAAGAGGTTGGATGTTCCCAGAGCTCTGTGTCTAAGCACACTAATAGAGAGGCGAAGTGAAGACAAAGATGTGGTAGAAAAAAGTGTACAAGCAAGAGGGATAACCGCGCCCTGGAGAAGATTGTCAAACAAAACCGATTAAAAAAATGTGGGGGAGATCCACAAAGAGTGGACTGCAGCTGGACTCAGTGCTTCAAGAACCACCACGCATCGACGTATGCAAGATATGGGCTTCAGCTGTCGCATTCCTTGTGTAAAGCCACTCTTGAATAAGAGACAACGTCAAAAGCGTCTCGCCTGGGCTGAAGACAAAAAGGACTGGACTGCTGCTGAGTGGTCCAAAGTTATGTTTTCAGATGAAAGTAAATTTTGTATCTCCTTTGGAAATCAAGGTCCCAGAGTTTATAAATAAAACAATCTTAATAAAAAAAAAAGTTTGCATAAATTATTTGAGATACAAATAAGCAAAGTTTGTTTTGTTAAGTATTTGTATTGATGTCTTTGCTTCTGAGGAACGGGTGCAGTCAGCTGGATCAGTAAGTATTAACTACAAAAGCATTAAACAACCGAATGGTTTTGCGACTTTGTAAGGAAAAAAAAACAACAAAAAAAGGGGGCCTGACTACATTCTGAACATCATAGAATTGAAAATAAAAATAAGTGTATTGAAATGGTGTGTGGAAAATAGCGAAAAGCATCAAATGTTAATGCAGTAAGCGTAGATGAAAGTGAGACACACATGGTGAATAAAAAGCAAAAAAGAGTACCTGTGACGGTTTCAGCAGCTCCTGATGCAGCATGCAAGGGGGAAAAAAAAGGAGAGAAGAAGAAGTTTTAGGAGCAAGCAGAGAAGCACTTTGCATCCCGGCTAATAGAAATGACTCATCATGCATTTCAACAGACTGCTCCAATATGCTAATCACGCCATTTCCACCATTTAAACAAACATCAACGGCATCATAACACACATTTTAGCCCGTATCATCCACAGGTGTGCACAATTCCCGCATTTCTCGACTGGGTGTGATGTTAATGTGAAATGAAGCCGGGGACGCCAGAGCCACCCCCCTCTCCCCCTCCGTGGTGCAGAAGAAGGCACCCACTCGGAACACTGCCCACCCAAACTGGCACCTTGCTCACGTCCTCAAGTCCCTGCAGCAGTTCTCAGGGTTTGCTGTATCCTTTAAATCAGGGCCGGGCAATTATTTTTACTCGGGGGCCAAATTTAGAGGGAAAAAAATGTGTTCACATTGTAGGAATTTTAAAGAATTTATTTGTGAATTATGGTGGAAAATAAGTATTTGGTCAACCATTCAAAGCTCTCACTGATGGAAGGAGGTTTTGGCTCCAAATCTCACGATACATGGCCCCATTCATTCTTTCCTTAACACGGATCAATCGTCCTGTCCCCTTAGGGGGAAAAACAGCCCCAAAGCATGATGTTTCCACCCCCATGCTTCACGGTAGGTGTGGTGTTCTTGGGATGCAACTCAGTATTCTTCTTCCTCCAAACACGACGAGTTGAGTTTATACCAAAATGGATACATGGATGATACAGCAGAGGATTGGGAGAAAGTCATGTGGTCAGATGAAACCAAAATAGAACTTTTTGGTATAAACTCAACTCGTCGTGTTTGGAGGAAGAAGAATACTGAGTTGCATCCCAAGAACACCACACCTACTGTAAAGCATGGGGGTGGAAACATCATGCTTTGGGGCTGT
Organism: Nerophis ophidion; assembly: GCF_033978795.1. Lineage (NCBI taxonomy): Eukaryota > Metazoa > Chordata > Actinopteri > Syngnathiformes > Syngnathidae > Nerophis > Nerophis ophidion. Next base: position 37,596,373 of record NC_084628.1, on the reverse strand, counting down.
TTTCTCTGCTAAGGGGACAGGACGATTGATCCGTGTTAAGGAAAGAATGAATGGGGCCATGTATCGTGAGATTTGGAGCCAAAACCTCCTTCCATCAGTGAGAGCTTTGAATGGTTGACCAAATACTTATTTTCCACCATCATTTACAAATAAATTCTTTAAAATTCCTACAATGTGAATTCCTGGATTTTTTTTTCACATTCTGTCTCTCACAGTTGAAGTGTACCTATGATGAAAATTACAGACCTATGTCATCATTTTAAGTGGAAGAACTTGCACAATGGGTGCCTGACTAAATACTTTTTTGCCCCACTGTATGTATATATATATATATATATATATATATATATATATATCAAATGGACTGAATAAATAGTCGGTATAGCTTGGTTGGTAGAGCGGCTGTCTCAGCAACTTGAGAGTTGCAGGTTCAATTCCCGCTTCCGCCATCCTAGTCACTGCCGTTGTGTCCTTGAGCAACACACTATACCCACATGCTCCCAGTGCTACCAACACTGGTTTAAAAATGTAACTTAGATATTGGGTTTCACTATGTAAAGTGCTTTGAGTCACTAGAGAAAAGCGCTATATAAATATAATTCACTTCACTTTGAAATATTAATAAAATTACAATGCACATCGGAATGAAAATGGATTCAACAAATGTTTACAGTAGGATACAATTGTGAGTGAAGCATTGCGCTGCATTAAATATAACACACGGTGGGGAAAAACCCTATTCCTGGGTGGATTTGCACCAAGAAAAATTCCTAGTTTGTGAACTGGTTCCCAAACAATGGCAATAAAAAATATTTCTGATTCTGATCTTGCGTGAGAGTCAAGTACACAAGGTAGGGGGTAAGGGAACAGGAAGGTTTTGCAATGCAGCCTGCTGAAAATGATAGAAAGCGCCACTCTCCACAGTCAAAGTTCAAATTGCCACAAAACACATTTTAAAGATATTTAACACTCTCCCCAACTTGGAAATGGCACTCCACCCTTTCCCGGGCGAGAACCATGGACTCGGACTTGAAAGGTGCCAATTCTCATCCCGGTCTCTTCACACTCGGCTGCAAACCGATCCAGTGAGAGCTGAAGATCCTGGCCGGATGAAGCCATCAGGACCACATCATCTGCAAAAAGCAGAGACCTAATCCTGCAGCCACCAAACCGGATCCCCTCAACGCCTTGACTGCGCCTAGAAATTATGTCCATAAAAGGGTTGCAAAGGGCAGCCTTGGCCGAGTCCAACCCTCACTGGAAACTGGTCCGACTTACCACCGGCAATGCGGACCAAGCTCTGGCACTGATCATACAGGGAGTGGACCACCACAATCAGACAGTCCGATACCCCATACTCTCTGAGCACTCCCCACGGTCCAATGCCTTCTCCAAGTCCACAAAGCACATGTAGACTGGTTGGGCAAACTCCCATGCACCCTCAAGAACCCTGCCGAGAGGATAGATCTGGTCCGCAGTTCCACGACCAGGACGAAAACCGCACTGTTCCTCCTGAATCCCAGGTTCGACTATCCGGCGACTTTTGAGTGTGTCAATAAAGGAAGGAGAGGTCAAAGCTGTGGACTCGTCAGACCACAGATCACCTTTCCACTTTGCATCAGGCCCAGCGAAGTTAGTAGCGTTTCTGGGTGTTGTTGATAAATTGCTTTGTCTACTGTCAACACAGTCCAGGATGTTGTGGTGTGTCCCGCGAAGACAAGCGAGCAATGAGGTCATCGGCGCGGCACAAATGTTGAGCAGACGGCTTGTCTGGCTTGTCATTGTCGGCGTAATAAGGGTGCAAGGTATGACACATGGCCTTGTTACACGTCTTCGCGCATTTCCAGCGTGTCAGCAAATTCCCCCCGGGGGGAGCGGACCAAGAGTCAGGACTGACAAATCACAGACGATGGAGGGGGGAAACTCATCTGACGGGATGCCGACCAGGAGACTATTTGACCGGCTTTGACAAATGTCCCAGTGTCAATCAAAAACTTTGTCCCTATTAAGTGTTTAGTCCACACAACAGAGTGTGCAGGACACTTCAGGACGAGATCATTAGCTGTGTGCCTCGTGAGGGACGGGATTCTTTGGAGATTGGAGGTCGTAGTGGTAGTGATAGGACAAAAAACGCAATGGAGTTTTACAGTTTTTTACTGAAAAAGACACCCAAAATGTACAAACCCCATTTCCATATGAGTTGGGAAATTGAGTTAGATGTAAATATAACACAATTGCAACCCATATTCAGTTGAATGCACTAAAAAGACAACATATTTAAATGTTCAAACTCATAAACTTTATTTTTTTTTGCGAATAATAATTAACTTAGAATGTCATTGCTGCAACATGTGCCAAAGTAGTTGGGAAAGGGCATGTTCACCACTGTGTTACATCACCTTTTCTTTTAACAACACTCAATAAACGTTTGGGAACTGAGGGAACTAATTGTTGAAGCTCTGAAAGTGGAATTCGTTCCCATTCTTGTTTTATGTAGAGCTTCAGTCGTTCAACTCCGCTGTCGTATTTTACGCTTCATAATGTGCCACACATTTTCGATGGGAGACGGGTCTGGACTGCAGGCGGGCCAGGAAAGTACCCACACTCTTTTACTACAAAGCCACACTGTAGCTTGGCATTTTCTTGCTGAAATAAGCAAGGGCGTCAGTGATAACGTTGCTTGGACGGCAACACATGTTGCTCCAAAACCTGTATGTACCTGTCAGCATTAATGGTGCCTTCACAGATGTGTAAGTTACCCATGCCTTGGCCACTAATACACCCCAATACCATCACACACGCCGGCTTTTAATCTTTGCGCCTAGAACAATCCAGATGGTTCTTTTCCTCTTCGGTCCGGATGACACAACGTCCACAGTTTCCCCCCAAAAATTGAAATGTGGATTCGTCAGACCACAGATCACCTTTCCACTTTGCATCAGGCACAGCGAAGCTAGTAGCGTTTCTGGGTGTTGTTGATAAATGGCTTTCGCTTTGCATAGTAGAGCTTTAACTTACACTTACAGATGTAGCGACCAACTGTATTTAGTGACAGTGGTGTTCCTGAGCCCATGTGGTGATATCCTTAAGAGATTGATGTCGGTTTGTGACACAGTGCCATCTGAGGGATTGAAGGTCACGGTTATTCAATGTTGGTTTCCGGCCATGCCGCTTACATGGAGTGATTTCTCCGGTTTCTCGGAACCTTTTGATGATATTATGGACCATAGATGTTGAAATCCCTAAATTTCTTACAATTGCACTTTGAGAAATGTTGTTCTTAAACTGTTTGACTATTTGCTCACACAGTTGTGGACAAAGGGGTGTACCTCGCCCCATCCTTTCTTGTGAAAGACTGAGCATTTTATGGGAAGCTGATTTTATACCCAATCATGGCACCCACCTGTTCCCAATTAGCCTGCACACCTGTGGGATGTTCCAAATAAGTGTTTGATGAGCATTCCTCAACCTTTGAACATCAAATATGTTGTCTTTGTAGCATATTCAACTGAATATGGGTTGAAAATGATTAGCAAATTATTGTATTCCGTTTATATTTACATCTAACACAATTTTCCAACTCATATGGAAACGGGGTTTGCAATATTAACTATGAACAATAAAACACTGAATATTAACAACATCGCTCCTCTTTTACTTCTCAGTCCAACTCTTCAATAGCTGTGTATTTTTTTACAATCAAGCAAAACAACAAAAATGTCCCAAAAAGCAAAATATGAATGCAAAGTCTAATAAACACCTAAAATCTAACATGTTATCATTTTTATGCAAACATTTGGTTCTGCATCTGTTTCTGACACATAGATTTCGGGCTGGCTGCTTTGTTCCTGGTCTGAGCTGCCGTGACGTCGATTACCGTAATAACTCCTAGAACCCCCAAAAGTGCAGATTTCAAACATTGAAATACTTTGTATAGTTCAATACTTACGGTTATTTTAAAACATGACTGCACATCATAATGGCAGCTACAGTTTTGATGTTAAAGGTAAAAAAAATAAACTATGTAGAACCTCCGTATTTTGCCCAAGTCTGTTACACACTATGTATTATTCTAACTTACATTTTTTGTAAGACGGTCAGCTAATTTAGGTAACTTACACGTCTGGGAAGGCACCATTAATGCTGAAAGGTACATACAGGTTTTGGAGCTACATATGTTGCCATCCAAGCAACGTTATCATGGACGCCCCTGCTTATTTTAGCAAGACAATGCCAAGACATAGTAAAAAAGTGCGGGTACTAGACTGGCCTGCCTGTAGTCCGGACATTGAAAATGTGTGGTGCATTATGAAGCCTAAAATACCACAACGGAGACCCCGGACTGTTGAACAAAATAAGCTGTATGTTACCGATACCGATATATACAGTGGGGCAAAAAAGTATTTAGTCAGCCAGCGATTGTGCAAGTTCTCCCACTTAAAATGATGACAGAGGTCTGTAATTTTCATCATAGGTACACTTCAACTGGGAGAGACAGAATGTGAAAAAAAAATCCAGGAATTCCCAATGTAGGAATTTTAAAGAATTTTTTTGTAAATGATGGTGGAAAATAAGTATTTGGTCAACCATTCAAAGCTCTCACTGATGGAAGGAGGTTTTGGCTCAAAATCTCACGATACATGGCCCCATTCATTCTTTCCTTAACACGGATCAATCGTCCTGTCCCCTTAGGGGGAAAAACAGCCCCAAAGCATGATGTTTCCACCCCCATGCTTCACAGTAGGTATGGTGTTCTTGGGATGCAACTCAGTATTCTTCTTCCTCCAAACACCACGAGTTGAGTTTACACCAAAAAGTTCTATTTTGGTTTCATCTGACCACATGACATTCTCCCAATCCTCTGCTGTATCATCCATGTATCCATTTTGGTATAAACTCAACTCGTCGTGTTTGGAGGAAGAAGAATACTGAGTTGAACACCATACCTACTGTGAAGCATGGGGGTGGAAACATCATGCTTTGGGGCTGTTTTTCTGCTAAGGGGACAGGACGATTGATCCGTGTTAAGGAAAGAATGAATGGGGCCATGTATCGTGAGATTTTGAGCCAGAACCTCCTTCCATCAGTGAGAGCTTTGAATGGTTGACCAAATACTTATTTTCCACCATAATTTACAAATAAATTATTTAAAATTCCTACAATGTGAATTCCTGGATTTTTTTTTTTTCACATTCTGTCTCTCACAGTTGAAGTGTACCTATGATGAAAATTACAGACCTCTGTCATCATTTTAAGTGGGAGAACTTGCACAATCGCTGGCTGACCAAATACTTTTTTAAGGCACGCCCCCAATATTGTTGTCTGGGTGGAAATCGGGAGAAATTCGGGAGAATGGTTGCGGAAATTCGGGAGTCTCCCGGGAAAATCGGGAGGCTCATAAAGTCATAAATTTTACTTTCTTAAACTGATACTGATAATTTCCGATATTACGCCTTAATAATATCGGCAGCCCAATATTATCGGACATCTCTAGTTTGCATTCATGAATATGTCCGATCTGCATTAAAATGTTTTGTCTTTAATCTTCCAGATGCCCGTTTTTGGCATCTGGATGCCACCCGAACGCCTCCCTAGAGAGGTTTTTAGGGCATGTCCAACTGGTAGGAGGCCACGGGGAAGACCCAGGACACGTTGGGAAGACTATGTCTCCCGGCTGGCCTGGGAACGCCTCGGGATCCCCCAGGAAGAGCTGGACGAAGTGGCTGGGGAGAGGGAAGTCTGGGCTTCCCTGCTTAGGCTGCTGCCCCCGCGACCCGACCCCGGCTAGGCGGACGAAGATGGCTGGATGGTCTTTACCAGGTCCATGGTTTGGTAAATCTCATTGATGAATGGATTTTGTACAGAAGGGGTTCTGAGAAGTTTGAGTGCCGAGTCAGTCTGTGAGGTCAAACACCTGGAGACAGCGGAGCTGGATGCTGTCAAAAGAGACTTAAATCCAAACAGACCTGTGATATAGTCTGGCGACACCTCCCCTCGCCGTCAATGCCATCCACTTCCTGTCGGCGGACTCCATCCAGACTATTAATAGCACCGTGGCGGCGACGAGTCTGCCGCACGCCACCTCTCTCCCCGCCGCGCCTTTGGCGCATTAGGTAGAAGTTATGAGGCGCCGGCCGGCCTGTGATGAGATGTCATGGCTGTCGCGCAGCGCAGACGGCGTTGATGAACAGATTTCGGGGCGGGAAAATGCCTCGCCGTGGCGTTGGTGAGAGTGCAGCCAGCGCGCCGATCTGTCAATCACGCGGGATGAGAGCAGGCAGGCCAAGCGTCCTCTCGATGATGTCTGTCCTTGTCTCCTTATACTTCTCCCCCCCCATCTCCCACCCCCCGCCCGCCGATTACAGGCAGTGAGCAGCGTTGCGTTCAAGGACACTGCATTTCGTGTGAAAAACACAACATGTCTTTTGATGAGGATAGAATTCGGCAACATCCAGTATCTACATTTTAGTAAACAAGCCATCGAATGACGTTATGAGTTAGGAATGTTCGGTTCAGGGTTAGGAATGTCGAAGAGACATGAAACAAAAACCTCTATGTAGGTCTCACTTAGACCTACATTTTAACAATCAACATCCTTCAGCAGAAATCAACAGGAAGTTGGCGATTACCCCTTCAAATCAAACGTTTTGTAAAAAACCCGTCACCTTTTTTCAAACATTATGGGTGACAGAGAGAAGCACCAGTGTGACCCCAGGATGCAGGGAAGGTAGGTAACGTGGAGGTAAAGATATGTTGAATGGGTAAAGGCAGGAAACACCAGCAAAAGTCGGTCCCGTCCATCGCTGCTTGCAGCTTTAATGGATGTACGTTTGATGGCAGCAACACATTGCAAAAGAGGCCTTTTTACCACTGTGTCACATGGCCTTTTCTTTTAACAACACTCTGTAAATGTTTGGGAACTGAGGAGATACATTTTTTAAAGCTTTTCGGGTGGAATTCTTTCCCATTCTTACTTGATGTGCAGCTTAAGTTGTTCGACAGTCCGGGGTCTCTGTTTTCGTATTTTAGCCTTCCCAATTTTCAATAAGAGACAGGTCTGGACTACAGGCAGGCCAGTCTGGTACCTGCACTCTTTTACTACGAAGCCACGCTGTTGTAACACATGGCTTGACATTGTCTTGCTGAAATAAGCAGGGGCGTCCATGATAATGTTTATTGGATGATCCATAAACTGTATGTACATTTCAGAATTAATGGTGCTTTCACAGATGTGTAAGTTACCCATGCCTTGGGCACTAATGTACCCCCATACCATCACAGATGCTGTTTTTATCAACTTTGCGCCTAGAACAATCCGGATGGTTCTTTTCCCTTTTGGTCTGGAGGACACGACGTCCACAGTTTCCAAGAACAATTTGAAATGTGGACTCGTCAGACCACAGAACGCTTTTCCACTTTGCATCAGTCCATTTTAGATGAGCTCGGGCGGCGTCTCTGGGTGTTGTTGATAAAGGGCTTTGGTTTTGCATAGTAGGGTTTTAACTTGCACTGACAGATGTAGCTACTGACTGCAGCTAGTGACAGTGGTTTCCTGAGGTGTTCCTGAGCCCATGTGGTGATATCCTTTACACACCGATGTCGCTTTTTAATGCAGTGCATTTTCTACTGCCTATTCCCTTCGGGGTCGCGGTGGTGCGCTGGAGCCTACCTCAGCTACAATCGGACGGAAGGCGGCGTACACCCTGGACAAGCCGCCACCTCATCGCGGACGGACAACATTCACACACTAGAGACCATTTAGTGTTACTAATCAACCTATCCCCAGGTGCATGTTTTTTTTGGAGGTGGGAGGAAGCCAAAGTACCCGGAGGGAACCCACGCAGTCACGCGGAGAACATGCAAACTCCACACAGAAAGATCCCCAGCCCGGGATTGAACTCAGGACTACTCAAGACCTTCGTATTGTGAGGCAGATGCACTAACCCCTGTACCACCGTGCTGCCCAAGTGTAAATAACTACTTGATTTGGTAAGTGTTTAATACTTTATTTATTTATTTATTTAGGGCGGTATAGCTCGGTTGGTAGAGTGGCCGTGCCAGCAACTTGAGGGTTGCATGTTCGATTCCCACTTCCGCCATCCTAGTCACTGCCGTTGTGTCCTTGGGCAAGACACTTTACCTACCTGCTCCCAGTGCCACCCACACTGGTTTAAATGTAACTTATATATTGGGTTTCACTATGTAAAGTGCTTTGAGTCACTAGAGAAAAGCGCTATATAAATATAATTCACTTCATTTACAGACAGACATAGTTGTTTCAGAGTCCGTTCTGCAAAAAGGTCATCCCTCGAAGCACACAGCCTATGGACTGGGACCCAGAGTTAAAATATACATCACCATGCAAAATATAGTACAAAATATTTTAAAATCTACCCATCTGTGGAGAGACGCAGCCGACGGGCCGTCAGCGGGCTGAGAGAGACAGCCCTGGCCAAGATGGAGGCCAGGAGGCGGCGAGGAGAGGCGTGACGCACGCGGTGGGACGAGAGCGGCAATTTGAGTCAGGTGCGTACAACACACACCTGCTCACAATCTCTCCATCTGCTGCTAGACCATAAAAGAGGCGAAGGGGGCACGATCGAGAGGCAGTACGGAGGAGGAAACCACGGCAACAACATCAGCGACGAGAGACCAGAAAAGACATGAGCCCCCGCGGAAGACGCAACACCCGGCCACCGAAAGGTGCGCAAAGACCAGCGCTAGAAAGTGGCGCGCCAGATTGGGACACAAAGATGCCATTTATTGGAACAATAAATGTATGTCAACCCTGCTACGAGGTGTCGTGCGTCGAAGGTCCTTGTAACTCACGTGGTGATGGCAGGAAGGCTGTCACACCATCCATCCATCCATCCATCCATCATCTTCCGCTTATCCGAGGTCGGGTCGCGGGGGAAGCAGCCTAAGCAAGGAAGCCCAGACTTCCCTCTCCCCAGCCACTTCGTCCAGCTCTTCCCGGGGAATTCCGAGGCGTTCCCAGGCCAGCCGGGAGACATAGTCTTCCCAACGTGTCCTTGGTCTTCCCCGTGGCCTCCTACCGGTTGGACGTGCCCTAAACACCTCCCTAGGGAGGCGTTCGGGTGGCATCCTGACCAGATGCCCGAGCCACCTCATCTGGCTCCTCTCCATGTGGAGGAGCAGCGGCTTTACTTTGAGTTCCTCCCGGATGGCAGAGCTTCTCACCCTATCTCTTAGGGAGAGCCCCGCCACCCGGCGGAGGAAACTCATTTCGGCCGCTTGTACCCGTGATCTTATCCTTTCGGTCATGACCCAAAGCTCATGACCATAGGTGAGGATGGGAACGTAGATCGACCGGTAAATTGAGAGCTTTTCCTTCCGGTTCAGCTCCTTCTTCACCACAACGGATCGATACAACGTCCGCATTACTGAAGACGCCGCACCGATCCGCCTGTCGACCTCACAATCCACTCTTCCCCCACTCGTGAACAAGACTCCTAGGTACTTGAACTCCTCCACTTGGGGCAGGGTCTCCTCCCCAACCCGGAGATGGCACTCCACCCTTTTCCGGGCGAGAACCATGGACTCTGACTTGGAGGTACTGATTCTCATTCCGGTCGCTTCACACTCGGCTGCGAACCGATCCAGTGAGAGCTGAAGATCCCGGCCAGATGAAGCCATCAGGACCACATCATCTGCAAAAAGCAGAGACCTAATCCCGCGGCCACCAAACCGGAACCCCTCAACGCCTTGACTGCGCCTAGAAATTCTGTCCATAAAAGTTATGAACAGAATGGGTGACAAAGGACAGCCTTGGCGGAGTCCAACCCTCACTGGAAACGAGTTCGACTTACTGCCAGCAATGCGGACCAAGCTCTGGCACTGATCATACAGGGAGCGGACCGCCATAATAAGACAGTCCGGTACCCCATACTCTCTGAGCACTCCCCACAGGACTTCCCGAGGGACACGGTCGAATGCCTTCTCCAAGTCCACAAAGCAAATGTAGACTGGTTGGGCAAACTCCCATGCACCTTCAAGTACTCTGCCGAGAGTATAGAGCTGGTCCACAGTTCCACGACCAGGACGAAAACCACACTGTTCCTCCTGTCACACCATCAAATACCCATTTACAATTTCATTTATGGATAAAAAAGGAATCTCTAAATCAGTGGTTCTTAACCTTGTTGGAGGTACCGAACCCCGTTAAATTCAAGACAAAGTTATGTGTTTTGGTAACACTTTGGTACGGAGAACATATTTCTAAGTAACAAAGACTTAATTAATTTTCATTAATGATTTTTGTGATGCCCTGCGATGAGGTGGCGACTTGTCCAGGGTGTACCCCGCCTTCCGCCCGATTGTAGCTGAGATAGGCGCCAGCGCCCCCCGCGACCCCGAAAGGGAATAAGCGGTAGAAAATGGATGGATGGATGGATTTTTGTGATGCATCAGGTTTCTTAACATTTTTTATGTTTGCTGATGATACAACTATCCTTTGTTGTGGAAAATCTTTTAATGAACTTTTGGTAAAAATAGAACAAGAAATGACAGTGCTTAAAAACTGGTTTGATAAATGATCACTTAATATTGCTAAAACTACATTTATGATATTTGGTACTATCTAATGAAGTAAATATTAAAATAAATGGAGATAAAATTGAGCGTGTCTTTGATACTACGTTTTTGGGAGTTATAATTGATTATAAATTATCATGGAGACATGTAAATTATATTAAAACAAAAATATCAAAAACACTTGGTGTTTTGTATAAAACTAAAGAATTACTTAATTATACTTCTTTGTTAACAATTTATTATACTTTGATACTTCCGTACATGACATACTGTGTAGAACTCTGGGGAACAACTTTTAAAACCATAACTAATGATATTGTTTTGCTGCAAAAAAAAGCTGTACGGCTAATAAAACAAAGCAGGATATTATGACCATACCCATCCATTATTTGTTAAATCAAAACTTATGAAATTTCAAGATATTGTTTATTATAAAATAACACAGATAATGTTCAAAGCAAAAATAAATACTCTTCCAGAAGGAATTCAAAAATACTTCTCTCTACAGACCAGCAAATACAATCTAAGAGATGAATCTAAGTTTATTTGACCAAAAGCAAGACTAGTGGTTAAACATCGATGTTTATCTGTTCTCGGTGTTAATTTGTGGAATTCTGTTGGTAAAGGAATAAAAATGAGTGACTCAGTATTTAATTTCAAAAAGAACATATCACAGTGTATTTTAAAAAGTTATGTGAACTAGAAATTTATGTTTGTTTGGTTAAATGCTGTATTTAGAAGGTATGTATGTTCATCTATTTACAAAAAAGTGCTTTCACTGTTATGCTGATGACACCCAACTCTACATGCCCCTAAAGCTGACCAACATGCCGGATTGTAGTCAGCTGGAGGCGTGTCTTAATGAAATTAAACAATGGATGTCCGCTAACTTTTTGCAACTCAACGCCAAAAAAACGGAAATGCTGATTATCGGTCCTGCTAGACACCGAACTCTATTTAATAATACAACTCTAACATTTGACAACCAAACAATTAAACAAGGCGACACGGTAAAGAATCTGGGTATTATCTTCGACCCAACTCTCTCCTTTGAGGCACACATTAAAAGCGTTACTAAAACGGCCTTCTTTCATCTCCGTAATATCGCTAAAATTCGCTCCATTCTGTTCACTAAAGACGCTGAGATCATTATCCATGCGTTTGTTACGTCTCGCCTCGACTACTGTAACGTATTATTTTCGGGTCTCCCCATGTCTAGCATTAAAAGATTACAGTTGGTACAAAATGCGGCTGCTAGACTTTTGACAAGAACAAGAAAGTTTGATCACATTACGCCTATACTGGCTCACCTGCACTGGCTTCCTGTGCACTTAAGATGTGACTTTAAGGTTTTACTACTTACGTATAAAATACTACACGGTCTAGCGCCATCCTATCTTGCCGATTGTACTGCACCATATGTCCCGGCAAGAAATCTGCGTTCAAAGGACTCCGGCTTGTTAGTGATTCCCAAAGCCCAAAAAAAGTCTGCGGGCTATAGAGCGTTTTCCGTTCGGGCTCCAGTACTCTGGAATGCCCTCCCGGTAACAGTTCGAGATGCCACCTCAGTAGAAGCATTTAAGTCTCACCTTAAAACTCATTTGTATACTCTAGCCTTTAAATAGACTCCCTTTTTAGACCAGTTGATCTGCCGTTTCTTTTCTTTTTCTTTCTATGTCCCACTCTCCCTTGTGGAGGGGGTCCGGTCCGATCCGGTGGCCATGTACTGCTTGCCTGTGTATCGGCTGGGGACATATCTGTGATGCTGATCCGCCTCCGCTTGGGATGGTTTCCTGCTGGCTCCGCTGTGAACGGGACTCTCGCTGCTGTGTTGGATCCGCTTTGGACTGGACTCTCGCAACTGTGTTGGATCCATTGTGGATTGAACTTTCACAGTACCATGTTAGACCCGCTCGACATCCATTGCTTTCCTCCTCTCTAAGGTTCTCATAGTCAATATTGTCACCGACGTCCCACTGGGTCATCATTGTCACCGATGTCCCACTGGGTGTGAGTTTTCCTTGCCCTTATGTGGGCCTACCGAGGATGTCGTAGTGGTTTGTGCAGCCCTTTGAGACACTAGTGATTTAGGGCTATATAAGTAAACATTGATTGACTGATTGATGTGTGTAGGTACATATTTTTGTATTGTTTGTTGGGGGGCAGCTTGAATGTGGATGCTGAATGACTATATTTCTTTTTGTGTTGCAGAATTATTAGAAAAGTTAACTTAATTGAATGTAAAAAAAATTTATGTTGGGCATATAAGCTTTTTTGCTTCTGCCTGTTTCAGTCATGTTATTCATTTTTGAATCGTGATCTATGTTTGAATTTGTTTTTTGTTAGACTGAAAATAAACAGACTGAAACTGAAACTTAATTTGGAGTTATTTGGTTAGGGTTAGGGTTAGAGTTACAGTATAATGAGGCCATGTCGAGTAAGGCATTAATAAGTACTTAATAATGACTAGTTAAGAGTCAATATGTTACTAATTTGCATGTTAAAAGGCAACTAATAATGGTGACTATGTCCCCCATACTAAAGTGTTACCATGTTTTTTTTACTGGTGCACACAATGAACCGTGCATGAACATCACCTTGTTCAAACAACAAAACCGACACTAAAGTCACACTAGACTGCATAAACTCCCAACAAATGACACACCTGCAAATCAGTGTGACTTCCGCCGTTGCCGTATCCGTAATACGCCGATAGGGAGAAGATTTTATTGAGACCATGAGTCGGGTGTGTTTTGATCTCTGCCGAACCCCTGAGGCCGACTCACCGAACCCCCTAGGGTTCGATCGAACCCAGGTTAAGAACCACTGCTCTAAATCCACCAAATCAGTCTCAATATACCAATATTCAAATTTGATTATTGCATCTTGAAGATCTGCAATAATCTCATCATACATAGAGAGGTCAAGACAGAAATTATGGGACTAATGTGAATTCCTCAAACCATAACCATAATACACTTTCTAGTCATATTTTGCTGTTTTTTTTAACATTTTTGTTGTGTTTTGCTTGATTGTAAAATATGTCTTTGGAAGAGCTGGTCTGAGAAGCACAAGAGGAGCGATTTCCATATGTTGTTAATATTCAGTGTTTTATTGTTTGTTGTTAATATTGTACAACTCACTTTCTTTGTGTCAATCTACATTTTGGGTGTCTTTTTCAGTAAAAAAAAACTTTTTTTTGTGGTGGTTTGTCATAACTTATTGAGAACTATCGGACATGGGGTGGTACAGCTCGTTTGGTGTAGTGGCCCGTGCCAGCAACTTGAGGGTTCCAGGTTCGATCCCCACTTACGCCATCCTAATCACTGCCGTTTTGTCCTTGGGCAAGACACTTTACCCACCTGCTCTCAGTGCCACACCCACAATGGTTTAAATTTAACTTAGATATTGGGTTTCACTATGTAAAAGCACTTGGAGTCACTCGAGAAATGTGCTATATAAATGTGCTATATCAATCAATCAATCAATGTTTACTTATATAGCCCTAAATCACTAGTGTCTCAAAGGGCTGCACAAACCACTACGACATCCTTGGTAGGCCCACATAAGGGCAAGGAAAAATTCACACCCAGTGGGACGTCGGTGACAATGATGACTATGAGAACCTTGGAGAGGAGGACAGCAATGGATGTCGAGCGGGTCTAACATGATACTGTGAAAGTTCAATCCATAATGGATCCAACACAGTCACAAGAGTCCAGTCCAAAGCGGATCCAACACAGCAGCGAGAGTCCCGTTCACAGCGGAGCCAGCAGGAAAACATCCCAAGCGGAGACGGATCAGCAGCGCAGAGATGTCCCCAGCCGATACACAGGCGAGCAGTACATGGCCACCGGATCGGACCGGACCCCCTCCACAAGGGAGAGTGGGACATAGGAGAAAAAGAAAAGAAATGGCAGATCAACTGGTCTAAAAAGGGAGTCTATTTAAAGGCTAGAGTATACAAATGAGTTTTAAGGTGAGACTTAAATGCTTCTACTGAGGTAGCATCTCGAACTGTTACCGGGAGGGCAATCCAGAGTACTGGAGCCCGAACGGAAAACGCTCTATAGCCCGCAGACTTTTTTTGGGCTTTGGGAATCACTAATAAGCCGGAGTCCTTTGAACGCAGATTTCTTGCCGGGGCATATGGTACAATACAATCGGCAAGATAGGATGCAGCTAGACCATGTAGTATTTTATACGTAAGTAGTAAAACCTTAAAGTCACATCTTAAGTGCACAGGAAGCCAGTGCAGGTGAGCCAGTACAGGCGTAATGTGATCAAACTTTCTTGTTCTTGTCAAAAGTCTAGCAGCCGCATTTTGTACCAACTGTAATCTTTTAATGCTAGACATGGGGAGACCCGAAAATAATACGTTACAGTAATCGAGACGAGGCGTAACAAACGCATGGATAATGATCTCAGCGTCTTTAGTGGACAGAATGGAGCGAATTTTAGCGATATTACGGAGATGAAAGAAGGCCGTTTTAGTAACGCTTTTAATGTGTGACTCAAAGGAGAGAGTTGGGTCAAAGATAACACCCAGATTCTTTACCGTATATAGATATAATTCACTTCACACATTAAAAAAAATGGACCCAAACACACATACAGTACAACAGATTTTGTATTCACAGCTAATTGTGTATATATAATTTAGACACACTTACAAATTGGCCCCCCAGACACATTTTTTTCTCTCAATGTGGCCCCCCTCTAGTTAAAATATATGCCCAGCTCTGGATTACACGCGCACAGATTGACGAACAAGTTTGCAAATCATTTTACTACAAACTCCCACCCCTACAGGACCTGTTCTCCTCCAGGACCAGGAGGCGTGTGGGTCTGACTCTTCTCAACCTGGACACAAACTATTCTCCCCTCCCCACTCAGGCAGGAGACTACGGTCCATCCAGACCAGGGGTGCCCACACTTTTTCTGCAGGCGAGCTACTTTTCAATTAACCAACTCGAGGGGATCTACCTCATTTATATATATCATTTATATTTATTTATTTATGAAAGAGACATTTTTGTAAACAAGTTAAATGTGTTTAATGATAATACAAGCATGTGTAACACATATAGATGTCTTTCTTTCACGAAGACAAGAATATAAGTTGGTGTATTACCTGATTCTGATGACTTGCATTGATTGGAATCAGACAGTAATGATGCGGCTGCTAGACTTTTGACAAGAACAAGAAAGTTTGATCACATTACGCCTGTACTGGCTCACCTGCACTGGCTTCCTGTGCACTTAAGATGTGACTTTAAGGTTTTACTACTTACGTATAAAATACTACACGGTCTAGCTCCAGCCTATCTTGCCGATTGTATTGTACCATATGTCCCGGCAAGAAATCTGCGTTCAAAAGACTCCGGCTTATTTGTGATTCCTAGAGCTCAAACAAAAGTCTGCGGGCTATAGAGCGTTTTCTGTTCGGGCTCCAGTACTCTGGAATGCCCTCCCGGTAACAGTTCGAGATGCTACCTCAGTAGAAGCATTTAAGTCTCACCTTAAAACTCATCTGTATACTCTAGCCTTTAAATAGACCTCCTTTTTAGACCAGTTGATCTGCCGCTTCTTTTCTTTCTCCTATGTCCCCCCCTCCCTTGTGGAGGGGGTCCGGTCCGATAACCATGGAGGAAGTACTGGCTGTCCAGAGTCGAGACCCAGGATGGACCGCTCGTCGGGACCCAGGATGGACCGCTCGCCTGTATCGGTTGGGGACATCTCTACGCTGCTGATCCGCTTGAGATGATTTCCTGTGGACGGGACTCTCGCTGCTGTCTTGGAGCCACTATGGATTGAACTTTCACAGTATCATGTTAGACCCGCTCGACATCCATTGCTTTCGGTCCCCTAGAGGGGGGGGGGGTTGCCCACATCTGAGGTCCTCTCCAAGGTTTCTCATAGTCAGCATTGTCACTGGCGTCCCACTGGATGTGAATTCTCCCTGCCCACTGGGTGTGAGTTTTCCTTGCCCTTTTGTGGGTTCTTCCGAGGATGTTGTCGTAATGATTTGTGCAGTCCTTTGAGACATTTGTGATTTGGGGCTATATAAATAAACATTGATTGATTGATAACGCCCACATTTTCAAATGGAGGAGAAAAAAAGTTGTCCTTTCTGTACAATACCACATGAAAGTGATTGGTTTTTGGCATCTAATTCATCCAGCTTCCATACACGTTACAAGAAAAACATTGGCGGCAAATTCCGTAGCTTGCTTGATTGACATTCACGGCACCCGAGGGTCTTGTGAGATGACGCTGGCTATGAAAAAATGACAGAGAGGAAGGCGAGAAACACTTTTTATTTCAACAGAATTTCGCGCTGTCCCTTCCATCAAAACTCTAAAGGCCGACTGCACATTTCCTATCTTCACAATAAAAGCCCTGCTTCATGCTGCCTGCGCTAACAAAATAAGAGTCTCGGAAAGCTGGCGTGCACATCACTTGTGCACGCCAGCTTTCCGAGACTCTGTATTTAGTTAGCGCAGGCAGCATGAAGCAGGGCTTTTATTGTGAAGATAGGAAATGTGCAGTCGGCCTTTAGAGTTTTGACGGAAGGTACGGCGCGAGAGTCTGTTGAAATAAAAAGTGTTTCTCGCCTTCCTCTCGGTCATATTTTCATAATAATGATCTTGCAGCAGCCAGCGTCATCTCACAAGACCCTCCGGTACCGTGAATGTCATTTAAGTGACGTCTTGGTGAAGATTGATGATCACTAATTTTTAGGTCTATTTTTTTTAAAAGCTTGGTTGGAGATCGACTGACACACCCCCCGCGGTCGACTGGTAGCTCGCTATCGACGTAACGGACACCCCTGATCCAGACCCATACCTCCCGCCACCTGAACAGTTTTTCCCCCTCGGCCGTCAGACACATGAACAATACCAAGACCTGATAGCTCAGTTACAACTCATGCTATTCTATTCTGTGTTATATGTCTTTGATGTTGCACGATTGCGCCAGGTAAAGTTCCTAGTTTGTGAACCCGTTCTCAAACAATGGCAATAAAAACTTTTCTGATTCTGATTTCTGATTTTAATACAAAAAAAGTCACTTAAGGTGATGCTGCAAGAAAAGTTACACAAAATATGGAAAGTTATGGAAAATAATATTGTTGTTCAATGATCCGTTTCCTGAAACTGAATCCTTGTTTGTGAGGAAAGAGCCCCCAAACACACACACACACACACACACACACACACACACACACACACACACACACACACACACACACACACACACACACACACACACACACACACACACACACACACATTATTATTATTTGGAATGGGGACTAAGTTTGTGATCATGACTTGTGGGGACCACCCTTTCTACAGGTTGTAGAGGCATAAAAAAAATGAGGTAAAATGGCCACTGCCCAGTTAGCTCATACACGTCTTTAAATCTCTGGATTGATGAAGTAATGTGCTGTTCAGACTTACTGGGGACCCTGGGGAAAAAGAGTTAATATGGTTCATGGGGACCCATATTAAATAATTTTGGATAATTCGCACAATTTTGTACGTAACTACTGAGAACCGTTAAAATGAAATATGACATGATCCTCGAAATACAGCACTACAGCTGTCCTCTTATAGGAAGTTTCACCACTTAAATATCAAAGCAAATCCTGCATCTTCTGTGACATGACTGAAAACTGCTATTTAGCAGTAATGAAGTTGTCTGCCACTCCAACTACCATATATAGAAGGATGGAAAATTCTGAATGTGAATTATACTTTAAGGTAATAATGTTTTATAATCATGCAGTATGCAAATGTCATCCTAAGGAACACTTAACCAGATTCTGTTTTTGGAAAAATATATTAGTTTTAACTCAGGGTGGACACCATACAGAATCACAGTCCTATTGATGCCAGGATAACAAATGTTTCACTTTTCAAGAAAATAATATTCAGACTAAGCAGTATACATAATTTTTTGGCCACAGCTTAAAAAATCACTTAGGAATCTTCAGAATGGATCTGATTATCAGTTAAAAAGGTTTCCCTTTAGGGGACCTGGTTTTTGGTCCCCATACCGTCAGAGGTCCCCTCAAGGTGAGTGTGTAAACAGAGCTTTGTCCCGATTAAAGGGGAACATTATCACCAGACCTATGTAAGCGTCAATATACACCTTGGTGACGCAGAAAAAAGACCATATATTTTTGTAACCAATTTCCGAACTCTAAATGGGTGAATTTTGGCAAATTAAACGCCTTTCTATTTATCGCTCTCGGAGCGATGACATCAGAACGTGACGTCACGTAGGTAATAAAGCCGCCATTTTCTCAAACACATTACAAACACCGGGTCTCAGCTCTGTTATTTTCCGTTTTTTCGACTATTTTTTGGAACTTTGGAGACATCATGCCTTGTCGGTGTGTTGTCGGAGGGTGTAACAACACTAACAGGGAGGGATTCAAGTTGCACCACTGGCCCAAAGATGCGAAAGTGGCAAGAAATTGGACGAAATTTGTTCAAAATACGAGGGTGTGGGGAAAGCTGACGAAATGGTCAGTCGTTTGTTCCGCACACTTTACCGAAGAAAGCTATGCTACTACAGAGATGGCAAGATTGTGTGGATATCCTGCGACACTCAAAGCAGATGTATTTCCAACAATAAAGACAAAGAAATCTGCCGCCAGACCCCCATTGAATGTGCCAGAGTGTCTGCACATTTTACCGGCGATGCTAAAGCAGACATGGCACAGAGATGTATGGATAACCTGCAGATGCATTTCCAACGATAAAGTCAACTAAATCACAAAGGTGAGTTTTGTTGATGTTGTTGACTTATGTGCTAATCAGACATATTTGGTCGCGGCATGACTGCCAGCTAATCGAAGCTAACATGCTATTTAGGCTAGCTGTATGTACATTTGAAACTATATTTACAGTACATCCAGCGTTTCCCTCCAGCCACATTTAATGCCAAACAAACACTTACTAATCAATGGGATTTAAGTTGATCCAATGTCACAAGATGCAAAACTTCCGATCGTTGGTCTGCACATTTTACCGGCGATGCTAAGGCAGACATGGCACAGAGATGTATGGATAACCTGCAGATGCATTTCCAACGATAAAGTCAACTAAATCACAAAGGTGAGTTTTGTTGATGTTATTCACTTATGTGCTAATCAGACATATTTGGTCGCGGCATGACTGCCAGCTAATCGATGCTAACATGCTATTTAGGCTAGCTGTATGTACATTTGAAACTATATTTACAGTACATCCAGCGTTTCCCTCCAGCCACATTCAATGCCAAACAAACACTTACCAATCGATGGATTTAAGTTGATGCGAAACTTCCGATCGTTGGTCTGCACATTTTACCGGCGATGCTAAGGCAAACATGGCCGAAAAGCGTCAATAGCTATTCGCTCAATATCTTCAGTTTCTTCTTCAATTTTGTTTTCGCTATCTTACTTGCATACTCCAACCATCCGTTTCAATACATGCGTAATCTGTTGAATCGCTTAAGCCGCTGAAATCAGAGTCTGAATCCGAGCTAACGTCGCTATATCTTGCTGTGCTACCCGTATTGGCATCACTGGATGACGTCACAGGATAATAGACGATGGCTTCACAGATAGCGAAAATCAGGCACTTTAAAGCTTTTTTTAGGGATATTTCGGAATGGGTAAAATTTAGAAAAAACTTCAATAAATAAAATAAGCCACTGGGAACTGATTTGTATTGGTTTTAACCCTTCTGAAATTGTGATAATGTTCCCCTTTAAGTAAGCATTGCCAGAACACACACACACACACACACACACACACACTTGCAGAACAGGAAAACTGAGGACCAACACTAATGAGCCAACTTCGGTGAATTGTTGTGACGCCTTTGTCGGTCCTCTCAGGTAAAACGAGTTCCTGCGTGTGTGTGAGCAGTTGCAACTGTGAGAGCGTAAGTGTGCGTTCATGATTTTGTGTCCGTGATGCCACACCGAACGTCGCCTATCGTCTTCTCATTCAATTAGAGGCCTCGATCTTTTTTCTCTTCATGGAAATCGAATGGAGAAGTGCACTCCTAGCAAGTCGGGCGGCAACCAATCAAACGGTGTCGGACTTTCCAAAGATATAAAAATAAACACACACACAAATTACACACATGCACGCATACACCACAGCTTGGTAGAGTACACACTCTGTAAGTGTGCATTACTTATTATTATTGCTGCTATTTATTTTTTCCACCGCACCATACAGTTCATGGTCCATCTCCATGACAACGGGGAAGAACAACCTAGAGGAGCTGAAATGATGTTCAATCCGTCAGCCTCAAAGGGAGGGGCGGAACACTTTGATGAGCACAAACAGCAAATAATGCATTGCACTCAATTCCTCTGGTCTGGTGATATAACAATGTGTTTGTTAATGTTAGGGGATCGGCCTGATATCAGCAATAAGTATGACTATTTCGGATTTGTATTGAGTTTGTGAAAATAACATATTTTTCAGTGTCATGTTTTAAAGAAGCTAGTATTTTCCCATTTAGTGTGTCTTCTCGTGACTTCCTTGCTTTTATCTTATGTCCGCGAGTAAACTCTTTGTTTTGTCTTAAGGGCTCCTGTTTTCCGGCTCACAGAGCGGTTTTGGCCGGTTTCTTGTCTGTTTTGAAGAAGCAGCTGCACTCCTTTCTGAGGGGGCGGTTTTCGCTCTACATAAGGTGGCTCTTTTTGTTTGGATTTAGACTTGTTCTTGCTGATGCTACTGTTGCATTGTAAGGGCTGGTCTCCTGAAGCTTCAGTAAAACTTGGTTTTGAACCATTCGGTCACTGGGGTCCTTTTTACTCAACATTGATTAAGTAAAATAACAATTTTATCTGAATGATCTCTGTCATCTGTACTTATTAATTTCTCTAAAAAGTATGGACACAATTCCGAAAAGAATCGTAAATCGAAATTTACTGTCAAAAAATCTTGATTTTTTTTTACAGGCGCAAAGATTGAGGAACACATCTAGAAAAACGTTTTATTTAAATTTCATTTTTTAATATGTAATATTTTTTTTTAAATATTAATGTTGTATTTTATTTCATTTTAAGAACATATTGCCTAGGCTGAGAGAAATATTAAGTAAATTGCTGGATGTAAATATACAAAACCCAAAAACCAGTGAAGTTGTCACGTTGTGTAAATGGTAAATAAAAACAGAATACAATGATTTGCAAATCCTTTCCAACTTATATTTAATTGAATAGACTGCAAAGACAAGCTATTTAACGTTTGAACTACAAAACGTTATTTTTTGCAAATATTAGCTCATTTGGAATTTGATGCCTGCACCGTGTTTGAAAAAAGCTGGCACGAGTGGAAAAAAAGACTGAGAACGTTGAAGGAATGCTCATCAAACACTTATTTAGAACATACCACAGGTGAACAG
The DNA here is from genome assembly GCF_033978795.1 of Nerophis ophidion. Lineage (NCBI taxonomy): Eukaryota > Metazoa > Chordata > Actinopteri > Syngnathiformes > Syngnathidae > Nerophis > Nerophis ophidion. Next base: position 37,574,399 of record NC_084628.1, on the reverse strand, counting down.
GCTAATTGGGAACAGATGGGTGCCATGGTTGGGTATACAAGCAGCTTCCATGAAATGTTCAGTCATCCACAAACGAGGATGGAGTGAGGATCACCATTTCGTCAACAAACGCCTGAGCAAAATGTCGAACAGTTTAAGAACAACATTTCTCAACGAGCTATTGCATGGAATTTAGGGATTTCACCATCTACGGTCTGTAATATCATCAAAAGGTTCAGAGAATCTGGAAAAATCACTGCACGTAAGCGATTATATTACGGACCTTGGATCCCTCAGGCATCAAAAAGTGACATCAGTGTGTAAAGGATATCACCACATGAGCTCAGGAACACTTCAGAGAACCACTGTCAGTAACTACAGTTGGTATTTACATCTGTAAGTGCAAGTTAAAACTCTACTATGCGAAGCCAAAGCCATTTATCAACAACACCCAGAAACGCCGCCGGCTTCGCATGGCCCGAAATGGACTGATGCAAAGTGGAAAAGTGTTCCGTGGTCCGACGAGTCCACATTTCAATTAGTTTTTTTTGGAAACTGTGGACGTCGTCTCCTCGGCAACATATACAAGAAGAAGCATCCGGATTGTTATCGGCGCAAAGTTCAAAAGCCAGAATATTTATTACAAACAGTCTTGCATCACGTTTAGTGGGCGGCACCAGCTCCCGTCATAAAATGCATTTATGTACACACTTGGTGGGAAAGGGTCCCTGCTGCGGGCGGAGTAGCGGGAGCAACTTGTATGTAATCACCAGCAGGGATGTTCTGATTAGTTCTCCTGCAGAGTGGCTTTAAACATACGGCATCAATCAGGCTGATTCGCAGGAACACAAGTGCTTATGAGGACCGTCCAAGGATCGCACGCGTGTTTGTATACAGACTCAAAGCAATATATGGCGGATCCCTGCGTATTCACCATTCAGCGTCCAAGCACGCAACGTGTCCAACAGTTTAAGAACAACATTTCTCAACCAGCTATTGCAAGGAATTGAGTGATTTCACCATCCACGGTTTGTAATATCATCAAAAGATTCAGAAAATGTGGAGAAATCACTGCACGTAAGGAGGAAACCCGTGACTTTTGATCCCTCGGTTAGTACTGCATCAAAAAGCGACATCAGCGTGTAAAGGATATCACCACATGGACTCAGGAAGACTTCAGAAATCCACTGTCAGTAACTACAGTTTGTCGCCACATACCATACCATACCAACTTTATTTATAAACATACTGCCAACCCTCCCGATTTTCCCAGGACACTCCCGGATTTCAGTGCCCCGGCCGAAAATCTCCCGGGACAACCATTCTCCCAAATTTTTCCCGATTTCCACCCGGACAACAACATTGGGGGTCTTTAACCTGTCAATTTGTCCGCTTTTCATCCATTGAAACAGCGTGCCGGCCCAGTCTCATAATATATATGCGGCTTTTACACACACACACACACACACACACACACACACACACACAAACACACACACACACACACACACACACACACACACACACACACACACACACACACACACACACACACACACACACACACACACACACACACACACACACACACACACGTGAATGCAAAGCATACTTGGTCGACAGCCATACAGGTCACACTGAGGGAGGTCGTATAAACAACTTCAACACTGTTACAAATATGCACCACACTGTGAACTCACACCAAACGAGAATGACAAAAAGATTTCGGGAGAACATCCGCACCGTAACACAACATAAACACAACAGAAGAAATACCTGGAAGGCCTTGCAGCACTAACTTCCGGGACGCTACAATATACACTCCCCGCTACCTTAAAGGCACTGCCTTTGCATGCCGGCCCAAACACGTAATATCTATGTCTTTTCACACACACACAAGTGAATGCAAGGCATACTTGGTCAACAGCTGAGGGTGGCCGTATAAACAACTTTGACACTGTTACAAATATGCGCCACACTGTGAACCCGCACCAAACAAGAATGACAAACACATTTGGTAATGGCTCCCATTTTTACAGTCTTTGGTATGACGGAAGGCGGTGTACACCCTGGACAAAACAGACAGACAACATTCACACACTAGGGACCATTTAGTGTTGCCAATCAACCTATCCCCAGGTGCATGTCTTTGGAGGTCGGAGGAAGCCGGAGTACCCGGAGGGAACACACGCAGTCACGAGGAGAACATGCAGACTCCACACAGAAAGATCCCGAGCCCGGGATTGAACCCAGGACTATTCAGGACCTTCGTATTTTGAGGCAGACACACTAACCCCTCTTTCACCGTGCTGCCATTAAAGAGTGTTGTTACAAGGAAAGGCCATGTGACACAGTGGTAAAAATGCAACTTTTTTGCAATGTGTTGTTACAAGGAAAGGCCATGTAATAGAGTGGTAAAAATGCAACTTTTTTGCAATGTTGTTACAAGGAAAGGCCATGTAACACAGTGGTAAAAATGCAACTTTTTTGCAATGTGTTGTTACAAGGAAAGGCCATGTAACACAGTGGTAAAAATGCAAATTTTTTGCAATGTGTTGTTACAAGGAAAGGCCATGTAACAGAGTGGTAAAAATGCAACTTTTTCGCAATGTTGTTACAAGGAAAGGCCATGTAACACAGTGGTAAAAATGCAACTTTTTCGCAATGTGTTGTTACAAGGAAAGGCCATGTAACACAGTGGTAAAAATGCAACTTTTTTGCCAAGTGTTGTTACAAGGAAAGGCCATGTAACACAGTGGTAAAAATGCAACTTTTTCGCAATGTGTTTTTACAAGGAAAGGCCATGTAACACAGTGGTAAAAATTAAACTTTTTTGCATTGTGTTGTTTCAAGGAAAGGCCATGTAACACAGTGGTAAAAATGCAACTTTTTCCACAATGTGTTGTTACAAGGAAAGGCCATGTAACACAATGGTAAAAATGCAACTTTTTTTGCAATGTGTTGTTACAAAGAAAGGCCATGTAACACAGTGGTAAAAATGCAATTTTTTTGCAAAGTGTTGTTACAAGGAAAGGCCATGTAACACAGTGGTAAAAATGCAACTTTTTTGCAATGTGTTGTTACAAGGAAAGGCCATGTAACAGAGTGGTAAAAATGCAACTTTTTTGCAACGTTGTTACAAGGAAAGGCCATGTAACACAGTGGTAAAAATGCAACTTTTTTGCAATGTGTTGTTACAAGGAAAGGCCATGTAACACAGTGGTAAAAATGCAACTTTTTTGCAATGTGTTGTTACAAGGAAAGGCCATGTAACAGAGTGGTAAAAATGCAACTTTTTCGCAATGTTGTTACAAGGAAAGGCCATGTAACACAGTGGTAAAAATGCAACTTTTTCGCAATGTGTTGTTACAAGGAAAGGCCATGTAACACAGTGGTAAAAATGCGACTTTTTTGCCAAGTGTTGTTACAAGGAAAGGCCATGTAACACAGTGGTAAAAATGCAACTTTTTCGCAATGTGTTTTTACAAGGAAAGGCCATGTAACACAGTGGTAAAAATTCAACTTTTTTGCATTGTGTTGTTTCAAGGAAAGGCCATGTAACACAGTGGTAAAAATGCAACTTTTTTTGCAATGTGTTGTTACAAGGAAAGGCCATGTAACACAGTGGTAAAAATGCAATTTTTTTTGCAATGTGTTGTTACAAAGAAAGGCCATGTAACACAGTGGTAAAAATGCAATTTTTTTGCAAAGTGTTGTTACAAGGAAAGGCCATGTAACACAGTGGTAAAAATGCAACTTTTTCGCAATGTGTTTTTACAAGGAAAGGCCATGTAACACAGTGGTAAAAATTCAACTTTTTTGCATTGTGTTGTTTCAAGGAAAGGCCATGTAACAAAGTGGTAAAAATGCAACTTTTTTGCAAAGTGTTTTTACAAGGAAAGGCCATGTAACACAGTGGTAAAAATTCAACTGTTTTGCATTGTGTTGTTTCAGGGAAAGGCCATGTAACACAGTGGTAAAAATGCAACTTTTTCCACAATGTGTTGTTACAAGGAAAGGCCATGTAACACAGTGGTAAAAATGCAACTTTTTTTGCAATGTGTTGTTACAAGGAAAGGCCATGTAACACAGTGGTAAGAATTTTACTTTTTTGCAATGTGTTGTTACAAGGAAAGGCCATGTAACACAGTGGTAAAAATGTAACTTTTTAGCAAAGTGTTTTTACAAGGAAAGGCCATTTAACCCAGTGGCAAAAATGCATCTTTTTTGCAAAGTGTTGTTACAAGGAAAGGCCATGTAACACAGTGGTAAAAATGCAACTTTTTTGCAAAGTGTTTTTACAAGGAAAGGCCATGTAACACAGTGGTAAAAATATAACTTTTTTGCAATGTGTTGTTACAAGGAAAGGCCATGTAACACAGTGGTAAAAATGCAACTTTTTTGCAAAGTGTTTTTACAAGGAAAGGCCATGTAACACAGTGGTAAAATTGCAACTTTTTTGCAAAGTGTTTTTACAAGGAAAGGCCATGTAACACAGTGGTAAAAATGTAACTTTTTGGCAATGTGTTGTTACAAGGAAAGGCCATGTAACCCAGTGGTAAAAATGCAACTTTCTTGCTAAGTGTTTTTACAAGGAAAGACCATGTAACACAGTGGTAAAAATGCAACTTTTTTGCAATATGTTCTTACAAGGAAAGGCCATGTAACACAGTGGTAAAAATGTAACTTTTTGGCAATGTGTTGTTACAAGGAAAGGCCATGTAACACAGTGGTAAAAATGCAACTTTCTCACTAAGTGTTTTTACAAGGAAAGGCCATGTAACACAGTGGTAAAAATGCAACTTTTTTGCAATGTGTTCTTACAAGGAAAGGCCATGTAACACAGTGGTAAAAATTTAACTTTTTTGCAATGTGTTGTTACAAGGAAAGGCCATCTAACACAGTGGCAAAAATGCTATTTTTTAAAAAAAGTGTTTTTAGAAGGAAAGCCCATGTAACACAGTGGTAAAAATGCAACTTTTTTGCAATGTGTTGTTACAAGGAAAGGCCATGTAACACAGTGGTAAAAATGCAACTTTTTTGCAAAGTGTTTTTACAAGGAAAGACCATGTAACACAGTGGTAAACATGCAACCTTTTGCAATGTGTTCTTACAAGGAAAGGCCATGTAACACAGTGGTAAAAATTTAACTTTTTTGCAATGTGTTGTTACAAGGAAAGGCCATGTAACACGGTGGTAAAAATGCAACTTTTTTGCAATGTGTTGTTACAAGGAAAGGCCATGTAACACAGTGGTAAAAATGCAACTTTTTTGCAAAGTGTTTTAACAAGGAAAGGCCATGTAACACAGTGGCAAATATGCAACTTTTTTGCAATGTGTTGTTACAAGGAAAGGCCATGTAACAAAGTGGTAAAAATGTAACTTTTTAGCGAAGTGTTTTTACAAGGAAAGGCCATGTAACACAGTGGTAAAAATGCAACTTTTTTACAAAGTGTTTTAACAATGAAAGGCCATGTAACAAAGTGGTAAAAATTTAACTTTTTAGCGAAGTGTTTTTACAATGAAAGGCCATGTAACACAGTGGTAAAAATGCAACTTTTTTGCAAGGTGTTTTTACAAGGAAAGGCCATGTAACACAGTGGTAAAATGCAACCTTTTTGCAATGTCTTGTTACAAGGAAAGGCCATGTAACACAGTGGTAAAAATGCAACTTTTTTGCAAAGTGTTGTTACAAGGAAAGGCCATGTAACACAGTGGCAAAAATGCATCTTTTTTGCAAAGTGTTGTTACAAGGAAAGGCCATGTAACACAGTGGTAAAAATGCAACTTTTTTGCAATGTGTTCTTACAAGGAAAGGCCATGTAACACAGTGGTAAAAATGCAACTTTTTTTGCAATGTGTTTTTACAAGGAAAGGCCATGTAACACAGTGGTAAAAATTTAACTTTTTTGCAATGTGTTGTTACAAGGAAAGGCCATGTAACACACTGGTAAAAATGCAACTTTTTTGCAAAGTGTTTTTACCAGGAAAGGCCATGTAACACAGTGGTAAAAATGCAACTTTTTTTGCAAAGTGTTGTTACAAGGAAAGGCCATGCAACACGGTGGTAAAAATGCAACTTTTTTGCAAAGTGTTTTTACAAGGAAAGGCCATGTAACACAGTGGCAAAAATGCATCTTTTTTGCAAAGTGTTTTTACAAGGAAAGGCCATGTAACACAGTGGTAAAAATTAAACTTTTTTGCAATGTGTTGTTACAAGGAAAGGCCATGTAACACGGTGGTAAAAATTCAACTTTTTTGCAATGCGTAATTACAATGAAAGGCCATGTAACACAGTGGTAAAAATGCAACTTTTTTGCAAAGTGTTGTTACAAGGAAAGGCCATGTGACACAGTGGTAAAAATGCAACTTTTTTGCAAAGTGTTTTTACAGGAAAGGCCATGTAACACAGTGGTAAAAATGCTACTTTTTTTGCAATGTTGTTACAAGGAAAGGCCATGTAACACAGTGGTAAAAATGCAACTTTTTTGCAAAGTGTTTTTACAAGGAAAGGCCATGTAACACAGTGGTAAAAATTAAACTTTTTTGCAATGTGTTGTTACAAGGAAAGGCCATGTAACACGGTGGTAAAAATTCAACTTTTTTGCAATGCGTAATTACAATGAAAGGCCATGTAACACAGTGGTAAAAATGCAAATTTTTTGCAAAGTGTTGTTACAAGGAAAGGCCATGTAACACAGTGGTAAAAATGCAACTTTTTTGCAAAGTGTTTTTACAAGGAAAGGCCATGTAACAGTGGTAAAAATGCAACTTTTTTGCAAAGTGTTTTTACAGGAAAGGCCATGTAACACAGTGGTAAAAATGCTACTTTTTTTGCAATGTTGTTACAAGGAAAGGCCATGTAACACAGTGGTAAAAATGCAACTTTTTTGCAAAGTGTTTTTACAAGGAAAGGCCATGTAACACAGTGGTAAAAATTAAACTTTTTTGCAATGTGTTGTTACAAGGAAAGGCCATGTAACACGGTGGTAAAAATGCAACTTTTTTGCAATGCGTTATTACAATGAAAGGCCATGTAACACAGTGGTAAAAATGCAACTTTTTTGCAAAGTGTTGTTACAAGGAAAGGCCATGTAACACGCTGGTAAAAATGCAACTTTTTTGCAGTGTTTTTACAAGGAAAGGCCATGTAAAAATGCAACTTTTTTGCAAAGTGTTTTTACAGGAAAGGCCATGTAACACAGTGGTAAAAATGCTACTTTTTTTGCAATTTTGTTACAAGGAAAGGCCATGTAACACAGTGGTAAAAATGCAACTTTTTTTGCAAAGTGTTTTTACAAGGAAAGGCCATGTAACACAGTGGTAAAAATGCAACTTTTTTGCAATGCGTTGTTACAAGGAAAGGCCATGTAACACAGTGGTAAAAATTCAACTTTTTTGCAATGCGTTATTACAATGAAAGGCCATGTAACACGGTGGTAAAAATGCAACTTTTTTTGCAAAGTGTTTTTACAAGGAAAGGCCATATTTACCATTTAGACAACGTGACGACTACACTGCTTTTTTGATTTTGTGGAATAAATGCTTCAGAAGCGCGTGTTGAAGACCCGACACGATGAAACAAAACTCTCCTGTGCAGACACCACGCCTCAAATAAAGATGATATTGAGGCGTCGAGTAGAGAATTACAGCCAGACACTATTAAGAGTGCTGATTGTGACAAATGTGGTGACTTCACAGCTCCATAAATCACCGGGCGAGTGCGTTTCTTCGGAGGTGAAATGGTTTCCTCACGTCATCCTCTCTCTTCTGTTAACAAGAGCGGCCGACTGAGCGCGGCCCTAAAAAAAAAAAATTAAAAAAAAGACGGAGTGACTCATCACCTTTCATTCACGTGGTCTAGTTTGAGTGACACTTGCATCCTTTTGCACATTTTTGGGCCCGCAGAGAAGCCAGCCGGGCTCTATTCGCATTGCTCCTTTTCAAAATAAAAGAGCTGACTTAAAGTTTTGGGTTGGGTTGATTAAGTTGGTGTTTTTTTTTTAGGGACCGAATGTCCTTTTGGGACAGAGGACCCTATTGTATTTCCAAGATTTTATTATTATTATACCGCCGCCTCTTTGAGCTGTAATTTGACCCCCTTGACATGCTTCAAAACTCACTAAATTTAACACAAACATCAGGACTGGCGAAAATTGCCATCTAATAAAAAAAACTAAACTCAAAATTGCTCGTAACTTCCGTTTGGAATGTCGTAGAGACAACAAACAAAAACCTCTATGTAGGTCTGACTTAGACCTATATTTCATACACTTACATCCTTCAGCATAAATCTACAAGAAGTTGGCAAAAACCCCTTCAAAACAAAAGTTTCCTAAAAATTGTAATTTTTGCCTCTTTGAGCTGTAATTTGACCCCCTTAACATGCTTCAAAACTCACCAAATTTAACACACACATCAGGACTGGCGAAAATTGCCATCTAATAAAAAAAAACAAAACTCAAAATTGCTCGTAACTTCCGTTTGGAATGTCGTAGAGACAACAAACAAAAACCTCTATGTAGGTCTGACTTAGACCTGTATTTCATACACTTACATCCTTCAGCAAAAATCTACAAGAAGTTGGCAAAAACCCCTTCAAAACAAAAGTTTCCTAAAAATTTTAATTTTTGCCTCTTTGAGCTGTAATTTGACCCCCTTAACATGCTTCAAAACTCCCCAAATTTAACATACACATCAGGACTGGCGAAAATTGCCATCTAATAAAAAAAAAAAAAACTCAAAATTGCTCGTAACTTCCGTTTGGAATGTCGTAGAGACAACAAACAAAAACCTCTATGTAGGTCTGACTTAGACCTATATTTCATACACTTACATCCTTCAGCAAAAATCTACAAGAAGTTGGCAAAAACCCCTTCGAAACAAAAGTTTCCTAAAAATTTTAATTTTTGCCTCTTTGAGCTGTAATTTGACCCCCTTAACATGCTTCAAAACTCCCCAAATTTAACATACACATCAGGACTGGCGAAAATTGCCATCTAATAAAAAAAAAAAAACTCAAAATTGCTCGTAACTTCCGTTTGGAATGTCGTAGAGACAACAAACAAAAACCTCTATGTAGGTCTGACTTAGACCTATATTTCATACACTTACATCCTTCAGCAAAAATCTACAAGAAGTTGGCAAAAACCCCTTCGAAACAAAAGTTTCCTAAAAATTGTAATTTGTGCCTCTTTGAGCTGTAATTAGACCCCCTTAACATGCTTCAAAACTCACCAAATTTAACACACACATCAGGACTGGCGAAAATTGCCATCTAATAAAAAAACTGAACTCAAAATTGCTCGTAACTTCCGTTTGGAATGTCGCTGAGACAACAAACAAAAACCTCTATGTAGGTCTGACTTAGACCTACATTTCATACACTTACATCCTTCAGCAAAAATCTACAAGAAGTTGGCAAAAACCCCTTCAAAACAAAAGTTTCCTAAAAATTTTAATTTTTGCCTCTTTGAGCTGTAATTTGACCCCCTTAAAATGCTTCAAAACTCACCAAATTTAACACACACATCAGGACTGGCGAAAATTGCCATCTAATAAAAAAAAAAAAACTCAAAATTGCTCGTAACTTCCGTTTGGAATGCCGTAGAGACAACAAACAAAAACCTCTATGTAGGTCTGACTTAGACCTATATTTCATACACTTACATCCTTCAGCTAAAATCTACAAGAAGTTGGCAAAAACCCCTTCGAAACAAAAGTTTCCTAAAAATTGTAATTTTTGCCTTTTTGAGCTGTAATTTTACCCCCTTAAAATGCTTCAAAACTCACCAAACTCGACACACACGTCAGGACGGGTGAAATTTTCGATCTATTAAAAAAACCAAACCCCAAAACTCAAAATTGCGCTCTAGCAATTGGGAAGAAAACACAGACCGGAAGTCACTGCTTGTAACTTCCGGTAGGAATGTAGTAGAGACATGAAACAAAAACCTCTATGTAGGTCTCACTTAGACCTACATTTCATTAATTGACATCCTTCAGCAAAAATCAACAGGAAGTTGGCAATTACCCATTCAAAACAAAAGTTTAGTAAAAACCCATCACCTTTTTTCAAACATTATCTCCTCTGAGCGTGTTTGTTGGGTCGGCTTCACACTCGCACAGGAGAGAGATTGAACCCTTCTGATTAAAAGTTGCCCAAAGAGTTTTTCTAAGTGCTCCAGTTTTGATTTTACGAGCCTTCAAAGAACCGTTGCGCTGATGCTGCTGCGCTGCTGCGCTGCTGCCGTCTCAAGATGGCCGCTTAAAAGCAGGAAGCACCAGCGTGACCACACAATGCAGAGAAGGTAGGTACTGTGCGGGTAAAGATATGTTGACTGGGTGAAAGAAGGAGGCTCCAGTTTGACTCCAGGATACAGAGAAGGTAGATAATGTGCAGGTAAAGATATGTTGTCTGGGTGATGGCAGGAAGCACCACCATGTATGGGTGAAAGAAAGAAGCACCAGTGTGACCCCAGGATGCAGGGAAGGTAGGTAATGTGCAGGTAAAGATATGTTGAATGGGTAAAGCCAGGAAACACCAGCAAAAGTCAGTCCCGTCCATCGCTGCTTGCAGCTTTAATTTTTTTTATATTCTGATTAAAGATATCGGGCTGCCGATATTATCGGCCAATAAATGCTTTAAAAATGTAATATCAAAAATGATCAATATCGTTTTTTCTGACAGTAAAATGTATGACTTTTTAAAACGCCGCTGTATTGAGTGGTACACGGACTTAGGGAGAAGTACAAAGCGCCAATAAACCTTAAAGGTACTGCCTTTGCGTGCCGGCCCAATCACGTGATATCTACGGCTTTTCCCGAATACAAGGCATACTTGGTCAACAGCCATACAGGTCACACTTATATTTTGGCCGTATAAACACTGTTAAAAATATGCGCCACACTGTGAACCACACCAAACAGGAATGACAAACACATTTCGGGAGAACATCCGCACCGTAACACAACTTAAACACAACAGAACAAGTACCCAGAACCCCTTGTACATGAATGTGTTCCGGTTTCTTTCATGTATTGTAATCAAACAGCAAAATATTGTCTGACCCAAGAACTACAAGAGCAAAGAAGAAGCAGGACCAGACTCCCCTTCAGGCGACCTCTTCTTAAACTGTTTTTACGAACCTATTCTTTGAACTGTTTTACAACATTTTCTGGGAACTGTTTACGACACCGTCCCTTTGGAAGCAGCTGTTGACATGTGGTCAGAGAAAGTCCAAATCTTTTGCCAGAGCGTGGGTGACACTGTAAAAGGTCACAGGTCGACACGTTTCTCCTCAAATTTAGCAAAATTTAATTCTGTCTCTACAGACATCACACATGGGACAGTTTTGTAAGTATGAATTGTTTTAGGTATATTGTAAAACTTGCAAACGTTGCTTGGAGTGATGGATAAAGAATAATATCGGGTGAAAACGCTTTGTTCGGTTTTACTTGTGATTCAGGGCATTAACATTATGGCCATCCATGCATTAGCCACGGCGTTTTATAAGCCGCAGGATTCAAAGCGTTGGAAAAAAGTAGATGATTATAGTCCAGAAAATTTGGTAAAAATAAGGTAAATTGAGGTACTACAGTGACTACTCTAAATATAACCACGTTTCCTTTCTATATAATTTTAAGTCTTAACCCACTTTAAGTAATGTCACACTTATTACACCAAATAAAATCGCTTTAAGGTCGGTAAGCACAACCAGAATTATTCCGTACAATAGGCGCACCGGATTATAAGGCGCACTGTCCAGTTTTGAGAAAATGAAAGGATTTCAATTGCGCCTCATCATCACACATGGGACAGTTTTGGAAGTATGAATTGTTTTAGTTATATTGTAAAACTTAAAAATGTTGCTTGGAGTGATGGATAAAGAATAATATCGGGCGAAAATGCTATGGTTGGTTTTTACTTTTGATTCAAGGCATTAAACATTATGGCCGTCCATGCGTTTTATAAGCCGCAGGATTTAAAGCGTTGGAAAAAAGTAGCTGATTATAGTCCCGAAAATTTGGTATATAATCCACTGAACAGGGTACAAGAAACGCAATGGCGGAGTGGATTCTTCTCCAGGAGACTTAAAGCAAAGTTTTTTTTTGCGATTCAGCAGATGCTGCAGTCGTGCGGTCTCTCTCCCGGGAGAACTCACAGGAGCAACACGCTTGTCTGCCAGAATATCTGCTTACTCACTAAGAACATGCGCACGGCGGTCCTGGCGTGCGCCGGCGAGAGGTAATTAGGACATTAGGAGAAAGCGTCTGACAGGCTTGTCATGGACCACGGAAAGGAGCTGGTCAGACGGGGTAAGTGGACGGGGGGGTGGGGGGGGGGGTCCCGGGCGGGGTCAAGAGACAGCTGGTGCACAGCCACTTGCTGTCTGGAAGCTCTCGGAGAATATTAAACGAGAGCGGCCTCAGCCAGGATGCTTCATTCATGGGACAAACACGAAGCCTTTTCATGAGAAAGGTAAGCGGCTAATTTATGCCATACTGGAAATTTGCCTTTAACGCCGGGTTTTGGGAACTAAGACACGGTTATTACTAGAGATGTCCGATAATATCGGCCGATAAATGCTTTAAAATGTAATATCAGAAATTATCGGTATCTTTTTCAAAGACCCTTTGTCACCGATTCTGTTCATAACTAATATGGACAAAATTTCCAGGCGCAGTCAAGACGTTGAGGGGATCCGGTTTGGGGGCTGCAGGATTAGGTCTCTGCTTTTTGCAGATGATGTGGTCCTGATGGCTTCATCTGGCCAGGATCTTCAGCTCTCACTGGATCGGTTCGCAGCCGAGTGTGAAGCGACTGAGATGGGAATAAGCACCTCCAAGTCCGAGTCCATGGTTCTAGCCCGGAATAGGGTGGAGTGCCATCTCCGGGTTGGGGAGGAGACCCTGACCTAAGTGGAGGAGTTCAAGTACCTCGGAGTCTTGTTCACGAGTGAGGGAAGAGTGGATGGTGAGATCGACAGGCGGCGTCTTCAGTAATGCAGACGCTGTATCGATCCGTTGTGGTGAAGAAGGAGCTGAGCCGGAAGGCAAAGCTCTCAATTTACCGGTCGATCTACGTTCCCATCCTCACCTATGGTCATGAGCTTTGGGTTATGACCGAAAGGACAAGATCACGGGTAAATGAGTTTCCTCCGCCGGGTGGCGGGGCTCTCCCTTAGAGAGCCCCGCCACCCGGATGGCAGATAGCTCTGCCATCCGGGAGGAACTCAAAGTAAAGCCGCTGCTCCTCCACATGGGGAGGAGCCAGATGAGGTGGTTCAGGCATCTGGTCAGGATGCCACCCGAACGCTTCCCTAGGGAGGTGTTTCGAGCATGTTCAACCAATAGTAAACCACGGGGAAGACCCAGGACACGTTGGGAGGACTATGTCTCCCGGCTGACCTGGGAACGCCTCATGATCCCCCGGGAGGAGCTGGTCGAAGTGGCTGGGGAGAGGGAAGTCTGGGATTCCCTGCTTAGGCTGCTGCCCCCGCGACCCAACCTCAGATAAGCGGAAGAAGATGGATGGATGGGTTTCAAAAAGTAAAATTTATGACTTTCTAAAACGCCGCTGTACGGAGTGGTACACTGACGTAGGGAGAAGTACAGAGCGCCAATAAACCTTAAAGGCACTGCCTTTGCGTGCCGGCCCAGTCACATGATATCCACGGCTTTTCACACACACAAGTGAATGCAAGGCATACTTGGTCAACAGTCATACAGGTCACACAGAGGGTGGCCGTATAAACAACTTTAACACTGTTACAAATATGCGCCACACTGTGAACCCACACCAGACAAGAATGACAAACACATTTCGGCAGAACATCTGCAAAGTAACACAACATAAACACAACAGAACAAATACCCAGAACCTCTTGCAGCCCTAACTATTCCGGGACACACCAATATATCCTCCTCCCCCCGATACCTCCTACCCCCCCAACTCCATAACTTGTTTAATGCATCCAGCGGGGCATCACAACAAAATGAGTTATGATAATGTGTGTTAGAATAACTGTTTCTAAGTTATCACAAAAACTTTTATGTTGAAATGAGTTCCCAGCGAGAAGACTTTTACAAAAGCAGTCTTTGAACTTTCCAAGAGTAAGGCTCATAAAACACCACGGTCTAGGGGGGAAGCAACATGAAGGCTTTCCTGTTTCTTTCATGTATTGTAATCAAACAGAAAGATATTGTCTGACCCAAGAACTACAACAACGAAGAGGAAGCAGGACCAGACTCCCCTCCAGGCGACCTCTTTTAGAACTGTTTTACGAACCTCTCTTTGAACTCTTTTACAAACCTACTCTGTGAACTGTTTTACGACCTCTTTTGTGAACTGTTTACAACACCGTCCCTTTGGAAGCAGCTGTTGACATGTGGTCAGAGAAAGTCCAAATAAATGAGAAGGCATACAATATTATGCCGGAGCGTGGGTGACACTGTAAGACAGGCCTGGGCAATTATTTTACTTGGGGGGCCAGATTTGGATAAAAAAGTGTGTCTGGAGGCTGGTATATCTAACACAAAACCTCATAATAATGATTGAAAACTAAAAACGTTACAACAGAAAGCCTTAAAAAACGGAATGGAATTTGAATATTTTTTTTTACTGAATGAGACACCCACAATGTACTTGAAAATAAAGAATATGGAATTTTCAATATTAACTATTAATGATAAAACACTGAATATTGACAACGTATTTTACAATCAACCATAGTAAGTTATTAGATGACCATAGTAACTAATTGACCATAGCTACTAGTATATGATGCAGATTCCAAGCATTGAAAGACTTAGTATAGTTGAAGACTTGCGGTCATTAGAAAACATGAGTGCACATTATAATGGCAGCTACATTTTACATCTTAAACATCTAAAACAATTATTTGGGAATGTCCGGCGGGTCAGATTGAAAATCTCAACGGGGCGCATGCGGCCCCCTGGGCCTTAATTTTCCCAGGTCTGCTGTAAGAGGTTACAGGTCGACACGTTTCTCTTCAAATTGAGCAAAATTGAATTCTGTCTCTGTTTATTTCCTTGCTTCTTGTCTTGTTTAATACAAACCCCGTTTCCATATGAGTTGGGAAATTGTGTTGGATGTAAATATAAACGGAATACAATGATTTGCAAATAATTTTCAACCCATATTCAATTGAATGCACTACAAAGACAAGATTTTTGATGTTCAAACTTATAAACTTTTTTTTTTTTTTACAAATAATAATTAACTTAGAATTTCATGGCTGCAACACGTGCCAAAGTAGTTGGGAAAGGGCATGTTCACCACTGTGTTACATCACCTTTTCTTTTAACAACACTCAATAAACGTTTGGGAACTGAGGAAACTAATTTTTGCAGCTTTGAAAGTGGAATTCTTTCCCGTTGTTGTCGTATTTTACGCTTCATAATGCACCACACATTTTCGATGGGAGACAGGTCTGGACTGCAGGTGGGCAAGGAAAGTACCCGCACTCTTTCTTTACAAAGCCACGCTGTTGTAACACTTGTCTTGCTGAAATAAGCAGGGGCGTCCATGATAACATTGCTTGGATGACAACATATGTTGTTCCAAAACCTGTATGTACCTTTCAGCATTAATAGTGCTTTCACAGATGTGTAAGTTACCCATGCCTTGGGCACTAATACACCCCCATACCATCACAGATGCTGGCTTTTGAACTTTGCGCCAACAACAATCCGAATGGTTATTTTCCCCATTGTTCTGGAGGACACCACGTCCTCTGTTTCCAAATATAATTTGAAATGTGGACTCGTCAGACCACAGAACACCTTTCCACTTTGCATCAGTCCAGTTGCAGGATATGGTTGATAAATGGGTTTGGCTTTGCACAGGAGAGTTTTAACTTGCACTTACTTGTAGTTACTGGCAGTGGTTTTATGAAGTGTTTCTGAGCCCATGTGGTGATATCCTTTACACACTGATGTCGGTTTTTGATGCAGTACAGCCTGAGTGATCAAAAGTCCGTAATATCATCGCTTACGTGCAGTGATTTCTCCAGATTCTCTGAACTTTTTGATGATTTTACGGACCGTAGATGGTAAAATCCCTAAATTCCTTGCAATAGCTCGTTGAGAAATGTTGTTCTAAATCTGTTCAACATTTTGCTTCCAAAGTGGTGACCCTCGCCCCATCCTTGTTTGTGAATTACTTAGCATTTCATGGAAGCTGCTTTTATACCCAATCATGGCACCCACCTGTTCCCAATTAGCCTACCCACCTGGAGGATGTTCCAAATAAGTGTTTCAAGTGTGTATTTCTCAACTTCATCAGTATTTATTGGCACCTTTCCCAACTTCTTTGTCACGTGTTGCTGGCATCAAATTCTAAAGTTAATGATTATTTGCACACAAAATAATGCTTATCAGTTTGAACATCAAATATGTTGTCTTAGTAGCATATTCAACAGAATATGGGTTGAAAATGATTTGCAAATCATTGTATTCTGTTTATATTTACATCTAACACAATTTCCCAACTCATATGGAAACGGGGTTTGTACAGAAAAGGTGATGTAACACAGTGGTGAACATGCCCTTTCCCAACTACTTTGGCACATGTCGCAGCCATGAAATTCTAAGTTAATTATTATTTGCAAAAAAAAAAAAAACAAGTTTATGAGTTTGAACTTTAAATATCTTGTCTTTGTCGTGCATTCAACTGAATATGGGTTGAAAATGTTTTGCAAATCTTTGTATTCCGTTTATATTTACATCTAAGGGATCAATAAAGTACTTTCTGTTCTATTCTATTCTAACCCACAATTTCCCAATTCATATGGAAACGGGGATTGTAGATGTCATCGATGTTTGAACCTGACAATGTGTTAATTTCCACGACTGTATATATCGGAATCGGTAATTAGGACTTGGACAATACTGGAATATCGGATATCGACAAAAAAGCCGTTATCGGACATCTCTAGTTATTACAGTGGAGAGTGTTAATTGTATGGATGGGTTGATATAATCAAGACGCTAAGACGCCGCCCCCTCATGACACCTGTGCCCATTCTTTCCGCCGCCCCTGCTCATATGCTCGTAATCACCAATCAGCCCAAAAACGCATCCGGGGACGCTAAGCACGTCCATTTGTTCGCAGTCGTAATGTCTTCCCGTGCGCCTCAATCAGGCACCTGTCAGACGCGCACCTGCTGCCTCTCCGCGGCGGCGAGGCGAAGGAAGGTCTTTTGTTTCCTCCCAGGGTTTTTTTATAATCAGCGCGTTGTTTTCCAATCTTCTCCCGCCATTTCCCCATTTCCCTTTTCTCAGTCAAATCGCTGCTATCAATCAGGCGTGCGTTGGAGAGCGAAGGCGGGCATGTGGTAGAGAGGGGGGGTGGGGGGCGTGAGGGGAAACAAAAAAAAAACATGATGGCGGCGGGGTGTTGACTTCCTTGATGGAACCATCTCCAGCCCCAGGCCTCATTAGTCAGAGACTGCGGGGGGAAATGTGTGTGTTGGAAATGAAAGGCTTGTCAATATGACGCCATTTAACTTTCCCCCATCCCGTCCTCCTGATGCACGGCGGACATTACCTTCTCCATTTGAGTCCTCTCACCCACCAACTTCTATTATGTTCCGCCCTTTTCCCTCCACTCTTGCTTACTGGTATCACGACCTATAAACGTCTCCGAAACAATCTCACGGCGCTTCTCAGGAAAAATGAACGCGGTCGAGGCGAATCGAAACCGTTAACCGCCGTATCGATCTCGTGTGACACAAAGACATCGTTTCTGAGGAGAGCCATCTTGGTTTTGGCGCCGCACAAAAACAATCTCAACATGAAATAACCCGCAAACCGGACAGAAATATTTATCTACATACCTTAATTGTGACAAGGTAGTAAAATGGCTGATCAAACAAAACAGAAGTCCTCGTCGTGGACTCTCCAGTCAGCTAAACAGTGACGTTTTGGTGAATTTACTTAGACTTAGACAAACTTTAATGATCCTCAAGGGGATTTGTTCCACACAGTAGCTAAGTTACAAAGGATGGAAAGTGTAAGGATGGAAAGGACAATGCAGGTATAAAGTACACAAAAAATATACCGTAGTAGCAATTAAAATATCAATGTTTCTTTATATAGCCATAAATCACAAGTGTCTCAAAAGGCCGCACAAGCCAAAACAACATCCTCGGTTCAGATCCCACATAAGGGCAAGGAAAACCTCAACCCAGTGGGATGACAATGAGAAACCTTGGAGAGGACCGCATATGTCATATGTGGGTGACTCCCCCCCCCCTTCTCTAAGGCAGATAAAGCATATATGTAATATTTATATATTATATATACAGTGTATGATATATACTGATGTATTATATTTTTATATAATATATACAAAATATAACAATTACCATGTACTATATCACAGTATATGTAACAGCTGCAGCATAAAATAGAATAGAATAGAAAGTACTTTATTGATCCCTAGAGAAATTCAGCACCACAGTTTGCTCACAATAGACAACACTTAGGTATTTTTACAAGTGAATAATATAAATACAGTCTATTATACAGCATTATTCACATGTGAATAATATACATGTATATAAATATATATATAAATATATATATATATATATATATATATAAATATATATATATATATATATATATATATGTTTATATATACACACACACATATTACCTTACCGGGAAGGCTTTTTGTTTTTGTTTGATAAAACAAACAAACAAAAAAAAGCAAGCTGAACAGGGAAGTGCTCTGAATTACGAAAGAAACAAAACAAAATGCTGGAACACAGCAAAAACACCTACTAAGAAATGTGGAGCAGACGGCGTCCACAAAGTGCGAGCGTACTCGGGCGCAGCATGTAAAGGATCGTCGATAATCAGCAGTGAAGAGAGAACAATGTCCCGACAAACCGATCGTGTCGCAAGCTCAACTTCTATCCATCCGTTTCCTACCGCTTGTCCCTTATGGAGTCGCACCCTGGACAAGTCGCAACTTAAATAGGGGTAATTACAAACAGAAAGCGGCTGCGTGGATCAGTGCTCAGAGAAAGATGTGAAGCACTCACGAAAAGAAACGCCAACAGAACAGGAAGTGCCACCAAAGTAAGAGCGCAGGACAGGAACTGACACTAAACACAGAACACCAACAATTTGGCCTGGTTTAACACGATCGCCTCTATAATTATAAACAGCTTGCTGGAGAAAAAGTCATTAATGAACATCCATCCATTTACTACCGCACCCCCCTTTTGGGGTTGCGGGGGGTGCTGCAGTCTATCTCAGCATAGAGGTGGAAGGCGGAGTACACTCTGGACAAGTTACTACCTCATCATTAATTATCAAATAAAAACAAAAACAGCGACAAAAGCACTTGATCAACAATGTTTATATATATATATATATATATAAATATATATATATATATATATATATATATATATATATATATATTTATATATACATACATTTATACATATATTTATATATATATACACATACATATATGCATACATATATATACATATATTTATATATATTTGTATATATATATATACTTATATACATACATATATATATACACACACATGTATATATATATACATATTATATACATATATATACACACACATATGTACACATATGTGTGTGTATATATATGTATATATATATATTTATTTATATATATATATATATACACATATATATACATACATACATATACACACAACACATATATACATACAGACAATTGCGTAAATACATACAGTATACACACAAACACGCACGCGTGCACACGCACGCACACACAAACGCACACGCACACACACACACACACACACACACAGACTGAGTCACTAACATGGGCTTCTCTGTTTAGGTGGAACCTATCCCAGCCGCGCTTGGGCGGAAGGCGGTGTACACCCTGGACAACTCGACACTGCGAAAGAGGTGTGCAAATGGACTAGCACGTTAGGTGAGAATGTTGTACCCAAACACAGATCTACAAACACACACTTTTATTTCCTGCCGTTTAGACTATCTTAGCGACCTGCTCTCCCGTCCGCCTGAAAAGAAAATTAGAACTCTACAAACTCTGTAGAACTTTCAGCTGCAGGCGTGCTGACGAGGTACAGAGGGCAGGGAGCACGGGTGGATTTTGAAGTTCTGTTATTAGTTTTTAAATTTGTGTCTTCTCATCTATCTGACCCGATTTTACCGTGTCAGCCCTCGCAGATCCTGAGGTCCTCTGGCAGGAAACTTTTATCTTGATCAAAAACCACCGCAAAGAAACACGGTGAGGCGACATTTAGCCACGATGACCCCCGCCTGTGGGAAAACCTGACGGAGAGGACTGCAGAAATTGTGGATATATATACATATATAAAAAGGTTAAAGACACACCTTTCTAAGCAGGTTTTTTTTACTTTTTATGTTAAACTATTTATTTCTTTATATATTTTTGTGTTATTTACTATCTTACTTATTGGTATTTTTACTACTATTATTATCTTAATGTCCATCCATCCATCCATTTTCTACCGCTTATTCCCTTTTGGGGTCGCGGGGGGCGCGGGCGCCTATCTCAGCTACAATCGGGCGGAAGGCGGGGTACACCCTGGACAAGTCACCACCTCATCGCAGGGCCAACACAGATAGACAGACAACATTCACACTCACATTCACACACTAGGGACCATTTAGTGTTGCCAATCCACCTATTATATTTTTAATAATTATGTATATTATTTATTTACATATATTTTTACAATGTGTTTCAACTATTTTTTCCAGATGGTGTTAGTTGTAGTTATTATAAAACTATTATTATAAATGTATTTAATTAATATTGATTAATTAATAATAATATTTATTAATATTATAAATTATAAAACTATTACCATTGTTTTGTCTATAGTGCTTTCTTTGTATATGTGTGTTTACATTTTTTTTCCCTTTAATGCACTTTTTGCCTGTGTATGAAAAGTGCTACATAAATAAAAATTGATTGATTGATTAATAAATAACTTAAGTGGTATTCCAAAACTGAGGCAAAATATGGGTTCTAACCGGATCAAAACGAAAATTGGTGCATACGAAAAGGAAGGTTCCAATGTAGTCGTGTAACGTTTCAGAGTCATTATTTTGTCACTAAATACAATCAATCGATCACTAATTGGTTTCAACATGGGTGGTAAGTTTCATGTTCAAGTGTCATTAAATCAAAGCCTACTAAATTACTGCCTAAATGTAATAATACACAATAAAAACAAGTAAAAAAGAAAAAAACAACAATATTGAAGCTGATATACGTCAAACTGAATATATTACTGCCTGGGACATAAGTGGACTATCTGTCATGCAGACAAATGAGGTGGCAGCGAGCAGTAAAAAGGGGATTCTTTGATAATCCATCCATCCATCTTCTGCCGCTTATCCGAGGTCGGGTCGTGGGGGCAGCAGCCTAAGTAGGGAAGCTCAGAGTTCCCTCTCCCCAGTCACTTGGTCCAGCTCCTCCCGGGGAATCCCGAGGCGTTCCCAGGCCAGCCCAAGACATAATCTTCCCAATATGTCCTGGGTCTTCCCTGTGGCCTCCTACCGGTTGGACGTACCTTAAACACCTCCCTAGGGAGGCGTTCGGGTGGCATCCTGACCAGATGCCCGAACCACCTCATCGGGCTCATCTCCATGTGGAGGAGCAGCGACTTTACTTTGATCTCCCCCCCAGATGGTAGCGCTTCTCACCCTATCTCTAAGGGAGAGACCCGCCACCCAGTGGAGGAAACTCATTTGGGCCGCTTGTACCTGTGATTGTGTTCTTTCGGTCATAACCCAAAGCTCATGACCATAGGTGAGGATGGGAACGTAGATCGACTGGTAACTTGAGAGCTTTGCCTTCCGGCTCAGCTTCTTCTTCACCACAACGGATCGATACAGCATCCGCATTGCTGAAGACGCCGCACCGATCCACTTGTCGACCTCACGATCCACTCTTCCCTCACTCGTGAACAAGTCTCCAAGGTACTCGAACTCCTCCACTTAGGCCAGTGTCTCCACAACCCGAAGATGGCACTCCACCCTTTTCCGGGCAAGATCATGGACTTCACACCGAACCGATCCAGTGAGAGCTGAAGATCCTGGCCAGATGAAGCCATCAGGACCACACCATCTGCAAAAGGCAGAGACCTAATCCTGCAACCAATAAACCGGACCCCCTCAACACCTTGACTGCGCCTAGAAATTCTGTACATAAAAGTTAGGAACAGAATGGGTGACAAAGGGCAGCCTTGGCGGAGTCCAACCCACACTGGAAACGGGTCCGACTTACTGCCGACAATGTGGACCAAGCTCTGACACTGATCATACAGGGAGCGGACCGCCACAATAAGACAGTCCGATACCACGTACTCTCTGAGCACTCCCCACAGGGCTTCCCGGGGGACACGGTCCAATGCCTTCTCCAAGTCCACAAAACACATGTAGACTGGTTGGGCAAACTCCCATGCACCCAGTTCCACAACCAGGACGATAACCACGCTGTTTCTCCCGATTCCGAGGTTCTACTATCCGGCGTAACCTCCGTTTCAGTACACCTGAAAAAACCTTACTGGGAAGGCTTTTTGTTTATGTTTGATAGAACAAACAAAAACAAAAAGCAAGCTCAACAGGGAAGTGCTCTGAACTACGAAAGAAACAAAACAAAATGCTGGAACACAGCAAAAACACTTACTAAGAAATGTGGAGCAGACGGCATCCACAAAGTGCGACGTACTCGAGCGCAGCATGAAAAGGATGGTCGATAATCACCAGTGAAGAGAGAATAATATTCCGACAAACCGATCATGTCGCAAGCGCAACTACCATCCATCCGTTTTCTACCGCTTGTCCCTTATGGGGTCGCACCCTGGAAAAGTCGCAACTTAAATAGCGGTAATTACAAACAGAAAGCGGGTGCGTGGATCAGTGCTCAGAGAAAGATGTAATGCGGTCACAAAAAGAAACGCCAACAGAACAGGAAGTGCCACCAAAATAAGAGCGCAGGACAGGAACTAACACTAAACACAGGAGAACATCAACAATTTGTCCGGGTTTAACACGATCGCCTCTATAATTATAAACAGCTTGGTGGAGGAAAAGTCATTAATGAACATCCATCCATTTTCTACCGCACCCCCCTTTTGGGGTCGGTGGAGTCAATCCCAGCATTCAGGCGGAAGGCGGCGTACACCCTGGACAAGTTGCCTCATCATTAATTATCAAATAAAAACAAAAGCAGCGACAAAAGCATTTGACCAACATGGCACACAACATGGCGGTATAGCTCGGTTGGTAGAGTGGCCGTGCCAGCAACTTGAGGGTTCCAGGTTCGATCCCCGCTTCCGCCATCATAGTCACTGCCGTTGTGTCCTTGGGCAAGACACCCACCTGCTCTCAGTTAGGGTGAGGGTTAGATATTGTGTTTCACTATGTAAAAGTGCTTGATGTCACTGGAGAAAAGCGCTATATAAATATAATTCACTTCACTTCACACTACAAAATCTAGCAAAATATGCTTGAATAAGCCACAGAAAAAGACTAAATGAAAAGACTAAAAAAATATATTATAATAAAAATAGTAATTTGAAGGGATTGTTTGAATATGTTGGCCCTGTGATGAGGTGGCAACTTGTCCAGGGTGTACAACGCCTTCCGCCCGAATGTAGCGGAGATAGGCGCCAGTGCTCCCCGCGACCCCAAAAAGGGAATAAGCGGTAGAAAATGGATGGATGTTTGAATATGTGTGAATTGGTGCCCTCGCAACATCTCCAAATCTTGGGGGGACTGAATTTAAGTGTAACAAATATATGCTGAGAGGACGATATATGGAATATACGCCGAGAAATACTGAGGTGCCAGTCCATGTAAAGATTTAAAAACAAACAGCGATGTTTTAAAAGCAATTCTAAAATGAACAGGGAGCCAGTGCAGACTCTGAAGAATTGGGGTTATATGCTGGCGTTTCCTGACCCCCGTTAAAAGTCCTGCTGCCGCGTTCTGGACTAACTGCAACCGGGAGAGAGCTTTTTGGCTAATGCCAGCATAAAGTGCATTGCAGTAGTCCAGGCGACTTGAAATAAAAGCTTGTTCAAAAAGGTTAAAAGATAAAAACGGTTTAACCTTTACTAAAAGACGAAGGTGATAAAAACACAATTTTAAAACGACTTGTTCGTCTAGTTTAAAATGGCTGTCTATAGTGACGCCAAGGCTGGTGACTTTGGGACGCACATTATTTTGCAAAGGTCCCAAGTCACTGAGCAGGTCCATTCTGTGTGTCATACTTGATCATTTCGCGATATTGCCATATTTTTGCTGAAAGGATTTAGTAGAGAACATCGGCGATAAGGTTCACAACTTTTGGTCGCTAATAAAAAAGCCTTGCCTGTACCGGAAGTAGCAGACGATGTGCGCGTGACGTCACCGGTGTGAGGGCTCCTCACATCCTCACATTGTTTATAATGTGAGCCACCAGCAGTAAGAGCTATTCGGACCGAGAAAGCGACGATTTCCCCATTAATTGGAGTAAGGATGAAAGATTTGTGGATGAGGAAAGTTAGAGTGAAGCGCTTAAAAAAAAAAAAAAGAGAGAAAAGGCGATGGCTCCAGGCGGCGGCAGTGGGAGAGTTTCAGATGTAATTAGACACATTTACTGGGATAATTCTGGAAAATCCCTTATCTGCTTATCAATCAATCAATCAATGTTTACTTATATAGCCCTAAATCACTAGTGTCTCAAAGGGCTACACAAACCACAACACAAACCACTACCACATCCTCGGTAGGCCCACATAAGGGCAAGGAAAACTCACACCCAGTGGGACGTCGGTGACAATGATGACCCAGTGGGAAGTCGGTGATAAAGATGACTATGAGAACCTTGGAGAGGAGGAAAGCAATGGATGTCGAGCGGGTCTAACATGATACTGTGAAAGTTCAATCCATAATGGATCCACACAGTCGCGAGAGTCCAGTCCAAAGCGGATCCGACACAGCAGCGAGAGTCCCGTTCACAGCGGAGCCAGCAGGAAACCATCCCAAGTGGAGGCGGATCAGCAGCGCAGAGATGTCCCCAGCCGATACACAGGCAAGCAGTACATGGCCACCGGATAGGACCGGACCCCCTCCACAAGGGAGAGTGGGACATAGGAGAAAAAAGAAAAGAAACGGCAGATCAACTGGTCTAAAAAGGGAGTCTATTTAAAGGCTAGAGTATATTGTGTTAATAGTATTTTAGTGAGATTATAGAGTCCATACCTGAAAGTCGGATGGCTGCGGTGAACGCCAGTGTCTCTGAGAGAAGCCGAGGAGTCAGAATCCATCCATCCATCCATTTTGTACCGCTTATCTCTTTTGGGGTCGCTGGCGCCTATCTCAGCTACAATCGGGCGGAAGGCGGGGTACACCCTGGACAAGTCGCCACCTCATCGCAGGGCCAACACAGATAGACAGACAACATTCACACTCACATTCACACACTAGGGCCAATTTAGTGTTGCCAATCAACCTATCCCCAGGTGCATGTCTTTGGAAGTGGGAGGAAGCCGGAGTACCAGGAGGGAACCCACGCATTCACGGGGAGAACATGCAAACTCCACACAGAACGATCCCGAGCCTGGATTTGAACCCAGGACTGCAGGACCTTCGTATTGTGAGGCAGACACACTAACCCCTCTGCCACCGTGAAGTCAGAATCACAGCTGCTTTTTAAGCTGCAGGATCAATCAATCAATCAATGTTTATTTATATAGCCCCAAATCACAAATGTCTCAAAGGACTGCACAAATCATTACGACTACAACATCCTCGGAAGAACCCACAAAAGGGCAAGGAAAACTCACACCCAGTGGGCAGGGAGAATTCACATCCAGTGGGACGCCAGTGACAATGCTGACTATGAGAAACCTTGGAGAGGACCTCAGATGTGGGCAACCCCCCCCCCCCCTCTAGGGGACCGAAAGCAATGGATGTCGAGCGGGTCTAACATGATACTGTGAAAGTTCAATCCATAGTGGCTCCAAGACAGCAGCGAGAGTCCCGTCCACAGGAAACCATCTCAAGTGGATCAGCAGCATAGAGATGTCCCCAACCGATACAGGCGAGCGGTCCATCCTGAGTCCGGCGAGCGGTCCATCCTGGGTCTCGACTCTGGACAGCCAGTACTTCATCCATGGTCATCGGACCGGACCCCCTCCACAAGGGAGGGGGGGACATAGGAGAAAGAAAAGAAGCGGCAGATCAACTGGTCTAAAAAGGAGGTCTATTTAAAGGCTAGAGAATACAGATGAGTTTTAAGGTGAGACTTAAATGCTTCTACTGAGGTAGCATCTCGAACTGTTACCGGGAGGGCATTCCAGAGTACTGGAGCCCGAACGGAAAACGCTGAGGTTGCGTAATCCACTCGAGTCTCCGGTAAGAGCCAACTTAATATCCCAATTTTCCCATCCAAAAACTTGCTGATTGACGTAGAGAAACATGTTCGCTTGGCTGCGCTGTGTTAAAGCTTCACGACAAACAAAGAAACACCGGCTGTGTTTCGGTGCTAAAGGCAGCTGCAATCCACCGCTTTCCACCAACGGCATTCTTCTTTGACGTCTCCATTATTAATCGAACAAATTGCAAAAGATTCAGCAACACAGACGTCCAAAATACCGTGTAATTGCGCGATGAAAAGAGATGACTTGTGGTGCTGGGCTAAAATGTCCCCTCCAACCAATAACATCATTCCGCGACGTTTTCAACAGGAAACCAAGACTGACGCACATCATTTCGCAATGGTCCCAAGTCAGTGAGGGCCGGACCAAAAACTAAAATTTCCGTTTTTTCCTCATTCATTATTAAACATTTCTGGGCCTTGACGTGGCATAGACGGTTGAGAAGGGGTCTCAGGGGGCCGTGGCCTTTTGAAATCGGCATATAAATTTGGCAGTCATCTGCATAAAATGTTTCTTCAAAATATCTCCAAGAGGGAGGAGATAAAGAGCGAATAGGATGGGGCCTAGAATAGATCCCTGGGGGACACCACAGTAAAGCGGGGCAGACGAAGAGGTGGAGTCCCCCAGCCCGACGGAGAAGGACCTCTCAGACAGGTAAGACCTGAACCACTCTAACGCAGACCCCTTGACACCCACACAGTCTCTCAGGCGCTCTGAAAGAATTATGTGGCAGCTGGAAGACCTAAAAGCCATTTCCAGCAGACTGCATTGCAAAAATGACAATCAGGGCCACATGAATCCCAATTTTTATTTCACTTTTTGTCCACTCCTGTAAATCCACAACAGCTTTGTGATGTACGACTTTCCCGGGCTTTCATTTATTCATAGCCTGACATTTGTTCTAACTGTGTGCCAATGGCCACGTCTTCTCCACCGGCCCCGCATGAATATTTAACATCCGCGCTTGGCTCTGTCGTGGACATTTCTTAAAGACCATCCTTAAGAGACGAATAGCTTTAAAATGATTTATTAAAGTCAGAAACAAATAATAACAAGCTTTGCAAAGCGAGACCAAACCAGAACGACACATCCGTTCGTTCCAGCTTGTTCTAACTCAGGAGTAGGGAACCTATGGCTCTAGAGCCAGATGTGGCTCTTTTGATGACTGCATCTGGTTCTCAGGTAAATCTTAGCTGACATTGCTTAACACGATAAGTAATGAATAATTCCGCTGGTAATCACAGTGTTAAAAATAACATTCAAATTATAAAACATTGTCATGCATTTTAATCCAACCATCCGTTTTCTACCGCACCTGTTCAAGATGTTGCATTAATGGTAAGAAGTCCTGCTAGACACCGAACTCTATTTAATAATACAACTCTAACATTTGACAACCAAACAATTAAACAAGGCGACACGGTAAAGAATCTGGGTATTATCTTCGACCCAACTCTCTCCTTTGAGTCACACATTAAAAGCGTTACGAAAACGGCCTTCTTTCATCTCCGCAATATCGCTAAAATTCGCTCCATTCTGTCCACTAAAGACGCTGAGATCATTATCCATGCGTTTGTTACGCCTCGTCTCGATTATCCATGCGTTTGTTACGTCTCGCCTCGACTACTGTAACGTATTATTTTCGGGTCTCCCCATGTCTAAAATTAAAAGATTACAGTTGGTACAAAATGCGGCTGCTAGACTTTTGACAAGAACAAGAAAGTTTGATCACATTACGCCTGTACTGGCTCACCTGCACTAGCTTCCTGTGCACTTAAGATGTGACTTTAAGGTTTTACTACTTACGTATAAAATACTACACGGTCTAGCTCCATCCTATCTTGCCGATTGTATTGTACCATATGTCCCGGCAAGAAATCTGCGTTCAAAGGACTCCGGCTTATTAGTGATTCCCAAAGCCCAAAAAAAGTCTGCGGGCTATAGAGCGTTTTCATTTCGGGCTCCAGTACTCTGGAATGCCCTCCCGGTAAAAGTTCGAGATGCTACCTCAGTAGAAGCATTTAAGTCTCACCTTAAAACTCATTTGTATACTCTAGCCTTTAAATAGACTCCCTTTTTAGACCAGTTGATCTGCCGTTTCTTTTCTTTTTCTTCTATGTCCCACTCCCCTTTGTGGAGGGAGTCCGGTCCGATCCGGTGGCCATGTACTGCTTGCCTGTGTATCGGCTGGGGACATCTCTGCGCTGCTGATCCGCCTCCGCTTGGGATGG
The DNA here is from genome assembly GCF_033978795.1 of Nerophis ophidion. NCBI lineage: Eukaryota > Metazoa > Chordata > Actinopteri > Syngnathiformes > Syngnathidae > Nerophis > Nerophis ophidion. The sequence goes on along the minus strand of NC_084628.1, from coordinate 37,545,712 downwards.
TTTCCTGCTGGCTCCGCTGTGAACGGGACTCTCGCTGCTGTGTTGGATCCGCTTTGGACTGGACTCTCGCGACTGTGTTGGATCCATTATGAATTGAACTTTCACAGTATCATGTTAGACCCGCTCGACATCCGTTGCTTTCCTCCTCTCCAAGGTTCTCATAGTCATCATTGTCACCGACGTCCCACTGGGTCATTATTGTCACCGACGTCCCACTGGGTGTGAGTTTTCCTTGCCCTTATGTGGGCCTACCGAGGATGTCGTAGTGGTTTTTGCAGCCCTTTGAGACACTAATGATTTAGGGCTATATAAGTAAACATTGATTGATTGATTGATTTATTATAGGTTACATTAGAACAGGGGTCACCAACCTTTTTGAAACCAAGAGCTACTTCTTGGGTACTGATTAATGCGAAGGGCTACCAGTTTGATACACACTTAAATAAATTGCCAGAAATAGCCAATTTGCTCAATTTACCTTTAATAAATAAATCTATATATATACAAAAAAATGTGTATTTCTGTCTGTCATTCCGTTGTACATTTTATTTCCTTTTACGGAAGGTTTTTTGTAGAGAAGAAACTGAAAAAAAAAACACTTAATTGAACGGTTTGAAAGAGGAGAAATCCCCCCAAAAAATGAACATTCAATTTTGAAACGTAGTTTATCTTCAGAATTCAACCGAAAAAAATTTGAGAAAAACTATTTAATTCGAATCTTAATGAAAAAATAAAAAAAATAATTAATGGAACATCATTAGTATTTTTTCCTGATTAAGATTAATTTTAGAATTGTGATGACATGTTTTAAATAGGTTAAAATCCAATCTGCACTTTGTTAGAATATATAACAAATTGGACCAAGCTATATTTCTAACAAAGACAAATCATTATTTCTTTTAGATTTTCCAGAACCAAAATTTTAAAAGAAATTCAAAATACTTTGAAATACGATTTAAATTTGATTCTACATATTTTCTAGATTTGCCAGAATATTTTTTATGAATTTGAATCAGGAAAAGTTTGAAGAAATATTTCACAAATATTCTTTGTCGAAAAAACAGAAGCTAAAATTAAGAATTAAATCTAAATGTATTTATTATTCTTTACAAAAAAAAAGGACTTGAACATTGATTTAAATTGTCAGGAAAGAAGAGGAAGAAATTTAAAAGGTAAAAAGGTATATGTGTTTAAAAATCCTAAAATCATTTTTAAAGTTGTATTTTTTCTCTAAAATTGTCTTTCTGAAATATTTTCTTGGATTTTCACATTCTATTTGAGTTTTGTCTCTTTTAGAATTAAAAATGTCCAGCAAAGCGAGACCAGCTTGCGAATAAATAAATAACATTTTAAAAATAAAGGCAGCTCACTGGTAAGTGCTGCTATTAGAGCTATTTTTAGAACAGGCCAGCCGGCAACACATCTGGTCCTTACGGGCTACTTGGTGCCCGCGTGCACCGCGTTGGTGACCCCTGCCTTAGGATAACAATGTTATTAAAAAGAATAAGACACTTATTTTACTCTAAAAATGTTGGTCTTACTTAAAAATGCACACATTTAGTTGTATTCAGTGTTAAAAAATATTATATGGCTCTCATGGAAATACATTTTGGAATATTTGGCTTTCATGGCTCTCTCAGCCAAAAAGGTTCCCGACCCCTGTTCTAACTCCTTTAGAATTTGACATGACAATTATACATTCTCAGAAGTCCCACTCTCCATGCTCATTTACATACAGTACACCATTGGAATGAATACCCAAAGTCCTGTGAAGGGGAGAGGGTGTCGTTTGCCCAGAGGGGGGATGGGGTCACTCAGGAAAGGGGGACAATTTAGCTCTGTTGGGGGTCAAGAATAGATGACACATATGCCCGGGTCAACTAAAGTCCACATGTTACATCAAAGACACAGGAGACGGAGCTTGATCAGATAATAGATGTCTTGCTAAGTGTCACATTCCTGAGCCCAATAAACAACTTTTGCCGATGCGTTTAAAGAACATCATCAATTAAAACGAGTACAAGTAATTTAGCTATTACAGCTCCCAACCGCCCGGGCCAAAATGAATTATTTTCAAAACGGCGTTTATGTGGCATTAAAGGCCTACTGAAGCCCACTACTACCCACCACGCAGTCTGATAGTTTATACATCCATCCATCCATCCATCTTCTTCCGCTTATCCGAGGTCGGGTCGCGGGGGCAACAGCCTAAGCAGGGAAACCCAGACTTCCCTCTCCCCAGCCACTTCGTCTAGCTCTTCCCGGGGGATCCCGAGGCGTTCCCAGGCCAGCCGGGAGACATAGTCTTCCCAACGTGTCCTGGGTCTTCCCCGTGGCCTCCTTCCGGTTGGACGTGCCCTAAACACCTCCATAGGGAGGCGTTCGGGTGGCATCCTGACCAGATGCCCGAACCACCTCATCTGGCTCCTCTCGATGTGAAGGAGCAGCGGCTTTACTTTGAGTTCCTCCCGGATGGCAGAGTTTCTCACCCTATCTCTAAGGGAGAGACCCACCACACGGCGGAGGAAACTCATTTACCCGTGATCTTATCCTTTCGGTCATGACCCAAAGCTCATGACCATAGGTGAGGATGGGAACGTAGATCGACCGGTAAATTGAGAGCTTTGCCTTCCGGCTCAGCTCCTTCTTCACCACAACGGATCGGTACAACGTCCGCATTACTGAAGACGCCGCACCGATCCGCCTGTCGATCTCCGCATTGCCGGCAGTAAGTCGAACACATTTCCAGTGAGGGTTGGACTCTGCCAAGGCTGTCCTTTGTCACCGATTCTGTTCATAACTTTTATGGACAGAATTTCTATGCGCAATCAAGGCGTTGAGGGGTTCCGGTTTGGTGACCGCAGGATTAGGTCTCTGCTTTTTGCAGATGATGTGGTCCTGATGGCTTCATCTGACCGGGATCTTCAGCTCTCACTGGATCGGTTCGCAGCCGAGTGTGAAGCGACCGGAATGAGAATCAGCACCTCCAAGTCAGAGTCCATGGTTCTCGCCCGGAAAAGGGTGGAATGCCATCTCCGGGATGGGGAGGAGACCCTGCCCCAAGTGGAAAAGTTCAAGTACCTAGGAGTCTTGTTCACGAGTGGGGGAAGAGTGGATCGTGAGATCGAGTTTATACATCCATAATGAAATATTAACATTGCAACACATGCCGATACGGCCTTTTTAGTTTACTAAATTGCAATTTTAAATTTCCCGCGAAGTGTCCTGTTGAAAACGTCGCGGTATGATGACTCGTATCATGACGCGTGCGCAGAGGTGGGTAGTAACGCGCTACATTTACTCCGTTACTGTCACAACATGGCTTGGACGTGGATTGTTTCTCCGGCGCAGATGAGAATCAGCACGAGCGAGGCGTGGACGTGAGTACATGGTTATTTATTTAAACACTGTAATAAAAAATAAACAAACTAAGGGAGGTACAGACACTTGGCTATGAACAAACAAAAGACTAGCATAAATGCTGCAAACTACAAACACGAAACAAAAACACTTGCTCGATTGGCATGAATAATAATAAACTATAAACAAAACTAGCACAATGGCATGAATACAAAAACTTACACGGCATGGAACTATGGACGAGGGCAAGAAGGAGGTGCAGCATGGGTAGCGTGTGTGCGAGTGCGAAGTTCCCAGAATGAAGACAAGAAAAAGAGGGACTTAAGTAGCTATGATAATTAGTGAAAACAGGTGTGAGGCTGAGGACGGGGACGTGACATGACAGGTGAAAAGTAATGAGTTGGCATGGAGACGAAAACAAACCAGGAAGTGCCAAGACAGAACTTAAATGTCCAAAAAACTAAACATAACCAGACAAAAACCAAAACATAAACTTAAATCTACTTGAGTAACTTTAGGGATAAATTGTACTTCTAAGAGTAGTTTTTATGCAACATACTTTTACTTGAGTATATTTATAGAGAAGAAACGCTGCTTTTACTCCGCTCCATTTATCTACAATCAGCTCGCTAAATTTTTTATCGATCTGTTAATGTTTGTTTTGGTTTGTCACAGACCTTCAAAGTAAGATCTACGCATGCCTGCGTTTCACCAATCAAATGCAGTCACTGGTGACGCTGGACCAATCAAACAGAGCCAGGCGGTCACATGACCCGACTTAAACAAGTTGAAAAACGTATTCGGATGTTACCATTTAGTGGTCAATTGTGCGGAATATGTACTGTACTGTGCAATCTAATAATAAAAGTTTCAATCAATCAATCAAAAGTGTAAATGAAAAAAGACACTTTTTTATTTCAACCGTACTTCCCGTCAAAAGCCTAAAGACTGATCGCACAGATCCGGTTTTCACGATAAAAGTGCCGCTTCATCGCGCCTGCGCTAACAAAATAAGAGTCTCCCAAAGCCAGCCCAAAGAAGCTATCAAACTACGGAGTTTGCCGCCAATGTATTTCTTGTAAAGTGTATAAAAACGAATATGGAAGCTGGACAAATAAGATGCCAAAAACCAACGACTTTCATGTGGTTTTAGACAGAAAGGAGGAACTTTTTTTCTCCTCCATTTGAAAACGTGGATGTTATCAGCAATACTGTCTGATTCCAATCAATGCAAGTCATCAGAATCAGGTAATACACCAACTTATATTCTTGTCTTCATGAAAGATAGGAATCTATATGTTAAACATGCATGTATATTCATTAAAACACCTTTAACATGTCAACAAAAACGGAAAAATAAATAAATATATATAATATATTGTATATATAAATGTATGTATGTATGTATACATATATATATATATATATATATATATATATATATATATATATATATATATATATATATATATATATATATATATATATATATATATATATATACATATGGATGGATGTAGTCACACAAACACAGCCGGTGTTTCCTTGTTTAAAATTCCCGAAGGTGAAGCTTTACTATGGATCAGAGCGGTCAAGCGTACATGGATCCCGACCACATGTCAACCGGCAGGTTTCGGTGAGAAAATTGTGGTAACAAGTCGGCTCTTACTGTAGTTATGAGCGGAGCTTGCGTCCTCCTGCAGCTGCGTGGCTTCCCTCAGAGACACTGGCGGTCCCCACAACCGTGGCCACACCTCTCCGACTTTCAGGTGTCATGCCTGTTTGATCATGTTATGTTTTGTTTTTGGACTCTTGTTTCCCGTTTTGCACTTCCTGGTTTTGTTTGTTTCCATAGCTACTCATTAGTTTCCGCCTGGTCTCCAAGTCACGCCCCTGTCCTCAGCCGCACACCTGTGAGTAATCATCATCACAGTCATTATTTACACCATTCTGTTTCTGTCCTCGTCCTGGGAACTTTGTACCTTACTTGCTGTACTACTTGCTACATGCTTGTGCTACATGCTACTTACTATGACCACGCACCTACTTTGCCTTGCCACGCTGATGATTGTTTTGACCACGCCACGTAAGCTCTTGTTTGTATTTATGCCTCTGTGCAAGTTTTTGGTTTGTTTTGTACCTTTGGATAGTATCTTTTGTTTATTTGTATATAGTCACGCCATTCTGCTGTGTTGTTTGAAGTTTAATCTAGGTTATTATCCCTTTGTTTTGCCTTTTTTGTATTTAGTTTGTAAATAAATTAATCATGTACGCACATTCACGCCTGGCTCGTTCCAAATATTCTCTGCATCGAAGAAGCAAAACAAATCCAAGTCAAAGTCCTGACATCAGGTACCATATAATCACACTAAAACACTAGTAACACAATAAGCAGATAAGGGATTTTCCAGAATTATGCTATTAAATGTGTCTACTAACATTTGAATCGCTCCCACTGCCCTTGCCTTTTTTTTTTCTTTTTCTAGTCCTTCACTCTCACTTTCCTCATCCACAAATCTTTCATCGTCGCTCAAATTATTGGGGAAATTGTCGCTTTCTTGGTCCGAATCGCTCTAGCTGCTGGTGGCCATGATTGTAAACAATGTGCGGATGTGAGGAGCCCTACAACCCGTGACGTCACGCGCACATCGTCTGCTACTTCCGGTACAGGCAAGGCTTTTTTTTTAGCGACCAAAAGTTGCAAACTTTATCGTCGATGTTCTCTACTAAACCCTTTCAGCAAAAATATGGCAATATCGCGAAATGATCAAGTATAACACGTAGAATGGACCTGCTATCCCAGTTTAAATAAGAAAATCTAATTTCAGTAAGCAAAAAAACAGCTATCAATCGCTCTCATCTCAACATGCCAGAGTTCTAGTGACTCGTCTGCCAGTCCGGGAAGTGTTTTTGCCCGATTTGGCGACTGTGACGTTATTTTGTTCATTAAAGTTAGTGCTGTGGGAGCCATTGATTTTTTCAAATCAAATTCATCACACTTTTGACATTAGATTAACGCATTTTTTGGACCATAGGGCGCACCGGATTATAAGGCACAATAAAGGAGTCGAATTAATAAGATTTTTTTTTCCAAATGTAAAAGACTTCCAGTGTTTTTCAACCACTGTGCCGCGGTGTCGTGTGATTATTGTTTGGTGTGCCGTGGGAGATTATGTCATTTGAACTAATTGGGTTAGAAATGGGCTGTTGTTGAATGTCTGCACTGCAAAAAGTCAGTTTTCCAAAACAAAAAAAAAACAAAAACAAAAATGAGGAGTATTTTATGTAAACTAAGCAAAATTATCTGCCAATAGAACAAGAAAATGTGGCTTGTCAAGACTTTCCAAAACAAGCAAAATCGGCTAACCTCAATGACGCCACATTTTTTTTATCCCATCCCATCCATTTTCTACCGCTTATTCCCTTTTGGGGTCGCGGGGGGCGCTGGCGCCTCTCTCAGCTACAATCGGGCGGAGGGCGGGGTACACCCTGGACAAGTCGCTACCTCATCGCAGGGCCAACATTCTCACTAAAAAAAAGTGCACTTTTCTTGGTAAAAAAAAAAAAAAAATTGGCATTTTTGCTTAATATGTTGAAAAATATTATTAAATTAAGTAAACGGTAATGCCATTATCTTGACATATTATGCCCTTGGCATCATGATTTTTTTTTTCATTCTTGAAGTAAGACTTTATTACTTTAAAAAAAAAAGTAGATTTATACTTCTGAGTGTTAATGACACAGCTTTGCAAAACTTGATATTCTAGTTTCAAGCACGTCGCAACAAGCTGTAATATCTTACAGAGATCATTTAGGAGCAAACCACTTAAAACAAGTAAAACACTATAACATAAAATCTGCTTAGTGAGAAGAATTATTTTGGACAGGAAATAAGCAAATATCACCCTTTTTTGAAGTATTTCATACTTAGATTTCAGTTTTTGCAGTGTGTGCTGTCTAGAGCTTGGCAGAGTAACCGTGTAATACTCTTGCACACCAGTAGGTGGCAGCCGTTAGCTAATTGCTTTGTAGATGTCGAGAACATGGTAAAAGGTAAAAAGGTGTCCAACACTTATACCAAAAATAAACAAAAGGCTATGCAAAACGAAACTAAAACTAAACTGGCTGCAAAGTAAACAAAAACGGAATGCTGGACGACAGCAAAGACTTACTGCCTTTGGAGCAGACGGCGTCCACAAAGTGCATCCGTACATGACAAGACAATCAACAATGTCCTCACAAAAGAAGGATAGCGTCCGCACAACTTAAAAATGGTCCTGATTGTGAAAACAGAGCAGGTGCGGGGAATATCACTCATAAGGAAGGCACCAACAAAACAGGAAGGGCCACCGAAATAACAGCGCAAGACAGGAACTAAAGCACGACAGATTGGAAAACAACAACCAACTCAAAATAAGGCATGACAACCTGGTGGGGTTTCATTTTTTAACTTTTTCTGCTGGTGGTGTGCCGCCGTGTTTTTTGTAGTAAAAAAACTGTGCCTTGGCTCAAAAAATGTTGAAAAACACTGCTCTGCATGACATGTGATGGTGGTTCTTTGGTCAAATTGTTGCATGGATGATGTTTTACACGTCATCTTCAAGTCTCTTTCTGACAGTCTCTTCAAGATGCTGCGTTTTGTGGGCGGGTCTTATTTACGTGGCTCACCTTCGACAACGTCTTGTCCCCGTCATCTTTGTTGTAGCGGTGTAGCGTGCAAGGACGGGAGTGGAAGAAGTGTCAAAAGGTGTCGCTAACTGTTTTAATGACATTCAAACTTTACTTCAATCAATAACGGAGCAGCATCTCCTCGTCCGTGGCTCACTAGTGCAACAGCAACGCCCGAAATGTCTCTCGTCCGACCGGAACTCTATAATAACTAAAGTTCTTTGGGTGAATAATGTCGACTCACTACACCGGTATGTTTTAGTGCTTTCATGGTTAACTGACAGATATAAGTAAGAACTTTACACTACTCTATATTAGAAATGGCAACAGCCGAGGATGAATGTCCTATAAAAAGAAGATAGAGAACAAGAAGAAGCTTCCAGTAAAAGGAACGTTGAATGCTCCAGGATACCAAAACATTTTGGACAATTCCATGCTCCCAACCTTGATTGGAACAGTTTGGAGCGAGGCCCCTTCCTCTTCCAACATGCAACGGTGCACATAGCAAGGTCCATAAAGACATGGATGACAGAGTCTGGTGTGGATGAACTTGACTGGCCTGCACATAGTCCTGACCTGAACCCGATATAATCCATTTGGGATGAATTCGAACGCATACGTTGAGCCAGGCCAAGAATGGTGGAAAATTTCCAAAAAAAACACTCCGCAACCTTGTGGACAGCCTTCCCAGAAGAGTTGAAGCTGTAATAGCTGCAGAAGGTGGACCCACATCATATTGAACCCTATGGGTTAGGAATGAGATGGCACTTCAAGTCCATATGTGAGTCACAAAATAATTTAGGAATTATAGTGTAGCTTGTTTACGTGGCTCACCTTCAACAAAGTCTTCTCCCCGTCATCTTTGTTGTAGCGGTGTAGCGTGCAAGGACGGAAGTGGAAGAATTGTCAAAAGGTGGAGCTAACTGTTTTGATGACATTCAGAGTTTACTTCAATAAATAACGGAGCAGCGTCTTCTCATCTGTGGCTCACTAGTTCAACAACAAGGCCATAAATGTGTCTCGTCCGACCAGAACTCTCTAATAACTAAAATTATTTGGGTGAATAATGTCAACACACTACACCGGTATGTTTTAGTGCTTTCATGGCGACTTCACTGACAGATATAAGTAAGAACTTTACACTACTTTATATTAGAAATGGCAACAGCAGAGGATGAATGTCCGATAAAAAGAAGATAGAGAACAGGAAGAAGCTTCCAGTAAAAGGAACGTTGAATGCTCCAGGATACCAAAACATTTTGGACAATTCCATGCTCCCAACCTTGTGAGAACAGTTTGGAGCGGGGCTCCTTCCTCTTCCAACATGACTGTGCACCAGTGCACATAGCAAGGTCCATAAAGACATTGATGACAGAGTCTGGTGTGGATGAACTTGACTGGCCAGCACATAGTCCTGACCTGAACCCGATATAACCCATTTGGGATGAATTCGAACGCATACATTGAGCCAAGAATGGTGGAAAATTTCCAAAAAACACACTCCGCAACCTTGTGGACAGCCTTCCCAGAAGAGTTGAAGCTGTAATAGCTGCAAAAGGTGGACCCACATCATATTGAACCCTATGGGTTAGGAATGAGATGGCACTTCAAGTTCATATGTGAGTCACAAAATAATTTTGGAAATATAGTGTAGCTTATAGTCCGGTGCGGCTAATATATAAAACATATTTTTTTATTGTAAAATTTAGAGGGTGCAGTTTATAGTCTGGAAAATACGGTAATTAGTACTTTCATTCATAGGAATCAGGCAATGTTTAAGTCAATTGAAACATCATGCGGCGCCCACACACACCTGCATTGGCAGTGCCACCTAACAAGAGTGTGAAGATCCTCAGATCACTTGACAGTTTCATTAAAAGCGATCACGGCGACACTGAAGTTCCGATCTCCCGGATCAAGGGAGTCGCACTTCGTTCCCAAAAAGAACAAACAAGCCGCCCGGAATGAGATGTGGGGCCGCTCTCAAGTGCAAGTGGGCATCGCTGGATTGACAAGAGCGGGAAGTGACAGGCTGAGGAGACCGAGGAGCGTTGTGGACACATGATGGAGGCTGAGATAACCCGGAGCACCGGCGTCAAAGACACTGGCGATTGCTTGAAGACTGCTAGGGGAGCTCAGCTTCCCCTAATATGCCAAAACATCCATCCATCCATCCATTTTCTACCGCTTATTCCCTTTTGTGGTGGCGGGGGGCGCTGGGGCCTATCTCAGCTACTATCGGGCGGAAGGCAGGGTAGACCCTGGATAAGTCGCCACCTCATCGCAGGGCATGTCAAAACATCCTTCCATCCATCCATTTTCTACCGCTTATTCCCTTTCGGGGTCGCGGGGGGCGCTGGCGCCCATCTCAGCTACAATCAGGCGGAAGGCAGCGTAGACCCTGGACAAGTCGCCACCTCATTGCAGGGCATGTCAAAACATAAGTGATTAAATATATAGTGGTGTGTACATGTATAGCACTTTTCTACCTCTACTCAAAGCGCTTTGACACTATTTCCACACACACACATTCACACACTGATGGCGGGCACTGCCAACCAAGGCGCTAACCAGGACCCATCAGGAGCAAGGGTGAAGTGTCTTGCTCAAGGACACAACAGACGTGACGAAGTTGGTATAAGGTGGGGATTGAACAAGGAACCCTCTAATTGCTGGCACGGCCACTGCCCCAACCGCGCCTTTATTATTATCCATCCATCCATTTTCTACCGCTTATTCCCTTTCGGGGTCGCTGGCGCCTATCTCAGCTACAATCGGGCGGAAGGCGGGGTACACCCTGGACAAGTCGCCACCTCATCGCAGGGCCAACACAGATAGACAGACAACATTCACACTCACATTCACACACTAGGGCCAATTTAGTGTTGCCAATCAACCTATCCCCAGGTGCATGTCTTTGGAAGTGGGAGGAAGCCGGAGTACCCGGAGGGAACCCACGCAGTCACGGGGAGAACATGCAAACTCCACACAGAAAGATCCCGAGCCTGGATTTGAACCCAGGACTGCAGGAACTTCGTATTGTGAGGCAGACACACTAACCCCTCTGACACCGTGAAGCCCCCCTTTATTATTATTATTATTATTATTATTATTAATTATTCATTCTTTATTGTTAATTATTATTATTTAATTATTATGTGTTATGTATGATTATTTATTATTAGTTAATTATTATTTTCCACATTTTCACATTCACCCATTCACACACAGATGGTGGGCACCGCCAGGCAAGGCCCTAACCAGCACCCATCAGGAGCAATGGTGAAGTGTCTTGCTCAAGGACACAACGTACGTGACGAGGTTGGTAGAAGGTGGGGATCGAACCAGGAACCCTCAGGTTGCTGGCACGGCCACTCTCCCAACCGCGCCTTTATTATTATTATCATTACTATCAATTATTTATTCTTTATTATCATTGTTATTATTATTATTATTATTGTTATTTAATTAGTATGTATTATTATTTATGATTATTTGATTATTATTTTCCACATTTACGCATTCACCAATTCACACACTGATGGAGGGAGCTGCCATGCCAGGCCCTAACCAGCACCCATCAGGAGCAAGGGTGAAGTGTCTTGCTCAAGGACACAACAGACGTGACGAAGTTGGTATAAGGTGGGGATTGAACCAGGAACCCTCTAATTGCTGGCACAGCCACTCTCCCAACCGTGCCTTTAATATTATTATCATTATTATTACTATTATTAATTATTCATTCTTTATTGTTTATTATTATTATTTAATTGTTATGTATTATTTAATTATTATTTTCCACATTCACCCATTCACACACACATTCACACACGGATGGTGGACACTGCCAGGCAAAGACCTAACCAGGACCCATCAGGAGCAAGGGGGAAGTGTCTTGCTCAAGGACACAACTGATGTGACAAAGTTGGTAGAAGGTGGGGATCGAACCAGAAACCCTCAGGTTGCTGGCACAGCCACTCTCCCAACCGTGCCTTTATTAATATTATCATTATTATTACTATTATTAATATTATTAATTATTCATTCTTTATTGTTTATTATTATTATTTAATTGTTATGTATTATTTAATTATTATTTAATTATTCTTTTCCACATTCACACCCACATTCACACACTGATGGTGGGCACTGCCACGCCAGGCCCTAACCACCACCCATCAGGAGCAAGGGTGAAGTGTCTTGCTCAAGGACACAACGTACGTAAAGAGGTTCGTAGAAGGTGGGGATCGAACCAGGAACCCTCAGGTTGCTGGCACGGCCACTCTCCCAACTGCGCCTTTGTTATCATTATTATTACTATTATAATAATTATTATTAATTATATATTATGTATTATTGTTATTATTATTAAATACTATTTAATTATTATTTATTTATTATTTTCCACATTCACCCATTCACACACACACACATTCACAAACTGATAGCGGGCGCTGCCATTCCAGGCCCTAACCAGGACCCATCAGAAGCAAGGGTGAAGTGTCTTGCTCAAGGACTCAACGGACGTGATGAAGTTGGTAGAAGGTGGGGATCGAACAAGGAACCCTCAGGCTGTTGGCACGGCCACTCTCCCAACTGTGCCTTTATTATTATTATTTTTATTTTTTATTGTTATTATTATTATTAGTAGTAGTAGTGATTATTAAATTTGTATTTTTTTTTATTACATTACTATTCAATTATCATTCACACACTAGGGCCAATTTAGTGTTGCCAATCAACCTACTCCAAAGTGCATGTCTTTGGAAGTGGGAGGGGCCTATCCCCAGGTGCATGTCTTTAGAAGTGGGAGGGGCCTATCCCCAGGTGCATGTCTTTGGAAGTGGGAGGGGCCTATCCCCAGGTGCATGTCTTTGGAAGTGGGAGGGGCCTATCCCCAGGTGCATGTCTTTGGAGGTGGGAGGAAGCCGGAGTACCCGGAGGGAACCCACGCAGTCACGGGGAGGACATGCAAACTCCACACAGAAAGATCCCGAGCGCAGGATCGAACCCAGGACTACTCAGGACGAGGGATGTCGGACCACCGGTATTATCGTCCGATAAATGCTTTAAAATGTAATATCGGAAATTATCGGTATCGGTTTCAAAAAGTAAAATTTATGACTTTTTAAAAATGCCGCTGTGTACACGGATGTAGGGAGAAGTACAGAGCGCCGATAAACCTAAAAGGCACTGCCTTTGCATGCCGGCCCAATCACATAATACCTACGGCTTTTCACCCACACAAATGAATGCAAGGCATACTTGGTCAACAGCCATACAGGTCACACTGAGGGTGGCTGTATAAACCAGTGGTCCCCAACCTTTTTGTAGCTGCGGACTGGTCAATGCTTGATAATTTCCATTTGATAATTTTTTATTTTTTTGTCATGAAAAAGGGAGTTTTTTTGGGTTGGTGCAATAATTGTAAGTGTATGTTGTGTTTTTTATGTTGATTTAATAAAAAATAATAATAAAAAAATAAATAAATAAATCAAAATTATAAAAAATTATTCTACAGGCCGGTACCAATCAAGCCGCAGTTACAAATATGCCCCACACTGTGAACCCACACCAAACAAGAATGACAAACATCCGCACCGTAACACAACAGAACAAACACCCAGAACCACTTGCAGCACTAACTCTTCCGGGACGCTAAAATATACACCCCCCGCTACGCCCTAACCCCGCCCACCTCAACCTCCTCATGCTCTCTCAGGGAGAGCATGTCCCAAATTCCAAGCTGCTGTTTTGAGGCATGTTAAAAAAAATAATGCACTTTGTGACTTCAATAATAAATATGGCAGTGCCATGTTGGCGTTTTTTTCCCAAAACTTGAGTTAATTTATTTTGGAAAACCTTGTTTACATTGTTTAATGCATCCAGCGGGGCATCGCAACAAAATGAGGCATAATAATGTGTTCATTCCACCACTGTATGTATCGGTATCGGTTGTTATCGGAATCTGTAATTAAGAGTTGAAGAATATCGGATATCGGCAAAAAAGTCGTTCTCGGACATCTCTAATTCTGATGTTTTACCTGTTGACGTTTCATGAGAAGCTTATTTATTTTCTGTCAACGAGTGCACACTTTTCTCTTCCATATTTATCGTTTCTGCATGCGTTGTCAGGACTTGTTAAAGGTGTTTCCTGTCTTTATTTATGTTTCAGAGCTCCTTCCTTCTTCTTGCTGGGGGCGCTGATTTAGTACACCTGCCTCTCGATTTAGAAGCCAGCCTTAGTTGAGGCTGGATGGCTTGCTTGGCGTCGTTTTTACTTGACATCGGAATCGGTAATTAAGTGTTGAACAATTATCGGACATCTCTACTCTATGATGTAGGCCGAAACTGAGTTTTCCCTCGTTGAGGGACCAACATTTTTATTAATTTTTTTGTCTTGCCTCTGGTGAAGGGAACTAACACTAAACAGTGTTTTTTTTCCACTCCCTCCCCTCTCAGCTTGCTCTCTTTGTTTTTGTCTTGTCTGAACTTTTTTGAAGCCTCTTTCTTTGCGCTGTCCTCAAATCAGCTAGACTCTCGACGCAATTGACAAAATCTTTTCAACGAGGAAAAGAGGTTCGGGGGAGCCTGGCGGCCCTGATGGAACCATTGCTGCGGGGTACGGGAGAGATTCCTGGGACAAATGGAGAATCATGTGCCTCTCAGTCCTTTCCAGCAAGGATGTGGAAGAAATCTACCTATTTGGAACCGTGATCGCGGGGCACTTGCTTTGGTGTATCGTCAAATTCGTAAGACGATGGCAACCACTCAAAGAGCCCAAAGGCTGTTCGTCAAAATGGATGGTTTGGGCAGGACTGTGGGAACACAGACTACGGCGATTTTTGAACTGACTCACAAGATGGATCACATCACGGAGAAGCTTGCTGAAAAAGAAAATTGAATTGAATTTAGGCGCCCACAGCATGGAGGAACAGAACAGACAAGTCATTGCTTTGTCTGCTCGCGGAAAACAAACATCCTAATCTACAATTTGACTCCCTCGAATGGCCTTGACGCTGTGGAAACAGCACCAGGCTGTTCTGAAAACCCCCCCTAAGGACTCCTCAATGATAGACGCTTTTGACCTCCCTCCCTCCTCCTCAACAACACCTGGAGTCAAACTTTTGCAAATCGGCTTCAGTCTAAAAAACGTTACATCATCACACCCAAGACAATTGGGCATACACGCACACCACCCCCACCCACGCCTTCACCACCGCCTTTTTTCCTCGGGGTGATGGTCGGATGGCAACTCCCGCCCCTCTGTTGCGAGTTTGTGGTGATTAAATGTAACGTGTTTAAGTGTGCATAGCATGGAGTTTTTTCCAACAACTCCAGACTAGGCCCCCTTAGGAGCCCAGTCTAGATTGTATCTTTTTTCCCCAGCGTTTTACCTTTTTCCCCATTTTTTACGGGGCGCCTCGTGGCGACCCATCAGCGTTCCTGTTCTGTAACCCTGAACATTGTTTGTTTGTCTCATCTTGAACGGGTTTGTGCTTAAAACAAAGTTTTGTTGTACTTGTGCAAAGACAATAATGGCTGGAGAGAAGGGAGCTGTGTAGACCTGCACACGGTCTGGGCGGGTTTTCCCCGCAGGGGGGAGGGGATCATCTTCTCGCCGCTCAGATGCTTTGACAGTTTCTCCACGACTCAAGGCGGCGAGAGTTCATCGTCTTATTAGGCAGCGGGAAGTGTAGCGGCGGAGAGAGCGAGGCGGCGTCTCAGAAAGACGCGTTAGCGGTTGTCAACGTGACGAGTCGCAGGTATTTTGGCGAGGGGGGGGGGGGGGGCGTCACGACGGTACAGACGCGACAGTCGGAGACGGCGTAAAATACGGCCCTCTTTTGATCACTACCTGCTTGTCAGCCTGCCCTCCGCAGGGAGCGCCTGTTACTGCGGGTGACGGGTGGCGGCGATGACGGGCCGCGTGGAAATATGTCGGGAGGGGGGGGGGGGGGGGATGAGAAAGGATGGCGTCGGCAATCAGCCCCTGAGGAGATATAACCATGGTGACCAGTCGTGTGGGCAAAACATGTTGAACATGCTATATTTGGACTCCAATTAGCCACACTGACTGGAAGGCTTCACAGCAATGAAGGAAGGCTGCCTCGAGTCCTTGAGCAAGCATCCCACGTGATGACATGGATCCATCGCAGGTGGGAACCGCAGAACCAATTCGGAGACATAAGAAAACGTGTCCGTGTTTTTCGGAACGAAGATTTGATTAAGCCTGCGACACATAGTTATTTTGGTAGTAGGCTAATATAGCTAATATAGACACTTAAGTCATGTGTTGCCTTCATTACAACACTTATATAAGGCTTTTAAGTCATTTTGATAGTAGGCTAATATAGCTAATATAGACACTTATGTCATGTGTTGCCTTCATTATAACACTTATATAAGACTTTTAAAGTAATTTTGATAGTAGGCTATCATAGCTAATATAGACACTTATGTCATGTGTTGCCTTCATTATAACACTTATATAAGACTTTTAAAGTAATTTTGATAGTAGGCTATCATAGCTAATATAGACACTTATGTCATGTGTTGCCTTCATTACAACACTTATATAAGGCTTTTAAAGTCATTTTGATAGTAAGCTAATATAGCTAATATAGACACTTATGTCATGTGTTGCCATCATTATAACACTTATATAAAACTTTTAAAATCAATTTGATAGTAGGCTATTTTAGCTAATATAGACACTTATGCACATGTGTTGCCTCCATTATAACACTTATATAAGACTTTTAAAGTCATTTTGATAGTAGGTTAATGTAGACACTTACGTCATGTGTTGCCATCTTTATAACACTTATATAAGACTTTTAAAATCAATTTGATAGTAGGCTATTTTAGCTAATATCGACACTTACGCACATGTCTTGCCTACATTATAACATACAAAAAGCGCATAAAAGAGGTCATATTATTTTTTTCTGCATTTGAAACACTTCCTTGTGGTCGACGTCTGTGTTTTTCAACCTTTTTTGAGGAGAGGAACACCACCAGCAAAAAAACAATGTAACTCCACCAGGTTGTGGCGACTTACTTTGAGTTTGTTGGTCTTTTCTTGTGTGTAGTGTTTTACTTCTTTTCTGGCGCAGTTATTTTGGTGGATTTTTCTCTTTTTTTGGTATTTTCCTGTAGCAGTTTCATGTCTTCCTTAGAGCGCTCCTGCTTTGTGTCAAACCCGCTCCCCAAATTTATTAGCGCATGCTTACTTTTACCGCCGGGTCAAATTTGTGCCGTCACGAGTGACGCTTCACCTGTCGTCATTTTCAAAATGGCGGAAGAGTTTTTATTTTGCATTTGTAAACCAGGGGTCTTGTTCCACAGCCATACAGATAACACTAATGGTTGTGATATAAAACAACTTTAACACTCTTACTAATATGCGTCACACTCTGTGAACCCACACCAAACAAGAATACCAAACACATTTCTGGAGAACATTGGCTCTGTAACACATTATAAACGCAACATAAGAATTACCCAGAATTCCAATGCATCCATGACTCTTGGCTATATCATACACCCGCTTCCACCAACCCCCCCCCATCCGTGCGTCGGTTGAGGTGGGCGGGGTTGGGGGGTCCGTGTATAATATAGCCAAGAGTCAAGGATGCATTGGAATTCTGGGTAATTCTTATGTTGCGTTTATAATGTGTTACAGAGCCAATGTTCTCCAGAAATGTGTTTGGTGTGGGTTCACAGAGAGTGGCGCATATTAGTAAGAGTGTTAAAGTTGTTTATATCACAACCATCTTTATTTTTAATTTTTTTATATATATTTCTTTCTTTGTCATAAAAAAGGGAGGTTATTGTCATGAAAAAGGGAGTTTTTTTGGGTTGGTGTACTAATTGTAAGTGTATCTTGGTTTTTTATGTTGATTTATTAAAAAAAATAATAATTAAAAAAATAAAATTACAATTAATAAAAATTTGTTCTGCGGCCCGGTGGTTCGGGACCACTGGTTTACATCACCAAAGTAACTAATTAAATTATCACAGTAACTATTTAGATTATCATAGAAACTAGAGATCGACCGATAAATGCTTTAAAAAGTAATATCGGAAATTATCGGCATCGGTTTCAACCTCCCGATTTTCCCGGGAGAGTCACGAATTTCAGTGCCCCTGCCGAAAACCTCCCGGGGGCAACCATTCCCACAAATTTCTCCCGCTTTCCACACGGACAACATTATTGGGGGCGTGCCTTGAAGGCACTGCCTTTAACGTCCTGTTGTCACATCCAATTTTCCTCCATACGAACAGCATAATATATGCGGCTTTGCAAACACACAAGTGAATGCCACGCATACTTGGTCAACAGCCATACAGGTCACAATGAGGGTGGCCGTATAAACAACTTTAACACTGTTACAAATATGCGCCACACTGTGAACACACGCCAAACAAGAATGGCAAACACATTCCGGGAGAACATCCGCACCGTAACACAACATAAACACAACAGAATAAATACCCGGAAACCCTTGCAGCACTAACTCTTCCGGAACGCTACAATACACACCCTCGCTTTCCCTTACCCAAAACCCCGCCTCACCCCAACCCGGCCCACCTCAACCTCCTCATGCTCTCTCAGGAAGAGCATGTCCAAAATTCCAAGCTGCTGTTTTGACGCATGTTTAAAAAAAAATAATGCACTTTGTGACTCCAATAATATAAATACGGCAGTGCCATGTTTGCATTTTTTTTTCCATAACTGGAGAAGAAGTTGTTCTCTTATTTTGAAAAATCTTGTTTATATTTAATTAATTGAAACTTGTATTAGTAGATTGCACAGTACAGTACATCCATCCATCCATCCATTTTCCACCGCTTATTCCCTTTCGGGGTCGCAGGCGCCTAACTCGGCTACAATCGGCCGGAAGGCGGCGTACACCCTGGACAAGTTGCCCCCTCATCGCAGGGCCAACACAGATAGACAGAGTACAGTACATATTCCGTACAATTGACCACTAAATGGTAACACCCCAATAAATGTTTCAACTTGTTTAAGTCGGGGTCCACGTTAATCAATTCATGCTAAAGTTACATTGTTTAAAGCATGGGTGTCAAACTCTGGCCCGCGGGCCAAATCTGGCCCGCCGTGTAATTTAATTTGGCCCTTGAGGCAATATCAATTTAGCATTAGAGCTAGCCCGCCGGTGTTATACAGCGTCGGTGCCGCTGTAACACCGTATTCACCGCTAATACTCATACTTGCCAACCCTCCTAATTTTCCCGGTAGACTCCCGAAGTTCAAGGCCCCTCCCGAAAATCTCCCGGGGCAACCATTCTCCCGAATTTCTACCGATTTCCACCTGGACAACTATATTGGGGGCGTGCATTTAAGGCACTGCCTTTAGCGTTCTCTACAACCTGTCGTTACGTCCGCTTTTCCTCCATACTAACAGAGTGTTACATATTATTTGTGGCTTTTACACACACACACAAGTGAATGCAAAGCATACTTGGTCAACAGCCATACAGGTCACACTGAGGGTGGCCGTATAAACAACTTTAGCGCTGTTACAAATATGCGCCACACTGTGAACCCACACCAAACAAGAATGACAAACACATTTCGAGCGAACATCCGCACCGTAACACAACAAATCAAATACCCAGTCACCCTTGCAGCACTAACTCTTCCGGGAAACTTCCAGCAAACTGACCAATAATTAACGTTTTATTCATGCATTTTCTCTTGCTACTTCAAAGCTTGAATGTTTGGTTCATTCATTATTGTTATTTTATTTTCAAATGTATTATTAGCCTGTGGAACAAATTTGATATTTACCCCAGAAGATTGCAAATAGAAAAAAAGGCATTACATTTTTTATTAAAATTTTATTTTATATGCCACTGATATATTTTTTTTAATTATTATTATTATTATTATTATTATTTGAAACTGGATTTTGCATGTCACTAAAGTTATATAAGCCTTGCTTGTTCAATATTTAATGCAAAACTTGTTTGGGTCCCTATTAAAAGGTTAATTTGTTCAACCTTGGCCCGTGGCTTTGTTCAGTTTTAAATTTTGGCCCACTCTGTATTTGAGTTTGACACCCCTGGTTTAATGCATCCAGCGGGGCATCACAACAAAATGAGCCACAATAATGTGTTCATTCCACAACTGTATATATCGGTATCGGTTGATATCGGAATCGCTAATTAAGAGTTGGACAATATCGGAATATCGGCAAAAAAGCCATCTCTAATAGTAACTAATTATATGAACATAGTAACTAGTATATCATGCAAAAGTGCAGATTCCAAGCATTGGAATACTTAGTATAGTTGAAGACTTAAGGTCATTAGAAAACATGAGTGCACATCATATTGGCAGCTACACTTTCCATCTTAAACATCTAAAAAAATTATTCGGTTATGTCCGATGGGCCGCATGTGCCCCTGGGCCTTAATTTGCCCAAGTCTGCTCTATATTCTCAATGAAACAACGTTTCGGTGTGGCTTGCTTACGGGTACTTGCTGACGTCATTTATTGAACAGGCACCAACTTCCAGTCCACACATGCAGTCGGCACGCCGGGTTATAGAATAGAATAGAATAGAATAGAATAGAATAGAAAGTACTTTATTGATCCCTGGGGGAAATTCAGCTTATAAGGCGCATTGTTGTTTTTTGAGAAAACGTTTTTTAGGTAAGACTTATAGTCGGAAAAATTACTTTAATGGCCTACTGAAAGCCACTACTACCGACCACGCAGTCTGATAGTTTATATATCAATGATGACATATTAACATTGCAACACATGCCAATACAGCCTTTTTAGTTTACTAAATTGCAATTTTAAATTTCCCACAGAGTTTCTTGTTGAAAACGTCGCAGAATTGTGACGTTATTGGTTGGAGGGGACATACTAGCTCAGCACCAGTTACGGCTAAAAGTCGACTCTTTTCATCGCATAATTACACAGTAATTTGGACGTCTGTGTTGCTGAATCTTTTGCAATTTGTTCAATTAATAATGGAGACGTCAAAGAAGAATGCTGTTGCTGGAAAGCGGTGGATTGCAGCTGCCTTTAGCACCGAGACACAGTTTCTTTGTTTGTTGTGAAGCTTTAACACAGAGCGGTCAAGCGAACATGTTTCTCTACGGGTGGAATGTCATCTCCGGGTTGGGGAGGAGACCCTGCCCCAAGTGGAGGAGTTCAAGTACCTAGGAGTCTTGTTCACGAGTGAGGGAAGAGTGGATCGTGAGATCGACAGGCGGATCAGTGCGGCGTCTTCAGTAATGCGGACGTTGTACCGATCCGTTGTGGTGAAGAAGGAGCTGAGCCGGAAGGCAAATCTCTCAATTTACCGGTCGATCTACGTTCCCATCCTCACCTATGGTCATGAGCTTTGGGTTATGACGGAAAGGATAAAATCACGGGTACAAGCGGCCGAAATGAGTTTCCTCCGCCGTGTGGCGGGTCTCTCCCTTAGAGATAGGGTGAGAAGCTCTGCCATCCGGGAGGAACTCAACGTAAAGCCGCTGCTCCTCCACATCGAGAGAAGCCAGATGAGGTGGTTCGGGCATCTGGTGAAGATGCCACCCGAACGCCTCCCTAGGGAGGTGTTTAGGGCACGTCCAACAGGTAGGAGGCCACGGGGAAGACCCAGGACACGTTGGGAAGACTATGTCTCCCGGCTGGCCTGGGAACGCCTCGGGATCCCCCGGGAAGAGCTCGACGAAGTGGCTGGGGAGAGGGAAGTCTGGGCTTCCCTGCTTAGGCTGCTGCCCCCGCGACCCGACCTCGGATAAGCGGAAGAAGATGGACTCACACTCAAACTTTATCGTCGATGTTCTCTACTAAATCCTTTCAGCAAAAAAATATGGCAATATCGCGAAATGATGAAGTATAACATACAGAATGGACCTGCTATCCCCGTTTAAATAAGAAAATCTCATTTCAGTAGGCCTTTAAACTCTTCTCCTCCTGTGAGAACCGCTTGACCTTTTTTTCCGCCATGTCCGTCAACGTCAGCGTTGACTCTCGAAGCAGAAACGGCAGTGAACGCACTCCACCGACTGCTGCCTGCCAACATCTGAGGTCGGCCCCAAAACCGGCTCGCCAAACTTTATTTTAATGACGCACTTTATTATTACTATTGTGGCCCCTTTAAGGTCAGTGCATCTCTTCTTGGGCGGTTGGCAAAGTGTTGCCGAAGATCATTATTTTATAGGATTGCAGAAAGGAGATGCAAAGATGGCTGGGAGCTGGTGAACACAAATCGAAGACGGAGCAGGGAAGTAAATCAACTGCCTGGGAGCCACAAACATCCATCCATCCATTTTCTACCGCTTGTCCCTTACGGGGTCGCGGGGGGCGCTGGCGCCTATCTCAGCTTCAATCGGGCGGAAGGCGGGGTACACCCTGGACAAGTCGCCATCTCATCGCAGGGCCGACACAGATAAACAGACAACATTCACACTCACATTCACACACTAGGGCCAATTTTTAGTGTTGCCAATCAACCTATCCCCAGGTGCATGTCTTTGGAACAAGCCACAAACATATGGAAATGTAATAGAAGGGAAAACATGGGACATTTTGCCACAGGCTACGTCAGGGGTTGGAGATTCACGCATTTTAGTGGGCATGACTTAAATTGGTCCAACACAGCAGAGGAAAAACAATATGTCGAAGATATGTTTGTGGCGGGGGTGGATCCATCAATGGACTTTGAGATGTGACTTTAAGGTTTTACTACTTACGTATAAAATACTACACGGTCTAACTGCATCCTATCTTCTTGTTTGTATTGCACCATATGTCCCGGCAAGAAATCTACGTTCTAAGAACTCCGGCTTATTAGTGATTCGCAGAGCCCAAAAAAAGTCTGCGGGCTATAGAGCGTTTCCTTTTGGGGCTCCAGTACTCTGGAATGCCCTCCCCGGTAACAGTTAGAGATGCTACCTCAGTAGAAGCATTTAAGTCCCATCTTAAAACTCATTTTTATACGCTAGCCTTTAAATAGACCCCCTTTTTAGACCAGTTGATCTGCCGTCTCTTTTCTGCTCTGCCCCCCTCTCCACACAGGAGATTAAGTGACCACAGATGAGGCACGAGCTGTCCAAAGTCTGGCCCCAGGGTGCACCACTCATCTGTGTATCGGTTGGGGACGTCTCTGCTCTGCTGACCTGTCTCCACTCAACATGATCTCCTGCTGGCACCACTATGGACTGAACTCTCACTATTATGTTAGATCCACTATGGACCGGACTCTCACTCTTATGTTAGATCCACTATGGACCGGACTCTCACTCTTATGTTAGATCCACTATGGACTGGACTCCCACTATTAAGTTGGATTCAGTATGGACTGGACTCACAATATTATATTAGATCCATTATTAACTGGACTGCCACACTATTACAAACGTTTGTATTTTAGATCCACTATGGACTGGGCTTACACTATTATGTTAGATCCACTATGTACTGGACTCTCACAAGTATGTTGGATCCACTATGGATTGGACTCCCACTATTATGTTAGATCCACGATGGAGTGGACTCTCACACTATTATGTTAGATCCACTATGGACTGGACTCTCACACACTATTATATTAGATCCACAATGGACTGGACTCTCACACCATTATGTTAGATCCACAATGGACTAGACTCTCACACTACTGTGTCAGATCCACTATGGACTGGACTCTCACACTATTATGTTAGATCCACTATGGACTGGACTCACACACTATTATGTTAGATCTACTATGGACTTGACTCTTACACTATTATGTTAGATCCACTATGAACTGGACTCCCACTATTATGTTAGATCCATCTTGGACTGGACTCTCTCACCATTATGTTGGATCCACTATGGATTGGACTCCCACTATTATGTTAGATCCACGATGGAGTGGACTCTCACACTATTGTGTCGGATCCACTATGGACTGGACTCTCACACTATTATGTTAGATCCACTATGGACTGGACTCACACACTATTATGTTAGATCCACTATGGACTGGACTCACA
>NC_084628.1:37371649-37516649 GCF_033978795.1 Nerophis ophidion | reverse complement strand
TATCATTTAAAAAGGTTTCCCTTTAGGGGACCTGTTTTTTGGTCCCCATACCGTCAGAAGTCCCCTAAAGGTGAGTGTGTAAACAGAGCGATGTCCCCATTAAGTAAGCATTGCCAGAGCACACACACACACACACACACACACACACACACACACACACACACACACACACACACACACACACACACACACACACACACACACACACACACACACACACACACACACACACGAGGTGGTCCCACCAGGTTGCATCAATTTGCACAGTTCAAAAGTGTAAATGCTTTTCTATGACACGTTTGTAACTGCTCCGAGAGTGACGCCGTTTGCGCACGCCGCACTGTCGATTTGAAAGCCAACACCGCCGGTGTTTATTCCAATAGGAGTCCATTCGTTTGTTTGCCAAACAGAGGCGTCGCGCGGCATCCAAACCCCGTGCAACCTTTTTTGTGTGTGTGTGTGTGTCGGGGGCGCGGGCTTTTTTTGTTGTACGTGCCAAGTCTTCTGATGCGAGCTCGCATAATGTCATCATCTGTGTCGAGCGCCGACATCAGAGCGTCAGATCTCGCTCCGCCACATCAAAGTCTCCTCGCCAATCAAGCGCCAACCCCAGAGCGGACCACCCCCGAGTCCATGTGACGGGCGCGCACATATTCACGCCGAGCGTCTATACCTTGGGTCGGCAAACAGTGCCTGATCAAAACAAACAAACCGAGGCTGCGCCTCCCACCGCAGATAACAAAGACGTGTGTGTGTCTGTGTGTGTGTGTGTAACATGAACACAATGTGCACAATTGGCGACATGAATAATGCAGTTTGTACACTGCTTAAAGCTTACCGTGGATCAATATTAGACATAAACAACGGACATGACAAATGACTGCATGTAATGGAAGTCGCTCCCACTCAACACACACTGGATTTTCATTGAATTATTCCACCATTAGAGGCTTTTAAAAAGAAAGGGCGGTTACGCATTCGTGGGTATCCTGTCGCGAATATATGTGAATAATGCATGATTAAAGTCGGGGGAAATAAAGTTTCACGCAAAAAAAACCCCCAAAAAACTCGGCCATCCTTCCATCCATCCATTTTTTACCACTTATTTCCTTTGGGCTCGCGGGGGGCGCTGGTGACTATCTCAGCTACAATCATGCGGAAGGCGGGGTGCACCTTGGACAAGTCGCCACCTCATCGCAGGGCCAACACAGAGAGACCATTCACACTCACATTCACACACTAGGGACCATTTAGTGTTCAATCAATCAATCAATCAATCAATCAATCAATGTTTATTTATATAGCCCTAAATCACAAATGTCTCAAAGGACTGTACAAACCACTGCAACATCCTCGGAAGAACCCACAGAAGGGCTCCATTTTGTCCACTAAAGACGCCGAGATCATTATCCATGCGTTTGTTACGTCTCGTCGCGATTACTGTAACGTATTATTTTCGGGTTTCCCCATGTCTAGCATTAAAAGATTACAGTTGGTACAAAATGCGGCTGCTAGACTTTTGACAAGAAGAAGAAAGTTTGATCACATTACGCCTGTGCTGGCTTCCTGTGCACTTAAGATGTGACTTTAAGGTTTTACTACTTACGTATAAAATACTACACGGTCTAGCTCCAGCCTATCTTGCCGATTGTATTGCACCATATGTCCCGGCAAGAAATCTGCGTTCAAAAGACTCCGGCTTATTAATGATTCCTAGAGCCCAAAAAAAGTCTGCGGGCTATAGAGCGTTTTCCGTTCGGGCTCCAGTACTCTGCAATGCCCTCCCGGTAACTGTTCGAGATGCTACCTCAGTAGAAGCATTTAAGTCTCACCTTAAAACTCATCTGTATACTCTACCCTTTAAATAGACCTCCTTTTTAGACCAGTTGATCTGCCGCTTCTTTTCTTTCTCCTATGTCCCCCCCCTCCCTTGTGGAAGGGGGTCCGGTCCGATGACCATGGATGAAGTACTGGCTGTCCAGAGTCGAGACCCAGGATGGACCGCTCGCCTGTATCGGTTGGGGGCATCTCTACGCTGCTGATCCGCCTCCGCTTGAGATGGTTTCCTGTGGACGGGACTCTCGCTGCTGTCTTGGATCCGCTTTGAACTGAACTCTCGCGGCTGTGTTGGAGCCACTATGGATTGAACTTTCACAGTATCATGTTAGACCCGCTCGACATCCATTGCTTTCGGTCCCCTAGAGGGGGGGACGGGGGGGGGGGGGTCTGAGGTCCTCTCCAAGGTTTCTCATAGTCAACATTGTCACTGGCGTCCCACTGGATGTGAATTCTCCCTGCCCACTGGGTGTGAGTTTTCCTTGCCCTTTTGTGGGTTCTTCCGAGGATGTCGTAGTCGTAATGATTTGTGCAGTCCTTTGAGACATTTGTGATTTGGGGCTACATAAATAAACATTGATTGATTGAAGGAAAACTCACACCCAGAGGGCAAGGAGAATTCACACCCAGTGGGACGCTAGTGACAATGATGACTATGAGAACCTTGGAGAGGACCTTAAATGTGGGCAACCCCCAACCCCCCCCCACCACCTCTAGGGGACCGAAAGCAATGGATGTCGAGCGGGTCTAACATGATACTGTGAAAGTTCAATCCATAGTGGCTCCAACACAGCCGCGAGAGTTCAGTTCAAAGTGGATCCAAGACAACAGCGAGAGTCCCGTCCACAGGAAACCATCCCAAGCGGAGTCGGACCAGCAGCGTAGAGATGTCCCCGATCGATACACAGGCGAGCGGTCCATCCTGGGTCCCGACGAGCAGTTCATCCTGGGTCCCGACTCTGGACAGCCAGTACTTCATCCATGGTCATCGGACCGGACCCCCTCCACAAGGGAGGGGGGGAAGGAGGAGAAAAAGAAAAGAAGCGGCAGATCAACTGGTCTAAAAAGGAGGTCTATTTAAAGGCTAGAGTATACAAATGAGTTTTAAGGTGAGACTGGGGATAGGTTGCCAATCAACATATCCCCAGGTGCATGTCTTTGGAGGTGGGAGGAAGCCGGAGTACCCGGAGGGAACCCACGCAGTCACGGGGAGAACATGGAAACTCCACACAGATAGATCCCGAGCCCGGGATTGAACCCTGACTACTCAGGACCTTTGTATCGTGAGGCGAATGCACTAACCCCTCTTCCACTGTGAAACCCTTGGGAAATTGTGTTAGATATAAAAATAAACGGAATACAATGATTTGCAAATCCTTTTCAACCCATATTCAGTTGAATGCGCTACAAAGACAACATATTTGATGTTCAAACTCATTAACAATTTTTTTTTGTAGCAAATAATCACTAACTTTAGAGTTTGATGCCAGCAACACCTGACAAAGAAGTTGGGAAAGGTGGCAATAAATACTGATAAAGTTGAGGAATGCTCATCAAACAGTTATTTGGAACATCACACAGGTGTGCAGGCTAATTGGGAACAGGTGGGTGCCATGATTGGGTATAAAAACAGCTTCCCAAAAAATGCTCAGTCTTTCACAAGAAAGGATGGGGCGAGGTACACCCCTTTGTCCACAACTGCGTGAGCAAATAGTCAAACAGTTTAAAAACAAAGTTTCTCAAAGTGCAATTGCAAGAAATTTAGGGATTTCAACATCTACGGTCCATAATATCATCAAAAGGTTCAGAGAATCTGGAGAAATCACTCCAGGTAAGCGACATGGCCGGAAACCAACATTGAATGACCGTGACCTTCGATCCCTCAGACAGCACTGTATCAAAAACCGACATCAATCTCTAAAGGATATCACGGCACAGGCTCAGCAACACTTCAAAAAACCACTGTCACTAAATACAGTTGGTCGCTACATCTGTAAGTGCAAGTTAAAGCTCTACTATGCAAAGCGAAAACCATTTATCAGCAACATCCAGAAACGCCCCCGGCTTCTCTGGGCCCGAGATCATCTAAGATGGACTGATGCAAAGTGGAAAAGTGTTCTGTGGTCTGACGAGTCCACATTTCAAATTTGTTTTGGAAATATTCGACATTGTGTCATCCGGACCAAAGAGTGAGCAAACCATCCAGACTTCTTACATACGTCACATACGCATACGGCCTCGCGGAGCAGAGAGGTAGCGGCATGGGTAACGTTAGCTGTGGTGCGAGTGGTAATACAAGAAAAAGAAGGTGCTAATCTGGTAACAAATGGAGGAAGAATTAATTCCAAGAAAAACAGCACGGGATCCATCGTCTGGCGGGGGTTTGGCTTCGAGCGGGAAGATGTGGAACAGACAACCACAATATGTCAAGTATGCGGCAAAAGCGTTGCTACAAAACATCTCCGTTCAGTGCCACACCCACAAAATACCGAAGCAACCATTTTCAGATCAACAACAGAGGGAGATAACGTCCTCAGGAACGCACGCACGCACGCACGCACGCACGCACGCACGCACGCACGCACGCACGCACGCACGCACGCACGCACGCACGCACGCACGCACGCACACACACACACACACACACACACACACACACACACACACACACACACACACACACACACACACACACACACACACACACACACTCACAACAGGCTTAGACAGCAGGAGGACAGAGTGTAGGCACATGGAACATCAGAGGGTCAAATGTGCGAGAAAATGAGAGCAGATCATGTTGACAAACAAAGTTGCAACCTTGTGGGGGAACCACAGGCGCAGAAACACAAAAGAAGAATCCCTATGGGATGCAGAAACTGGCAGAGAAATTTTCCGTACGACGTTCACATTGTCGTTACTCAGCCAGCGTTTGTGGGTCTGATGGACCCGTTGCATTTTGTGGCTTTTGATGCCTCACAATCAAACACTTTCATGTTGAAATACTGAGCAGATGTTTATTGGCTCTTTAGTCCCGCCCTAATGGCTCCCTGGAGCATTTTTAAAAAAGGATTGAAAATTGAAAAAGATGAGGAAAATGTTTTGTTGCGTTTTTTGTTTGAGGACAAACATGACAAAAACCCTACCAATTATTAGAACTACCAATGTTTAATATCTTTGTATGCTTCACTGATGACAGTATTTGGTGAACATCGTTTAGTCCTACTATTTTCGGCGGTTCTTGAACTCACCATAGTGTGGACTTTGACGCAACAATTTGTTTACATATAAAATCTTCCACTCCTGTGTCTTATTGTGTCCACCAAACATTTTGTGCTGTGCGTGAATGCACAAAGGTGCGCTTTGTTGATGTTATTGACTTGCTGGAGTGCTAATCAGGTATATTTTGTCAATGCATGACTGCTAGCTAATCGATGCTAACATGAGATTTAGGCTAGCTGGATGTACATATTGCATCATTATGCCTCATTTGTAGCTATATTTGAGCTTGTTCAATTTCCTTTACATGTATCCTCCTGTATATAATTTAGTTTTGCATGACTCATGACACATTATCTGTATGTAATATTGTTTGTTTGTTTTTTCCAGACCACAGCAAAAATTAACTAGCTTGCCAAAGATTGTAAAAAAAAATAAGCCTGCTGTTTCCTTCAACTTGAACACACACATTTATACCTTTGGCCATTAAAATCCATTAATTTCCAGGAGTTATCTCAACTTCTGAGTAGCCTCTGATTTACTAATGTTTTTTAAAGGTGTAAATGTGTAGTACAAATATTGAATCTCAAATGTTTTTTTGCGTATCAACGAAGATTTGCTTCAACCTGTGACACAGTCATTTTGACAGTAGGCTATTATAGCTAATACAGAAACTTACGTCATGTGTTGCCTTCATTATAAGACTTATATACGGTTTTTCATTTTTTGCAGCTCCAGACAAATTTTGATTTTTGTATTTTTGGTCCATTATTGCTCTTTCAACATTTTGGGATGGCGACCCTTGGGAAAAGATGAACATCTGTTCAGTATTTTAACATAAAAGTGTTTAATTGTGAGGCATTAAAAACCACAAAATGCAAAGGGTCCATCAGACCCACAAACACTGGCTGAGTAACAACAATATGAACGTTGCACGGAAAATTCCTCTGCCGGTTTCTGCATCTCACAGGGATTCTTCTTTTGTGTTTCTGCACGGTTGCAACATTGTTTGTCAACACGGTCTGCTCTCATTTTCTCGCACATTTGACCCTCTGATGTTCTATGTACCTGCACTCTGTCCTCCTCCTGCCTAAGCCTGCTGTGTGTGTGTATGTGTGTGTGTGTGTGTGTGTGTGTGTGTGTGCGTGTGTTTTTAAAAAGTATTTCTGTGAGGGCCATATAATATTTTTTTAAGACTGAATACAACTAAATGCGTGCATTTTTAAGTAAGACAAACATTTTTAGAGTATAATAAGTCTCTTATTATTTTTGATAACATTGCTATTCTGAAGCTAACCAACCATAAATAAAATACTTCTTACCATTAATGCGACTTCTTGAACAGGTGTGGTAGAAACCGGATGGGTGGATTAAAATGCATGAGAATGTTTTATATTTTGAACGTTATTTTTGACACTTTGATTACCAGCGGAATTATTCATTACTTACCGTGTTAAGCAAAGACAGCTAAGATTTAGCTGAGAGCCAGGTGCAGTCATCAAAAGAGCCACATCTGGATCTAGAGCCATAGGTTCCCTACCTCTGGGACAAGGTAAACATCTGTTCAGTATTTTAACACACAAGTGCTTGATCGACACTGTCTGCTCTCATTTTTTCGCACATCTGACCCTCTGATGTTCTGTGTACCTGCACTCTGTCCCCCCCCCCCCCCCCCCCCCTGTGTAGCCCTGCTGTGTGTCTGTGTGTGTGTGTGTGTTTGTGTGTGTTGGTTCTGGCAATGCTTACTTAATGGGGACATGGCTCTGTTTACACAGTCACCTTTAGGGGACTTCCGACGGTATGGGGACCAAAGGTCCCCATACCGTCGGAAGGAACCGTTTTAAGGTTCCTTAAAAGGGAAAACTTTTTAAATGATAGTCAGATAGTGATAGTGAAGTATATTTATATAGCGCTTTTCTCAAGTGACTCAAAGCGCTTTACATAGTGAGACCCAATATCTAAGTTACATTTAAACCAGTGTGGGTGGCACTGGGAGCAGGTGGGTAAAGTGTCTTGCCCAAGGACACAACGGCAGTGACTAGGATGGCACAAGTGGGAATCGAACCTGCAACCCTCAAGTTGCTGGCACGGCCACTCTACCAACCGAGCTATGCCGCCCCATGCCGATCCATTCTATATCCTTCTATATATGGTAGTTGGAATGGCAGACAACTTCATTACTGCTAAATAGCAGTTTTCAGTCATGTCACAGAAGATGCAGGATTTGCTTTAACATTTAAGTGGTGAAACTTCCTATAAGAGGACAGCTGTAGTGCTGTATTCTGAGGATCATGTCGTATTTCATTTGAACTTTTTTTTTTTTTCTAAATGGTCCTCAGTAGTCACGTACAAATTTGTGTGAGATATGCAAAATTATTTACATTTGGTCCTCATGAACTATATTAACTCTTTTTTCCCCAGGGTCCCCAGTATGTCTGATCAGCACATTACTTCATCAATCAAACACTTTTATGTTAAAATACTGAACAGATGTTTATTGGGATAAGGTAAACATTTGTTCAGTATTTTAACATAAATGTGTTTGATTGTGAGGCATTAAAAACCACAAAATGCGACAGGTCCATCAGACCCACAAACGCTGGCTGAGTAACAACAATATGAACGTTGCAGGGAAAATTTCTCAGCCAGATTCTGCATCCCACAGTGATTCTTCTTCTGTGTTTCTGCACCTGTGGTTCCCACACGAGGTTGCAACATTGTTTGTCAACACGGTCTGCTCTCATTTTCTCGCACAATTGACCCTCTAATGTACCTGCACTCTGTCCTCCCCCTGTCTAGGCCTGATGTGTGGGTCCATCAGACCCACAAACGCTGGCTGAGTAGCAACAATGTGAACATTGCACAAGGGTTGAGTGCAGTGCAAGCCTGACACTTGCAAGCATTACAGAAAATGAGCTGAATTAAAGCTAACGACGCTGCAGTTTACTTCCTGTCAAATTTTGCCAGCACTAAAGAGAGTAAAAAAAAAGGTGACAGCCAACATGGCGATGAGAGCTCAGGCCAGCGTCCTACTGGAGGATCAGCATCATCCACGCGGCTTACTGTACTGCGGTCCCTGCTCTTATAGCTGGGGGGCCCGACTGCTCCGCACACTTCATCCGTCAACAAGATGAAAGGCGGCGCACGTCCTCGCCGAGTCCACCTCGGGATTTGTGCGCTTTTTGCTGCAATATTAGGGAATTATTTTTAAAAAAAGCTTCCCGGGTAGCCTAATAAAATACAATGACGGGAGGATATTTGATTTTCTGAGTAATTTCAGCCCCACTGACTCCATCTAAAAGCAAAACATACTCAGCGATTCACCTTTCAAAAGCAAATGTGCCACTTTGCTTTGTACTCAAGTATCACACAGGATGAGGGATGATTTTCTTCTTCTTTTTGTTTAGTTTTGTCTATTTTCCTCCCAATTAAATTTAAGCGTCAATGTCATCCGTTCAAACAGCTCGCATGCCACCCTGGCAACAATGCAGGCTTGTGTAAATGAAGTAAAATACTAAAATGAACCAAAATCAGGGGGGCTGCCAGGCTGCAGGGAACGAGCAATTAGCGCGCTCACGCGGCATGCCAATCAGCGGCCGACACGTACTGTAAAGCTCGTTAGGCCTGCAAAACACACAAGCGGTCCGTCAAATCAAGTGACACGCCGCTCATACGGGATACGGGCGCCGTTGCAGTCGTCGCGCCGCCGTTCGTTAACACTAATCCACCAGGCTCGGGCTCATGCTGCGTCGCGCTGTACCGCATTTGTATGTGTGTTTACAAACATTATATATATATATATATATATATATATATATATCAGGGTTTCCCTAACAACAAAGAGCCACTGCCTGAACTAAAGTCTTAAAAAAACAAACAAACAAACAAACATTTATTTAATTTTTTTTTAAATCAACCCTAATCCACCAGGCTGCATTTGTATATTTGTTTATAAAGATTATATATATATATATATATATATATATATATATATATATATACATATATATATACATATATATATATATATACATGCATACATATACATATATATATTTATATATATCCATATATATATTTATATATATATACATATACATATATCCATATATATATTTATATATATACATATATATATATATATATATATATATACATACTGTAAATTCCATCCATTTACTGCCGCTTATTCCCTTTGGGGTCGCGGGGGGGTTGGATGGGGGCGCTGGTGATGGGGGCGCTGGTGCCTATCTCAGCTACAATCGGGCGCAAGGCGGCGTACACCCTGGACAAGTCGCCACCTCATCGCAGTTTAATGTAAAATGCAATCATCATTTTCAGCTATATATATATATATATATATGTAGGTGTGGGAAAAAATCACAAGACTACTTCATCTCTACAGATCTGTTTCATGAGGGGTTCCCTCAATCATCTGGAGATTTTAATGGAAGCATTCACATACAATGGTTTATATAGAGCACAGAGTGGGTGGGTACAAGCAGGCGTAGGGTGTGGTGATTGGCTCATGTGTTACCTAGGAGGTGTTTCCGCCTGTGGCGGCATGTTGAAATGATTTCACTGCGCTTGTTGAGGGATGATAGCTCTGGATGATATATAATAAACAGTTTCTCTTTTAAGCATAAGTTGCATCTTTTATTACCACTGTTGTAAGGTGTGCTGGATGCAATAATTTGCCACGTTATTGAATATTCAACATTATTGTCTTTGAGGTTCCAAATGTGTTTGCTGAGTTCGGTAGAATTCTGCAAAGTCTGGTTTCTAAAGGAGGCGTTGTGATTATTCCATCTTGTTTTGAACGCTCCTTCGGTTAATCCTACGTACGTGTCGGATGTGTTAATGTCCTTGCGTATTACCTTTGCTTGGTAAACGACTGATGTCTGTAAGCACCTTCCGTTGAGAGGGCAATCAGGTTTCTTGCGACAGTTACATTCATTATTGGTTTCAGAGTCGTTTAGTCTGGGGGTAGGCAGTCCTTTTGCAATTGCTTTGTTGTGGTTTGAAATGATTTGTTGCATGTTATTCATACAGCTGTAGCTCAATTTAATGTTGTTCTTGTTGAATATTTTTCTTAGGGTGTTGCCTTTGGGGAAGTGTTTGTCGATCAGAGTGAGGAACTTGCGGCCGATGTTGGTTGAGACGTCTTTGCTGAATGGCGGATTGTACCAGATGATGTTGTTTCGTTTTCTGCTCTTTTTTGGTTGGTTTCCTGGGGTGGGTTCATAGGTGAGGGTGAAGTTGTATCCGCTTTCATCAAGTGCTTTCTGGTACGGGGGGGTTGCTTGGTCGAATTCAGCTTTGCTGGATGACAGCATCGATAGCCTTTTATTAATTCCGGTAGGTATTCTTTTCGTGGTGGTGGGTGGGTGGTTGCTGTCGTGGTGCACGTATTGGAGTGTTGTGTTGGGTTTCGTGAATGGTTGGTAGCTGTTATTTCTCAGGTTGAAAGTGACGTGGAGGAAGTTGACGGTTTGCTTGTTGGCTTCAATCGTGATCCGTAGGCCGTTTTCTTTGAAGATTTGGCATATGCGCTTCTTGGTGTTCTCGCTGCTCCTTGGCGAGGCGCGGCACACTGCCAGTCCATCATCACGGTAAATACCAAGGTTCAGGTTGAGGCTAGCAAGCTGGGAGAGGAGGAAACTCCCAAAGAGTTCGCACGTTTCTGCTCCGTCAAAACTCCCCATGGCAAAAAAAGAACAATTCAACATTTGACGTTACTATGGGGAGTTTTGACGGAGCAGAAACGTGCGAACTCGTTGGGAGTTTCCTCCTCTCCCAGCTTGATAGCCTCAACCTGAACCTTGGTATTTACCGTGATGATGGACTGGCAGTGTGCCGCGCCTCGCCAAGGAGCAGCGAGAACACCAAGAAGCGCATAAGCCAAATCTTCAAAGAAAACGGCCTACGGATCACGATTGAAGCCAACAAGCAAACCGTCAACTTCCTCGACGTCACTTTCAACCTGAGAAATAACAGCTACCAACCATTCACGAAACCCAACACAACACTCCAATACGTGCACCACGACAGCAACCACCCACCCACCACCACGAAAAGAATACCTACCGGAATTAATAAAAGGCTATCGATGCTGTCATCCAGCAAAGCTGAATTCGACCAAGCAACCCCCCCGTACCAGAAAGCACTTGATGAAAGCGGATACAACTTCACCCTCACCTATGAACCCACCCCAGGAAACCAACCAAAAAAGAGCAGAAAACGAAACAACATCATCTGGTACAATCCGCCATTCAGCAAAGACGTCTCAACCAACATCGGCCGCAAGTTCCTCACTCTGATCGACAAACACTTCCCCAAAGGCAACACCCTAAGAAAAATATTCAACAAGAACAACATTATATTGAGCTACAGCTGTATGAATAACATGCAACAAATCATTTCAAACCACAACAAAGCAATTGCAAAAGGACTGCCTACCCCCAGACTAAACGACTCTGAAACCAATAATGAATGTAACTGTCGCAAGAAACCTGATTGCCCTCTCAACGGAAGGTGCTTACAGACATCAGTCGTTTACCAAGCAAAGGTAATACGCAAGGACATTAACACATCCGACACGTACGTAGGATTAACCGAAGGAGCGTTCAAAACAAGATGGAATAATCACAACGCCTCCTTTAGAAACCAGACTTTGCAGAATTCTACCGAACTCAGCAAACACATTTGGAACCTCAAAGACAATAATGTTGAATATTCAATAACATGGCAAATTCTTGCATCCAGCACACCTTACAACAGTGGTAATAAAAGATGCAACTTATGCTTAAAGAGAAACTGTTTATTATATATCATCCAGAGCTATCATCCCTCAACAAGCGCAGTGAAATCATTTCAACATGCCGCCACAGGCGGAAACACCTCCTAGGTAACACATGAGCCAATCACCACACCCTACGCCTGCTTGTACCCACCCACTCTGTGCTCTATATAAACCATTGTATGTGAATGCTTCCATTAAAATCTCCTGATGATTGAGGGAACCCCTCATGAAACAGATCTGTAGAGATGAAGTAGTCCTGTGATTTTTTCCCACACCTACATATTGCGCTCTACCACGGTATCGAGCACTATTCTCCGGATAATCCAATCAAGACATATATATATATATATGTATATATATATATATATATATATATATATATATATATATATATATATATATATATATACATATATACACATATATATATATGCATATACATACATATACATATATATACATACACATATATATATGCATATACATACATATACATATATATAAATACATATACATATATATACATACATATACATATATATATACATATACATGCATATACATACATATATATATATATACATATATGTATATATTTATATATACATATATACATACATACGTATACATACATATATATACATATATACAATATATATACATACATACGTATACATACATATATATACATATATACATATATATACATATATACATATATATACATACATATACATATATACATACATACATATACATATATATACATACATACACACATATATATATACATATATATACATACATACACATATATATACATATATACATACATATATATATATATATATATATATATATATACATACATATATATATATATATATATATATACATACATATATATATATATAATATATATTATATATGTATATGTATATATGTATATATATATATATATATATATATGTATATATATATATAATATGTATATATATATATATATATATATATATAATTTATATACATATTCGCGACATCACAGTGTTGGCGTTAGCAATCTTCAAAATGGGGTCCTAGGGACCCCATCAAGTCATAAAAATGGGGTCCCACAGTTAATTTTGGAGGTACCACGTTTTTGTAACCGTTTTGAAAACGAATGATAAATGTATGCATTATCCTGTTGTATCTCACATTCTATATTGTGTTTTGGAAAAAAAGTATTCATAAACGTTGCTTAATGCATAAAAAAAATTACAAAAAAGGAAACAAATTAAGTATTTGTGATTGATAAAACCGAATCAAAATTTACGAAACTGTACCAGAAGTCGCCCAATAATAAATAATTAATAATTTCACCCGCACTGCCGATGAATGGTGTATTTTTTTAATCTTTTTTCATCTACATCAGCATCGGGTTATAAGGTAAAATATATAAGTAAGAACTTTACACTACTTTATATTAGAAATGGCTAAAAACATTTACTTCTAAAACATTTCGATAGACTTTTGAGCGCCGTGTGTAACGTTCTATAATTTCAATGGAACATGTAAAATGTTGGTGTTTTTTGCTTGATACTTATCTCTGATGTTTGACTGCCATCTACTGTTCACACTTATATTTCCACCCTGTACCAAATACGGAAGAGGCTGCTACTGCTGGGAGTTCTGGGTATTTTTTCTGTTGTGTTTATGTCACGTTGCGGTGCAAAAAGTCTCCCGAAATGTGTTTGTCATTGTTGTTTGATGTGGTTTCACTATATAGCACATGTTTATGACAGTGTTGCCGTTGTTTATACTGCCACTCTGTGTGCCATGTATGGCTGTTGAGTAAGTATGCCCTCCATTCATTCATACATGGGGGTTGTTCGAAACCAATATGCTATAACTCAGCAACGGTGAGTGTGCACACAATCAAGGATTACTTAATGAATAAATCAGCATCATTACACATCAGCAGCAAAGTGAGGTTTGCCCCTCTGACTCACTCTTTCACCATCTTTTTTTTTTTTCTCCTACTCAGGATTCTTTGGCTCTTTTGCTTTCTGCTGCTTGTGTGAAAAGCTATAACTTAAAAAAAAATAAATCTACTTATTCTTTACACTCAAAGCTTGTTTTTGTTTACTCCAAAGTTCAAGGAAACGGCGTCGACTCAACAACGTCTTTGTCGTCACAGCATCAGAAGCTTTTTAACTGGGAGGAAACGTGTGAAGATGTGCAGCTTTTCTTCCCTTCTGTCACACGTAAGCGCGAC
This sequence comes from Nerophis ophidion, assembly GCF_033978795.1. Taxonomy (NCBI): domain Eukaryota; kingdom Metazoa; phylum Chordata; class Actinopteri; order Syngnathiformes; family Syngnathidae; genus Nerophis; species Nerophis ophidion. The sequence goes on along the minus strand of NC_084628.1, from coordinate 37,502,538 downwards.
AAACTTAAATAAAACATTAAAGTCGCATGATTATTTTGTTGCTCTTTAAACATACTTAAGAGGTTTTGCAGAATCATACACGCCCAAAAAAGGCCTAATAATTTTGATAGTGTGTGTTTATTTTTAGTCTCCATACATACACAGTGTGTAGCCGCTCCCCTCAATAATAATCAGTTCCATTACGGCGAATACATAACATTTCTTAGTATCTTAAAGTATCATTATCACTGGAGGACCAGGCTGAGCATGTTACACACCGAGAGCAAGCCTGCTGATTCCTAAGCTAGTGAAGTGAATTAATGAACACATATTATGTGTTGAATGTTCATATTCATCTTGGAGAAAGCAAACCACCGAGTTTAGGTAAATTGTGGTAGTTCAGTTTGAACACATAATAAGATAAGGCCACTTCGTTCGACATTCGCAAGTGGATTGGATCACTTCTCGCAAGAAAGAGGCCCTGATTAGGTATTGGGAATGCAAGAGAGATAGCCTTATCCTTGAGAAGAGACTACATGTCTAGCTCAACGTCAACATTTAAAGTTTTTACTTAAAACGGTAGTTTTATAGACACTTACACACGAACATCTCCTTGTATGGTCAGGGCGTGCTGTCCTGACTAAGCGCGTGCACACACACACAAAAACACAAGTTATCATTTGGAATGGGGACAGAGTCTAAAAATCACTTAGGCATCTTCAAAATGGTTCTGACTATCATTTAAAAAGATTTCCCTTTAGAGGGACCTGTTTTTTGTCCCCATACCGTCAGAGGTTCCCTAAAGGTGACTGTGTAAACAGAGCGATGTCCCCATTACGTAAGCATTGCCAGAACACACACACACACACACACACACACACACACACACACACACACAAAACTTCTCCTAGTTAGCAGTGCCTCATTTTTGACTTGACCTCCTCCAGGAACTGCAGTCCCGTATAATGACACTCGCTTGTAATAAAGCAATGTTTTGTTCTGTAAAAGTTTGGTGCGTTTCAGCTGCTTAGTATTTCTGAACGACAATTTTAAAAAGCCTGCTCAGTGGCATTGTGGTTAGAGTGTTTGCCCTGAGATCGGTAGGTCGTGAGTTCAAACCAAAGTCACACCAAAGCCTATAAAAATGGGACCCAATACCTCCCTGCTTGGCACTCGGCATCAAGGGTTGGAATTGGGGGGTTTAATCACCAAAATGATCCCAGAGCGTGGCGACCGCTGCTGCTCACTGCTCCCCTCACCTCCCAGGGGGTGAACAAGGGGATGGGTCGAATGCAGAGGACACCTAGAGTGTGTGTGACTATCAGTGGTACTTTAACTTTAAAATTTTAAAGAGGAGTGGCTCACATACTCTCAATATTCAATGTTTTATCGTTTATACTTCTAATTGTAGTGTTAGTCTGTTATAAATATAGCTTGCATGCAACTGAAGTGTATTATCTTTTCCCGATAATACTATATATCCTGCATTCTAGACTTTTGTACAGGCGGTAGTTGCTGCGTCACAATCAGGGCTCTGCTGTGGGGTGAGAAAAAGTGTCGAAATGTGTGTATTTGTGTGTGTGCACGCACTCATCCATATGACCGATTATTGGGCTTTACCACAGAACGTACTGTCTGGCAAACTTCCATCTTCAATTTGATATGAGGTTAAAATGCAGACTGAAATCGTTGCAATGAGCGATTTATGTGTGAAAACAGCTGTGGAAAAATGGATCAGCACAAGCGCAGAGGCACTTAATCTGAATGAGACGGCACACATAGTTGGAATAAATTATACCAAAAACAGAGATTTTGCCGTGAAAATTGTCCCTCCAATTGAAGTTGGAGTATGAAGTATGATATGTATTTAGATGTTTTATATATATATATATATATATATATTATATATATATATATATATATATATATATATATATATATATAGGGGTCTTGGGCGCAGTTGGGTGTTCCAACAGGACAAAGACCCCCAAGACATGTCAAAAGTGGTCAAGGAATTGCTAAATCAGGCTAGGGATGAAGGTTTTAGAACGGCCTTCCGTGGACAATGCTGAAGAAACAAGTCCATGTCAGAAAAGCAACACATTTAGCTGAACTGCACTACTTTTGTGGTCAAAAATTCGAGCAGAAGCTTGTGGATGGCGACCAAAAGCGCCTTATTGGAGTGAAACTTGCCAAATATTATGTATACTTTTGACCCAGCAGTTTTGCTCACATAATCAGTAGACCCATAATAAAATTGCAATACCATATAGTCTATATTAGTTGTTATTTTGTTCAGGGTCTCGGGTATTTTGGGGTGCGAGGCGGGGTAGACCTAGGAGTTGTCAGCAGTCAATCACATTCCCACTCATGTCATTAACTGGCATGCATGTTGAGGAAACCCACACAGTTTTAAATCACATTTTAAGCGGGCTGCCTTAATTGTAAGAAGTAATGTGTGATTATTATTTACTACAGAAATCCTAAAAACGTTGTCTGGTGAAGAAGTAATGTTGGCGTAAAGCGGAGCCGTTGCACTAAAAAAGGGAATCAAACTTTTTTTTTTTTTTTTTGGCAGAACACTTGGAGGCTCTTAAGGAGTAGGGGGAAATGAGCTTAATCTTTAAGCTTCTCAAATTTCCATTTTCCTGTGATTGCTTCCTCTCAGACTGCAGAATCATAGTGTGGCACAACTGTACAGTCGGATGGATGACGCCACCTTTGCAAAACCAGGCTTTGAAATAATAATAATGCTAATAATAATATTAATAATAATGAACACACTCAAATGTCATATTGATGTCGTTGTGGCTTGTGCAGCCCTTTGAGACACGTGAGATTTAAGGCTATGTAAATAAACATCGATTGATTGAAAGTGCTACAAAGTATAAAACCAAATAAAATAAATGAAAATAAGATAAGGTAAAAAATTAAAATAAAAAGTTAGAATATATCATCGAAAATTGAAATTGAATTAAAAACATGAAAAACACTAGATAAAAGAAATAAAAATAGAAATAAAATCATGAAAAACACTAGACTTACATAGAGGTTTTTGTTTCATGTCTCTACAGTTTTGTCTGTTTTTTCCTAGGGGGCGCTAGAGCGTAATTTTGAGTTTTGGGGTTTGGTTTTACTATTAGATGGCAATTTTTGCCAGTCCCGATGTGTGTGTTAAATTTGGTGCGGTTTAGCTCGGTTGGTAGAGTGGCCGTGCCAGCAACTTGAGGGTTGCAGGTTCGATTCCCGCTTCCACCATCCTAGTCACTGCTGTTGTGTCCTTGGGCAAGACACTTTACCCACCTGCTCCCATTGCCACCCACACTGGTTTGAATGTAACTTAGATATTGGGTTTCACTATGTAAAGCGCTTTGAGTCACTAGAGAAAAAGCGCTATATAAATATAATTCACTTATCTTCACTACAAAGTATAAAACCAAATAAAATAAAATAAAAATAAAAAAAGGTAAAAAATGTAAATAGAAAGTTAGAATGTACCATAGAAAATTTAAATTGAAATAAAATCATGAAAAACACTGGACCTACATAGAGGTTTTTGTTTCATGTCTCTACGACATTCCTAACGGAAGTTAAAAGCCGTTTTGTCCGTGTTTTTTCCTAGGGGGCGCTAGGGCGTAATTTTGAGTTTTGGGGTTTGGTTTTACTATTAGATGGCAATTTTTGCCAGTCCCGATGTGTGTGTTAAATTTGGTGAGTTTTGAAGCATGTTAAGGGGGTCAAATTACAGCTCAAAGAGGCGGAGCAATAATAAATAATAATAATAAAACCTTAAAAATACAATAGGGTCCTCTGTCCCAAAGGGGCATTCAGTCCCTAATAATGAATTACATTTGTAACGCACTTTACATTTGTTAAAATCTCAAAGTGCTACAAAGTATAAAACCAAATAAAATAAAAATAAAATGAAAAAGGTAAACATTTCAAATAGAAAGTTAGAATGTATCATAGAAAATGTATATTTAAATAAAAACATGAAAGACACTAGATAAAACAAATAAAAATAGAAATAAAATCATGAAAAACACTAGACCTACATAGAGGGTTTTTGTTTCATGTCCCTACGACATTCCTAACGGAAGTTAAAAGCCTTTTTGTCCGTGTTTTTTCTAGGGGGCGCTAGAGCGTAATTTTGAGTTTTGGGGTTTGGTTTTACTATTAGATGGCAATGTTTGCCAGTCCCGATGTGTGTATTAAATTTGGTGAGTTTTGAAGCATGTTAAGGGGGTCAAATTACAGCTCGAAGAGGTGGCGCAATAATAAATAATAATAATAAAACCTTAAAAATACAATAGGGTCCTCTGTCCCAAAGGGACATTCGGTCCCTAATAATGAATTACATTTGTAACGCACTTTACATTTGTTAAAATCTCAAAGTGCTACAAAGTATAAAACCAAATAAAATAAAAATAAAATAAAAAAGGTAAACATTTCAAATAGAAAGTTAGAATGTATCATAGAAAATTTACATTTAAATAAAAACATGAAAAACACTAGATAAAACAATTAAAAATAGAAATAAAATCATGAAAAACACTAGACCTACATAGAGGGTTTTTGTTTCATGTCCCTACGACATTCCTAACGGAAGTTAAAAGCAGTTTTGTCTGTGTTTTTTCCCAGGGGGCGCTAGAGCCCAATTTTGAGTTTTGGGGTTTGTTTTTTTTATTAGATGGCGATTTTCGCCAGTCCCGATGTGTGTGTTAAATTTGATGAGTTTTGAAGCATGTTAAGGGGGTCAAATTACAGCCCGAAGAGGTGGCGGAATAATAAATAATAATAATAAAACCTCAAAAATACAATAGGGTCCTCTGTCCCAAAGGGACATTCTGTCTCTAATAATCTCAAAGTGCTACAAAGTATAAAACCAAATAAAAATAAAATAAATTAAAAAAGGTAAAAAATTCAAATAGAAAGTTAGAATATATTATAGAAACTTGAAATAGAAATAAAAACATGAAAAACACTAGATAAAACAAACAAAAATGGAAATAAAATCATGAAAAACACTAGATAAAACAAATAATAATACAAATAAAATCATGAGAGCACTGGATAAAATGGATGGGTTTTAGTTCCGTTCTGCATAGCTTTCCCTGAACTTCAATGCCTTTTCTTAGGGGAATTCACCTTTTGTTTATGTTTTGGTTTAAGCATTAGACACCTTTTCAAGTTGTGCGGACGCTACCCTTCTTTGTGTGGACATTGTTGATTGTCATGTCATGTTCAGATGTACATTGTGGACACCGTCTTTGCTCCAGAGTAAGTCTTTGCTGTTGTCCAGCATTCTGTTTTTGTTTACTTTCTAGCCAAGTTCAGTTGTAGTTTCGTTCTGCATAGCCTTCCCTAAGCTTCAATGCCTTTTCTTAGGGGCACTCACCTTTTGTTTATTTTTGGTTTAAGCATTAGACACCTTTTTAAGTTGTGCGGACACTACCCTTCTTTTTGTGGACGTTGTTGATTGTGTTGTCATATTCGGATGTACATTGTGGACACCGTCTTTGCTCCAGAGTAAGTCTTTGCTGTCGTCCAGCATTCTGTTTTTGTTTACTTTCTAGCCAGTTCAGTTGTATTTTTGTTCTGCATAGCCTTCCCTAAGCTTTAATGCCTTTTCTTAGGGGAACTCACCTTTTGTTTATGTATTAGTTTAAGCATTAGACACCTTTTTAAGTTGTGCGGACGCTACCCTTCTTTGTGTAGACGTTGTTGATGGTCTTGTCATATTCGGATGTACATTGTGGACACCGTCTTTGCTCCAGAGTAAGTCTTTGCTGTTGTCCAGCATTCTGTTTTTGTTTACTTTCTAGCCAGTTCAGTTGTAGTTTCGTTCTGCATAACCTTCCCTAAGCTTCAATGCCTTTTCTTAGGGACACTCACCTTTTGTTTATTTTTGGTTTAAGCATTAGACACCTTTTTAAGTTGTGCGGACGCTACCCTTCTTTGTGTGGACGTTGTTGATTGTCTTGTCATATTCGGATGTACATTGTGGACGCCGTCTTTGCTCCAGAGTAAGTCTTTGCTGTCGTCCAGCATTCTGTTTTTGTTTACTTTCTAGCCAGTTCAGTTGTATTTTTGTTCTGCATAGCCTTCCCTAAGCTTTAATGCCTTTTCTTAGGGGAACTCACCTTTTGTTTATGTTTTAGTTTAAGCATTAGACACCTTTTTAAGTTGTGCGGACGCTACCCTTCTTTGTGTGGACGTTGTTGATTGTCTTGTCATATTCGGATGTACATTGTAGACACTGTCTTTGCTTCACAGTAAGTCTTTGCTGTCGTCCAGCATTCTGTTTTGTTTACTTTCTAGCCAGTTCAGTTGTAGTTTCGTTCTGCATAGCCTTCCCTAAGCTTTAATGCCTTTTCTTAGGGGAACTCACCTTTTGTTTATTTTTGGTTTAAGCATTAGACACCTTTTTAAGTTGTGTGGACGCTACCCTTCTTTGTGTGGACATTGTTGATTGTCATGTCATGTTCGGAAATACATTGTGGACGCTGTCTCTGCTCCACAGTAAGTCTTTGCTGTCGTCCAGCATTCAGTTTTTGTTTCATTTGTAGCGAGTTCAGTTTAAGTTTCGTTCTGCGTAGCCTTCCCTAAACTTCAATGCCTTTTCTTAGGGGCACGCACCTTTTGTTTACTTTTGGCTTAAGCATTAGACACCTTTTTACCTGCGCCCTGTCTTCCGCTGTTTCCTACATCTACAAAGCAATTAGCTAACGGCTGCCACCTACTGATATGGAAGAGTATTACACGGTTACAGCACCGTCACTCAACAACAACACATCATTTGCAGACCATAATTACTGGTTTGCAAAAAATATTTTTAACACAAAATAGGTGAAATTAGGCACACCAGACTGCCTCTCACGGCACGGTGGTTGAAAAACACTGCTCTAGGTGATGCTGAGACTCACACCAAAAAGAAGTAAATAGGAGAAGTGCTAATCTCTCCAGTGTGACTACTATTCCAAGCATGTGTGCACAGGGGCCAGTCAATACGGGGGTCCTATAGGGAGAGGATGGGGGTCAAGAAGGCTCCATAAATAATCCTGCAGACTCCACTAAGCGTTCTTCAAAGTGGATCAATAGGAATTCAAACCAAGAACCTATTCTTTTGCTTATCAGCAACGCTCTCTTCTCAGCACTTGATCAATTATTAAAATCAACTTCACGTGGCTTCCACTTGTCAAAAAAAGGCAGATTTATTCTACAGGCGGCAGTTTTTGAGAGGCAATTTTTTATGTGAGCGGCCTTTAGCATTTTCTTATTAAAATGCATTATTTTTCAAGTAGATTTATTTATTCAATGTGATAGCTCATTAGTCAGATTAATGCAAGGCACTCTCCCCGCTGGAAACGAGGGGGGCTGGCGAACGAGGGTCCGGGGCGGTCCCGCGTCGCCGTGGAAATAAACGACATGCGGCTAAGTTCGAGTCTCGCCGGTTTGTCGAAACACACGTTTTCAATATGCATCTATTTTTAAAGAGGATGCTAAATTTAAATCAGGGCGGCTCAGTAAGAGAAAGGATTAACTCTCAGACTCAATCAGCAAAATAGTGTTTATAGTAGGAGGTAGTGTTTTACTGGCAGTGGCCAGTTTTAGCCTTTTTTATTTGCAACCTTTTTAAATAGTCCTATGCTGCCACAAATAGATTTTTTTTTAACCTTTTGTCTATTAGATCATCAACCCTTAATGTGAGCTTTGATGGTATTATGACTAGAGATGTCCGATAATGGCTTTTTTGCCAATATTCCGATATTGTCCAACTCTTAATTACCGATTTCGATATCTACGGATACCGATATATACATTATTATATCTCATTTTGTTGTGATTCCCCGCTGGATGCATGACACAATGTAACAAGGTTTTCTAAAATAAATCAACTCAAGTTATGGAAAAAAATGCCAACATGGGGGGTAGCTTGGAGTGTATATTGTAGCGTCCTGGAAGAATTAGTGCTGCAAGGGCTTCTGGGTATTTGTTATGTTGTGTTTATGTTGTGTTACGGTGTGGATGTTCTCCCGAAATGTGTTTAGGGGCAGTATAGCTCGGGGTGACGTGGTTGGTAGTAGGTGGGGGAAATAACCAGAAACCCTCAGGTTGCTGGCAAGGCCACTCTACCAACCGAGCCATACCGCCCCTAAGCAAGACCCATCAGGAGAAAGGGTGGAGTGTCTCGCTCAAGGACACGACTAGGATGGTAGTAAGTCAAGACCGACGTGACGGGGTTGGTAGTAGGTGGGGATCGAACTAGGAACCATCAGGTCGCTGGCACGGCCACTCTACCAACCGAGCTATACTGCCCCTAAGCAAGGCCCTAACCACGACGCAAGGGTGGAGCGTCTTGCTCAAGGACACGGCCGACGTGACGAAGTTGGTAGTAGGTTGGGATCGAACAAGGAACCCTGAAGTTGCTGGCAAGGCCACTCTACTAACCGAGCCATACTGCACCTAAGCAAGGCCCTAACCACGATCTATCAGGAGCAAGGGTGGAGTGTCCCGCTCAAGGACACGACTAGGTTGGTAGTAGGTCAAGGCGGGGTTGGTAGTAGGTGGGGATCGAACTAGGAACCATCAGGTCGCTGGCACGGCCACTCTACCAACCGAGCTATACCGACCCTAAGCAAGGCCCTAACCACGACTCATCGGGAGCAAGGGTGGAGTGTCTTGCTCAAGGACACGGCCGACGTGACGAAGTTGGTAGTAGGTTGAGATCGAACAAGGAACCCTGAAGTTGCTGGCAAGGCCACTCTACTAACTGAGCCATACCGCACCTAAGCAAGGCCCTAACCACAACCCATCAGGAGCAAGGGTGGAGTGTCTCGCTCAAGGACACGACTAAGTTGGTAGAAGGTGGGGATTGAACTAGGAACTCTCAGGTCCCTGGCACGGCCACTCTACCAAAGGAGCTATACCGTCCCTAAGCAAGGCCCTAACCACGACCCATCAGGAGAAGGGTGGATTGTCTCGCTCAAGGACAGGACAGACGTGACTAGTTTGGTAGTAGGTCACGACTAGGTTGGTAGTAGATCACGACCTACGTGACGAGTTTGGCAGTAGGTGGGGATTGAACCAGGAAACCTCAGGTTGCTGGCACGGCCACTCTACCAAATGAGCTATACCGCCCCTAAGCAAGGCCCTAAACACGACCCATCAGGAGCGAGGGTGGAGTGTCTCGCTCAAGGACACGACGGACGTGGGGAGGTTGGTAGTAGGTGGGGATTGAACTAGGAACTCTCAGGTCGCTGGCACGGCCACTCTACCAAATGAGCTATACCGCCCCTAAGCAAGGCCCTAACCACGACCCATCAGGAGCAAGGGTGGAGTGTCTCGCTCAAGGTGACTACAGACCTTACTAGGTTGGTAGTAGGTCACGACCTTTGTGACAAGTTTGGCAGTAGGTGGGGATCAAACCAGGAAACCTCAGGTTGCTGGCACGGCCACTTTACCAACCGAGCTCTACCGCTCCTAAGCATGACCCATCAGGAGCAAGGGTGGAGTGTCTCGCTCAAGGACACGACGGACTTGATGAGGCTGGTAGTAGGTGGGGATCTAGTAGGTGGGGATCGAACCAGGGAACCCTCAGGTTGCTGGCATGGCCACTCTACCAACTGAGCCATACCGCCATACCACAAGGCCTTAAGCACAACCCATCAGGAGCAAGGGTGGAGTGCCTCGCTCAAGGACACGATGGACGTGAGGAGGTTGGTAGTAGGTCACGACGGACGTTACAAGGTTGGTAGTAGGTGGAGATCGAACCAGGAACCCTCAGGTCGCTGGCACGGCCACTTTACCAACCGATCTATACCCCCTAAGCACGACCCATCAGGAGCCAGGGTGGAGTGTCTCTGTCAAGGACACGACGGACGCGAAGAGGTCGGTAGTAGGTGGGTGGGGATCGAACCAGGAACCCCCAAGTTGCTGGCGCTGCCATTCCACCAAATGAGCTATACCGCGCCTAAGCAAGGCCCTAACCACGACCCATCAGGAGCAAGGGTGGAGTGTCTCGCTCAAGGACAGGACAGACGTGACTAGGTTGGTAGTAGATCACGACGCACTTGACAAGGTTGGTAGTAGGTGGGAATCAAACCAGGAACCCTTAAATTGCTGGCACGGCCACTCTACCAACCGAGCTATACCCCCTTCAAGCAAGGCCCTACCACGACCCATCGGGAGCAAGGGTGGAGTGTCTTGCTCAAGGACACGACGGACGTGAGGAGGTTGGTAGTAGGTCACGACGGACGTTACAAGGTTGGTAGTAGGTGGAGATCGAACCAGGAACCCTCAGGTCGCTGGCACGGCCACTTTACCAACCGATCTATACCCCCCTAAGCACGACCCATCAGGAGCCAGGGTGGAGTGTCTCGCTCAAGGACAGGACAGACGTGACTAGGTTGGTAGTAGATCACGACGCACTTGACAAGGTTGGTAGTAGGTGGGAATCAAACCAGGAACCCTTAAATTGCTGGCACGGCCACTCTACCAACCGAGCTATACCCCCTTCAAGCAAGGCCCTACCACGACCCATCAGGAGCAAGGGTGGAGTGTCTCGCTCAAGGACAGGACAGACGTGACTAGGTTGGTAGTAGATCACGACGCACTTGACAAGGTTGGTAGTAGGTGGGAATCAAACCAGGAACCCTTAGATTGCTGGCACGGCCACTCTACCAACCGAGCTATACCCCCTTCAAGCAAGGCCCTACCACGACCCATCGGGAGCAAGGGTGGAGTGTCTTGCTCAAGGACACGACGGACGTGAGGAGGTTGGTAGTAGGTCACGACGGACGTTACAAGGTTGGTAGTAGGTGGAGATCGAACCAGGAACCCTCAGGTCGCTGGCACGGCCACTTTACCAACCGATCTATACCCCCCTAAGCACGACCCATCAGGAGCCAGGGTGGAGTGTCTCTGTCAAGGACACGACGGACGTGAAGAGGTCGGTAGTAGGTGGGTGGGGATCGAACCAGGAACCCCTAAGTTGCTGGCGCTGCCATTCTACCAACCGAGCTATACCGCGCCTAAGCAAGGCCTTAACCATGACCCATCAGGAGCAAGGGTGGAGGGTCTCGCTCAAGGACAGGAAAGACGTGACTAGGTTGGTAGTAGGTCACGACGCACTTGACGAGGTTGGTAGTAGGTGGGAATCAAACCAGGAACCCCTAAATTGCTGGCACGGCCACTCTACCAACCGAGCTATACTCCCTTCAAGCAAGGCCCTACCACGACCCATCGGGAGCAAGGGTGGAGTGTCTTGCTCAAGGACACGACGGACGTGACTAGGTTGGTAATAGGTGGGGATCGAACCAGGAAACCCTCAGGTCGCTGGCCCGGCCACTCTCTCAACCCCAAAAAGAAAAAGAAAAGAATATTTAAAATCACTACAAAAATCCATGTGGCGCCCCCTAGTGGTTGTGACCGTAAACAACAGCATAGAAGGTTAAAGCCAAGGGACTACTTCCCATTTGCATAACAAGGCTTTTGTACTGCTATTGTTTTATTTATTTAAAAAAAATTAAGGTTCAAATACGGGAGATTTAAAGACTACTGTTAAAAAGGAGAGGGCGGCGAGAAAGGAGGGCAGAAAAAATACACAAGGGTGGTTTCCACGGGACAGCAGGAGTCTTGACAGCTCGGCGTCAGTGTCAGCTGTCAAGATTAGAATGATGCATGTGCACAAAAAGTAAGTCATCAAATAAATCCCAGCAAACATTTCTCACGCGTTTATCTGCGGGGAAGCACTTCTCATATGCTAATTTATGATAATACCTATATAGGGAATAGCGGAATTTCAAATAGCAGGAACTGTTGTCGCCGAAGCGAGATGGATGATAAATAGAATCACAAGCTGACAAACATGTCAGCACATCAGTTACTCACAAGTTGTTTCGTATGTTGGTGTAGTGCTGCAGTATTCTGTACTATGTTCTATTTTTAGTGCAATTATTTAGTGACATGAGGCCAAGAGATCTTGAGTGAATCAAACATTTGTGTTCAATCAATAAATCAATGTTTACTTATATAGCCCTAAATCACCAGTGTCTCAAAGGGCTGCACAAACCAAAACGACATCCTCGGCTCAGATCCCACATCGGAGCAAGGAAAAACTCAACCAAATGGGATGACAATGCAATAATTGTGAGAGTCCAGTACATATTGGATCTAACATGATAGTGGGAGTCCAGTCCATAGTGGATCTAACATAATAGTGTGAGAGTCCAGTCCATAGTGGATCTACTGTAGCATAATAGTGTTAGAGTCCAGTCCATATTGGATCTAACATAATAGTGAGAGTCCAGTCCGTAGTGGATCTAGCATAATAGTGAGAGTCCAGTTCATAGTGGATCGAACATATTAGTGAGAGTCCAGTCCGTAGTGGATCTAACATAATAGTGAGAGTCCAGTTCATAGTGGATCTAACATAATAGTGTGAGAGTCCAGTCCAAAGTGGATTTAGCATAATAGTTAGAGTCCAGTCCATAGTGGATCTAACTTCATCGTGAGAGTCCAGTCAATAGTGGATCTAACATAATAGTGGGAGTCCAGTCCATAGTGGATCTAATATAATAGTGAGAGTCCAGTCCATAGTGGATCTAGCATAATCGTGAGAGTCCAGTCCATCGTGGATCTAACATAATAGTGTGTGATAGTCAAGTCCATAGTGGATCTAACATAATAGTGATAGTACAGTCCATAGTGGATCTAACATAATAGTGAGAGTCCAGTCCATAGTGGATTTAACATAATCGTGTGAGAGTCCAGTCCATAGTGGATCTAATATAATAGTGAGAGTCCAGTCCATAATGGATCTAACATAATAGTGAGAGTCCAGTCCATAGTGGATCTAACATAATAGTGTGAGAGTCCAGTCCATAGTGGATCTAATATAATAGTGAGAGTCCAGTCCATAGTGGATCTAATATAATAGTGAGAGTCCAGTCCATAGTGGATCTAACATAATAGTGAGAGTCCAGTCCATAGTGGATCTAACATAATAGTGTGAGTGTCCAGTCCATAGTGGATCTAATAGTGAGAGTCCAGCCCATTGTGGGGCCAGCAGGATTAAACATGAATTATCAATTAGCTTATCAATATTATTAATTAACCACATTAATCGGAAGAAATATATATATATATATATATATATATATATATATATATATACATATATATATATATATAGCTTTTTTTTATTGTAGATTGTCACTGAAGGCATCAAAACTATGACACCTGTGAAGTGTAAACCATCTCAGGTGACTACCTTCTGAAGCTCATGGAGAGAATGCCAAGAGTGAGCAAAACAGTAATCAGAGCAATTGGTGGCTATTTTGAAGAAACTAGAATATAAAACAAGTTTTCAGTTATTTCCCCTTTTTTGTTAAGTACATAACTCCACATGTGTTCATTCATAGTTTTGATGTGACTATCTACAATGTAAGTAGTCATGAAAATAATCAAACTAAACAAAAAGACTCTGATTCAGAATTTGAACAACATAGTGCAGTGTCTTTCAACCACTGTGCCGCGGCACTGGTGTGCTGAGGAAAATTATGCAACTTGACCTAATTGGTCCAAATTTTTTTTTTTTGCAAATCAACAATTATAATAATGTACCGTTGTCTTGTGCAGTGTTTTTCAACTTTTTTTGCTTGGTAAAAGGTATGTAACGCTTAAACCAAAAAGGCACTGAAGCATAGGGATGGCTTCGCAAAACAAAAGTAAAACTGAACTGGCGACAAAGTAAACAAAAACAGAATGCTGGACGACAGCAAAAACTTACTGTGGAGCAGACACAGCGTCCACAAATTACATCCGTACATGACATGACAAAGAAAGGTGGAATCCGCACAACTGAAATATTCTTGATTGCGAAAACAAAACAGGTGCGGGGAATAGCACTCAAAGGAAGGCGTGAAGCTGCTACAGGAGAACACCAACAACACAAGAACGGTCTCCAAAAAAGGAGCGCAGGACAGAAACTAAAGCACTACAAACAGGAAACAACAACAAACTCAGAATAAGGCATCACAACCTGGAGGAGTTTCATTTTTTAACCTTTTCTTCTGGTGGTATTCCTACGTCTTTTTTAATTAAAAAAATGTGCCGTGGGTCACAAAAAGTTGAACAACATTGACATAGTGAGTGAGTTTGTTTTAAAATAACAAGTCAATAACATAAACATGTCAACTTAAAGTCCTACTGAAAGCCACTACTACCGACCACACAGTCTGATAGTTTATATATCAATGATGAAATATTAACATTGCAACACATGCCAATACGGCCTTTTAAGTTTACTAAATTGCAATATTAAATTTCCCACGAGGTATCCTGTTGAAAACGTCGCGGAATGATGACGCGTGTTTGTGGCGTTATTGGTTGGAGGGGACATATTAGCCCAGAACTTACGGCTAAAAGTTGTCCCTTTTCATCGCATAATTACACAGTATTTTGCAATTTGTTCGATTAATAATGGAGACGTCAAAGAAGAATGCTGTCGGTGGAAAGTGGTGGATTGCAACAACCAAAACACAGCCGGTGTTTCTTTGCTTGTTGTGAAGCTTTAACACAGAGCGGTCAAGCGAACATGTTTCTCTACGTCAACCAGCAAGTTTTTGGAGGGGGAAATTGTGATATTAAGTCGGCTCTTACCAGAGACTTCGGTGGATTATGCGACCTCATCCTGCAGCTCAAAAAGGCAGCTGTGATCTTGGCTCCTCTGCTTCTGTCAGAGACACTGGCGTTCACCGCAGCCATCCGACTTTCAGGTATGATTTTACAATCCATCCATCCATTTCTACCGCTTATTCCCTATTGGGGTCGCGGAGGGCGCTGGCACCTATCTCAGCTACAATCGGGCGGAAGGCGGGGTACACCCCTAACAAGTCACCACCTCATCGCAGGGCCAGCACAGATAGACAGACAACATTCACACTCACATTCACACACTAGGGCCAATTTAGTGTCGCCAATCAACCTATCCCCAGGTGCATGTCTTTGGAGGTGGGAGGAAGCCGGAGTACCCGGCGGGAACCCACGCATTCACGGGGAAAAGATGCAAACTCCACACAGAAAGATCCCGAGCCTGGATTTGAACCCAGGACTGCAGGAACTTCGTATTGTGAGGCAGACGCACTAACCCCTCTGCCACCGTGAAGCCCTATTAAAACACTATTAAAACAATAAGCAGATAAGGGGATCTTCCAGAATTATCCTAGTAAATGTGTCTAATGATATCTGAAATGCTCACACTGCAGCTGCCTGTAGTCGTCGCCTTTTTTATTTGTATTTGTATTTTTTTTTTTTGTGCCGCACTCTAACTTTCCTCATCCACAAATCTTTCATCCTCGCTCAAATTAATGGGGAAATCGTCACTTTCTCAAGCCGAATAGCACTTGCTGCTGGTGGCTATGATTGTAAACAATGTGATGATGTGAGGAGCTCTACAACCCGTGATGTCACGCGCACATCGTCTGCTACTTCCGGTACGGGCAAGGCTTTTTTTTATTAGCGACCAAAAGTTGCGAACTTTATCGTCGATGTTCTCTACTAAATCCTTTCGGCAAAAATATGGCAATATCGCGAAATGATCAAGTATGACACAGAGAATGGACCTGCTATCCCCGTTTAAATAAAAAAAATCTCGAAATGATTCTCTGCATTTGACCCATCACCCTTGATCACTCCCTGGAAGGTGAGGGGAGCAGTGAGCAGCAGCGGTGGCCACGCACGGGGAAAAAAAAATGTGTGGTATTTGTCATTTGTTGGTATTTTACTTGGTAAAACGTTTGATCCACATGCTGTGCATGTTATTATTTTTACGCTTGTAACGTGCTTTATTTATTACAGTTTTCACGGTGAATTTGAAGGGAAAGCAAGCCTTCAAATAAACCGGTTCAAGAAGTGAAGTGAAGTGAAGTGAAGTGAATTATATTTATATAGCGCTTTTTCTCTAGTGACTCAAAGCGCTTTACATAGTGAAACCCAATATCTAAGTTACATTTAAACCAGTGTGGGTGGCACTGGGAGCAGGTGGGTAAAGTGTCTTGCCCAAGGACACAACGGCAATGACGAGGATGGCGGAAGCGGGAATCGAACCTGCAACCCTCAAGTTGCTGGCACGGCCGCTCTACCAACCGAGCTAAACCGCCCCAAGAAAGCAATTGTGTCTGTGCTATTTGGAGGGAGTTACACTTTCTAACCTCACTAATGGGACGGCGTGGCGCAGTGGAAGAGTGGCCGTGCGCAACCCGAGGGTCACTGGTTCAAATCCCACCTAGAACCAACCTCGTCACGTCCGTTGTGTCCTGAGCAAGACACTTCACCCTTGCTCCTGATGGGTGCTGGTTGGCGCCTTGCATGGCAGCTCCCTCCATCAGTGTGTGAATGTGTGTGTGAATGGGTAAATGTCAAAGCGCTTTGAGTACCTTGAAGGTAGAAAAGCGCTATACAAGTACAACCCATTTATCATTTAATGCCTTGCAGCGTCTATATTAGATATATAACAACGGGCGGGTGG
Source organism: Nerophis ophidion (assembly GCF_033978795.1). Lineage (NCBI taxonomy): Eukaryota > Metazoa > Chordata > Actinopteri > Syngnathiformes > Syngnathidae > Nerophis > Nerophis ophidion. The sequence continues at coordinate 37,486,028 of NC_084628.1, read as the reverse complement.
CGGGCGGTTGTGGCTTCGATGAAATGTTGGTTCGGGTGGGTGGCGGGTGGATGCCGACTTTAGTGATGCGGTTGCGGATGATATAATTGCCTTTCCGCGCATCTCTAGTCCCTAGTGTGTGAATGTTGTCTGTCTATCTGTGTTGGCCCCTGCGATGAGTTGGCGACTTGTCCAGGGTGTACACCGCCTTCCGCCCGAATGCAGCTGAGATAGGCACCAGCACCCCCTGCGATCCCGAACGGGACATGCGGTAGGAAATGGATGGATAGTTGGCAGTAGTGTATCGACTACAGTCTGCTGTCTAAGCCAGGAAGTAGTCTTTGCCATGCATCTTGTCTTATGTTGTGCCCTAAAAAATGTCTATACTGTAACTATTGTATTTACCTATTTATAAAATCTATATAAAGTGTGTCCACCTGCATTGAGGCTATTTTTTTTTAGCAAACTCCATACTCCCAAATGGTTTGATTTACGAAACATTGGGATGAAAGTGGCACCCTAAATGTTTACCTACATCCGGAAGAAAAGGGTGAGACATCTATTACAGATAAACACTGTTTACAAAATGCTATAATCTTGTTTGAAATGGTGTGAGTTCAGTGTTTGATTTTGCCCTTGGGGCCATTTCTAACATCTCTCCGAGAGAAAACACATTTGCCAGTCTTATTACATCAGATGATTACTGCAAGCCAATGAGCAAACATTTGTCCTGTCAACATCGCCGGCGCCGGCTATTTCCGCATGATGGCGATCCCATTTGAACGCGGCCGCGTGCTATTTTTCGTGTCAGGGAGTCACGACAGTAAGTATCGCTCCTTGGAGCGCGGGTCCTGTTTTCCGCGGGCACGATTCCATCAAACATCCTGGGACGACTGCAGCATTTTTGCATGTCATCTCTTTTCTTTGCCGCACATTTGTGCCGTCATCCTGTTTCCTGCTTGCTCAGTCAAGGCAGAGATGACAAAAATGTGATTATTTCTTCACTCTGCCCATGACACACAAACACACACACTCTTGTATTTCAGAACTTCTTGAGACCTCCGAAGAAATGCCTACCTCTTAAGGACCACCCTTTCTAGAAAGGGTTTCCCACACATTCATTTATTTGTGGCGGCCCGCCACGAAAGAATTACAACCGCCACAAGTAAAATAAAAATAAAAAAATAAATAAAATAAATTTTTTTTTTTTTTTTCTCCGGCTTTTGACTCGCTCGACCGCTCATAAAAGCAATGGGACTCTGTCTGTGAATGGAGCTTGTAGTTACATATTGTATAAATATGTAAATATTATATAAATATGTATATAAATATGTACATAAAGTGTTGTAATTATATTCCAACTCCGCAGTCTTCTTGGTCATCGCCGCCGCCGCCACTGCAACCAACCACCCCCCACCCCCGCCGCCTGACCACACCACCACAAATAGATGCCTGACCTGTGGGAAACACTGCTAGATATATAAATATTTGTATTTACAACATTAATAATATATACATACTATTGAATATAAAAAAGCTTGTTGTGAAAAATGAGTTGCAATTTCCCGAGAAAAAGGTCACAACTTCACAAACACACACACTCTTGTATTTCTGACATTCTTGAGACCTCCGAAAAATGCCTACCTCTTTAGGACCACTCTTTCCAGATATACAAATATTTGTATTTACAACATTAATAATATATACATACTATGCAAATATAAAAATAATTGTTGTGAAAAATGAGTTGGAATTTCACGAGGAAAATGTCACAACTTCACAAACACACACAAACACACACCTTGTATTTCATACCTTTTTGAGACCTTCAAAAAATGCCTACCTCTTCAGGACCACCCTTTCTAGATATATAAATATTTGTATTTACAAAACTAATAATATATACATACTATGCAAATATAAAAATAATTTTTGAGAAAAATGAGTTGGAATTTTAAGAGAACAAGGTCACAACTTTACGCACGCACGCACGCACGCACGCACGCACGCACGCACGCACACACGCACACACACACACACACACACACATTCCTGTGTTTCATACCTTCTGGAGACCTCCAAAAAATGCCTACCTCTTATAGATCACCCTTTCTAGATATATAAATATTTATATTTACAACATTAATATTATATACATACTATGCAAATATAAAAAAGCTTGTTGTGAAAAATTTGTTGGAATTTCCCGAGAAAAAGGTCACAACTTCTTGAGACCTCCGAAAAATGCTTACCTCTTTAGGACCACTCTTTTCAGATGTATAAATATTAGTATTTACAACAATAATAATATATACATACTATGCAAATATAAAAAGAATTGTGGTGAAAAATGAGTTGGAACTTCACGAGAAAAAGGTCAAAACTTCCCAAACACACACACACACACACACTCTTGTATTTCATACCTTCTTGAGACCTCCGAAAAACGCCTACCTCTATAGGATCACCCTTTCTAGATATATAAATATTTATATTTACAACATTAATAGTATATACATCCTATGCAAATATAGACAAGCTCATTGTGAAAAATGAGTTGGAATTTCACGAGAAAAAGGTCACAACTTTAAACACACACTCTTGTATTTCTAACTTTCTTGAGTTCTCCGAAAAATGCCTACCTATTTAGGACCACCCTTTCCAGATATATAAATATTAGCATTTACAACATTAATAATATATACATACTATTAAATAGGAAGAAGTTTGTTGTGAAAAATGTGTTGAAATTTCACAAGAAAAACAACTTCACAAACACACACACTCTTGTATTTCGTACCTTCTTGAGACCTCCGAAAAATGCCTACATCTTTAGGACCACCCTTTCTAGATATATAAATATTTGTATTTACAAAATGAATAATATATATATACCATGCAAATAAAAAGAATTGTTGTGAATAATGACTTGGAATGTCACAAGAAAAAGGTCACAACTTCACAAACACACACACTCTTGTATTTCGTACCTTCTTGAGACCTCCGAAAAATGCCTACCTCTGTAGCACCATCCTTTCTAGATATATAAATATTTGTATTTACAACATGAATATTATATACATACTATGCAAATATAAAAAAGCTTGTTGTGAAAAATAGTTGGAATTTCCCGAGAAAAAGGTCACAACTTCACAAACACACACACTCTTGTATTTCGTACCTTCTTGAGACCTCCGAAAAATGCCTACATCTTTAGGACCACCCTTTCTAGATATATAAATATTTGTATTTACAACATTAATAATATATACATACTATGCAAATATAAAAAAGCTTGTTGTGAAAAATTTGTTGGAATTTCACGAGAAAAAGGTCACAACTTCACAAACACACACACACACACCCACACACACACACACACACTCTTGTATTTCTGACTTTCTTGAGACCTCCGAAAAATGCCTACCTCTTTAGGACCACTCTTTCTAGATATATAAATATTTGTAATTACAACATTAATAATATATACATACTAAGCAAATATAAAAAAGCTTGTTGTCAAAAATGAGTTGGAATTTCACAAGAAAAATGTCACAACTTCACAAACACACACACACACACACACACGCACACACGCACACACACGCACACACACTCTTGTATTTCATACCTTCTTGAAACCTCCGAAAAATGCCTAACTCCGTAGCACCACCCTTTCTAGATATATAAATATTAGTATTTACAACATGAATAATATATACATACTATGCAAATATAAAAAAGCTTGTTGTGAAAAATGAGTTGGAATTTCACGAGAAAAAGGTCACAACTTCACACACACACATACACACACACTCTTGTATTTCTAACTTTCTTGAGACCTCCGAAAAATGCCTACCTCTTAAGGACCACCACCCTTTCTAGATATATACATATTTGTATTTCCAAAATTAATAATATATACATACGATGCAAATATAAAAAGAATTGTTGTGAATAATGACTTGGAATTTCACAAGAAAAATGTCACAACTTCACAAACACACACACTCTTGTATTTCGTACCTTCTTGAGACCTCCGAAAAATGCCTACCTCTTCAGGACCACCCTTTCTAAATATATAAATATTTATATTTACAACATTAATAGTATATACATACTATGCAAATATAGACAAGCTCATTTTGAAAAATGAGTTGGAATTTCACGAGAAAAAGGTCACAACTTTACAAACACACACACTCTTGTATTTCATACCTTATTGGGACGTCCGAAACATGCCTACCTCTTAAGGACCACCCTTTCTAGATATATAAATATTTGTATTTACAACATTAATAATATATACATACTATGCAAATATAAAAATAATTGTAATGAATAATGACTTGGAATTTCACAAGAAAAAGGTCACAACTTCACAAACACACACACACACACACACACACACACACACACACACTTGTATTTCTGACTTTCTTGAGACCTCCGAAAAATGCCTACCTCTGTAGCACCACCCTTTCTAGATATATAAATATTTATATTTACAACATTAATAATATATACATACTATGAGATATATAAAAGCTTGTTGTGAAAAATGAGTTGGAATTTCATCCGAAAAAGGTCACAACTTCACAAACACACACACACGCTCTTGTATTTCTGACTTTCTTGAGACCTCCGAGAAATGCCTACCTCTTTAGGACCACCCTTTCCAGATATATAAATATTAGTATTCACAACATTAATAATATATACATACTATTAAATATGAAAAAGCTTGTTGTGAAAAATTTGTTGGAATTTCACGAGAAAAAGGTCACAACTTCACACACACACTCTTGTATTTCGTACTTTCTTGAGACCTCCAAGAAATGCCTACCTCTTTAAGACCACCCTTTCTAGATATATAAATATTTGTATTTACAACAATAATAATATATACATACTATGCAAATATAAAAAGAAATGTTGTGAAAAATGAGTTGGAACTTCACGAGGAAAATGTCACAACTTCACAAACTCACACAAACACACACCTTGTTTTTCATACCTTCTTGAGACCTCCGAGAAATGCCTACCTCTTAAGGACCACCCTTTCCAGGTATATGAATATTTTTATTTACAAAATTAGTAATATATACATACTATTAAATATAAAAAAGCTTTTTGTGAAAAATGAGTTGGAATTTCATGCGAAAAAGGTCACAACTTCACATACACACACACACACACACACACACACACACACACACACACACACACACACACACACACACACACGCTTGTATTTCATACCTTCTTGAGACCTCCGAAAAATGCCTACCTCTTAAAGACCACCCTTTCCAGATATATAAATATTTATATTTACAACATTAATAATATCAACATACTATGCAAATATAAACAAGCTTGTTGTGAAAAATTTGTTGAAATTTGACGAGAAAAAGGTCACAACTTCACAAACACACACACACACACTCTTGTATTTCTGACTTTCTTGAGACCTCTGAGAAATGGCTACCTCTCTAGGACCAACCACCCTTTCTAGATATATAAATATTTGTATTTGAAACATTAATAGTATATACAGTAAATACTATACAAATATAAAAAAGCTTGTTGTGAAAAATGAGTTGAAATTTCACAAGATAAACTTATAATTTTGGCAGCATTATAATAAAAGTCGTAATTTTACTCAAATCAAAATTTTACAAGAAAAACTGAACATTTGTGCAATGTTATGCCGAAAGTTGGAATTTTACTCAATAGCAGTCGCAATTTTATAAGAAAAGCTTAAAAATGTGGCAATTTTATAAAAAGTGTCGTAACTTTATTCGACAAAAGTCACAATTTTATGAGAAAACTTACAAATGTTGGCAATATCATAATAATAATCGGAATTTTACTTGGCAAAATTAAGACAGAAGTCATAATTTTACTCCAAAAATTTCACTATTTTACAAGAATCACAAAAAATTGGCACTTTTGTGATAAAAGTTAGAATTTTATACGACAAATTACGCCATTTTGCATTAAAAAAGTAAAACATTTACATAAAACAGTAATAATTTTACGAGGAAATATTGCAATATTACAGAAACAGAAAGAATATGAGATATTGTTCCAATTTTTATCAGAATAACGTTGCCACATTGTGAGAAAGACTGCTATTAATTTTTTTAAATATATATTTTGTTTGTAATTGTTTTTTAATCTTCATTATTTACTTCAAGTTATTAGAGTATGTCTCTATATACATATTTATTTATTTTTGTATTGATTTTGGCCAAAGGGTTTGCATTTCAATTTCTTACACACACTTGTTATTTCATATGTTGACCAGAGGGGGAGCACTTTTAAAACGACAGAGTCAATTTGAAAAATCCCTCCTTTTTGGGACCACCAGGGGTGCAAATTAGATCTCAATTTTTTGTTTTTTGTAATTTGCTTAAAGGCCGATGACAAAAAGGAGTCACAAACCACAGATTTACTATTACACCAGGTACCAAAAATAAATAGTTTCGAGGTTTGTAATAGTATATTAGTTTGTGTATGCTATTTTAGCACATGTTTTTTGGGATCTTAGTAGATCAGGACATGATGGAGTGAATACAAAATTCTCTGAGCACTACTGTATGTAATAGTTGACTGTAGTTTTTATCAGTGTGTAAAGGATATCACCGCATGGCCTCAGGAACACTTCAGAAAAACCACTGTCAGTAACTACAGTTGATCGCTACATCTGTAAGTGCAAGTTACAATGAATGTTCTTGAATTTGTCATCCCCAAAGTAAGAACTGAACTGGGCAAGAAAGCCTTTAGGTTTTCAGCACCGAAGGCTTGGAATAACCTACAATCGAATATTCAACTTCAAATCCTAGTTACATTGAATGAGTTTAAAGCTTCTGTGAAAGGATTGCAGTCTACCTTGTCTGTATGCACATGTGTCATATGAGCAAGTTCTAATGTTATAAATGTGAGGATTTATGTGTTGTTTACTGTTTTTATTGTAACCTTGCTGTTAAAATCTTGGCCAGGTCTTCCTTGGAAAAGAGATCTTTGATCTCAATGGGATTTTACCTGGTTAAATAAAGGCTAAATAAAATCAAATAAAAAAAATAGAACTATGTTATGCAAAGTGAAAGCCATTTATCAACAACACCCAGAAACGCCGCCAGCTTTGCTGAGCCCAAGCTCATCTAAGATGGACTGATGCAAAGTGGACAAGTGTTCCGTGGTCTGACGAGTCCACATTTCAAAGTATTTTTGGAAACTGTGGACGTCGTGTCCTTCGGACAAAAGAGGAAAAGGACCATCCGGACTGATATAGGCGCAAAGTTGAAAAGCCAGCATCCGTGATGGTATGGGGGTGTATTAATGCCCAAAGCATGGGTAACACAATTAATGCTAAAATATACATACAGGTTTTGGAGCAACATATGTTGCCATCCAAGCAACGTCAGCATGGACGCCCCTGCTTATTTCAGCAAGACGATGCAAAGCCACATTCTGGAGGTGTTACAATAGTGTGGCTTCGTAGTAAAAGAGTGTGGGCACTAGATTAATGTGTATATCTGCCAAAATAATACAGACAAAAGTCTAGGTTGGGTCTCCGAAGGATAAATATACCTTAAAACAAAAATACACCTCAAGCTATTCATTTAAACTTAATGCTTATTGTTTTAATAAGGCATTTGATTTCATAATACATCAATATCGGCTGATAGTCGACTATGTCACAAAATTAAGGCCAAATACAATATCATACAACTACAACAACAATCCAGCAGCTTTAATACACGGCAAAAAAGAGGTGAAGGCAGCCATTTATCAACAACACCCAGAAACGCCGCCAGCTTCGCTGGGCCCGAGCTCACCTAAGATGGACTGATGCAACGTGGACAAGTGTTTCGTGGTCTGACGAGTCCACATTTCAAAGTATTTTTGGAAAATGTGGACGTCGTGTCCTCCGGACAAAAGACGAAAAGAACCATCCGGACTGTTAAAGGCGCACAGTTGAAAAGCCAGCATCCGTGATGGTATGGGGGTGTATTAGTGCCCAAGGCATGGGTAACTTACACATCTGTGAAGGCACCATTAATGCTGAAATGTACGTACAGGTTTTGGAGCAACATATGTTGCCATCCAAGCAACGTCAGCATGGACGCCCCTGCTTATTTCAGCAAGACGATGCCAAGCCACATTCTGCAGGTGTTACAATAGTGTGGGTTCGTAGTAAAAGAGTGTGGGCATTAGATTAATGTGTATATCTGCCAAAATAATACAGACAAAAGTCTAGGTTGGGTCTCAGGAGGATAAATATACCTTAAAACAAAAATACACCTCAAGCTATTCATTTAAACGTAATGCTTATTGTTTTAATAACGCATTTGATTTCATAATGCATCAATATCGGCTGATAGTCGACTATGTCACAAAACTAAGGCCAAATACATTATCATACAATAACAAGAACAACAATCCAGCAGCTTTAAGACACGGCATAAAAGAGGTGAAAACAGCCATTTATCAACAACACCCAGAAACGCCGCTAGCTTCGCTGGGCCCGAGCTCATCTAAGATGGAGTAGTGCAAAGTGGACAAGTGTTCCGTGGTCTGACGAGTCCACATTTCAAATTATTTTTGGATAAATGTGGACGTCCGGTCCTCCGGACCAAAGAAGAAAAGAACCATCCGGACTGCTATAAGCGCAAAGTTGAAAAGCCGGCATCCGTGATGGTATGGGGGTGTATTTCTGCCCAAGGCATGGGTAACTTACACATCTGTGAAGGCACCATTAATGCTGAAATGTACGTACAGGTTTTGGAGCAACATATGTTGCCATCCAAGCAACGTCAGCATCGACGCCCCTGCTTATTTCAGCAAGACGATACCAAGCCACATTCTGCAGTTGTTGCAATAGTGTGGCTTCGTAGTAAAAGGATGTGGGCACTAGATTAATGTGTAGGTCTGCCAAAATAATACAGACAAAAGTCTAGGTTGGGTGTCAGGAGGATAAATATACCTTAAAACAAAAATACACCTCAAGCTATCCATTTAAACGTAATGCTTATTTTTTTAATAAGACATTTGATTTCATATCGGCTGATAGTCGACTATGTCACAAAACTAAGGCCAAATACATTATCATACAACAACAACAACAACAATACAGCAGCTTTAAGACACGGCAAAAAAGAGGTGAAGGCAGCCTGAAGACGACAACTTCTGCAAAACAAAACAAGCCCTCAGGATTCATTTTATACAGCTCCAACTAAACATTTGACCTCGGAGGCCTAAATAAATCAGAAAAGTTGTAGATTGTTTCCTCCCCCCTCGGGCGAGTCAGCGCGTACATGAACTCCAGCACAAGGGAAGGTTTGGAACGCAAACTTTGCTGACATCCCCGTGTCGCTGCTTGGTAATGACTGCCGGGCTATTTTCATCAACAACCTCACAACCTGACTGCGGCTTCTTCTTTCATTGGTCAGACATGCGGGGTGATTTATTCAGACTTTTTTCAAAGCTACTCTTCAAGGCGGACTAGTTTAATTATCGTTTTTTTCGGAAAAAAAAAAAAAACATTCGAGCATGTCGTTAAAAGTTGCAGGGCCATGCTTCACCTAGGAGGAGGTGTTATCAAAAAATTAGGTTTTACCTAATCGTAGCCAAGTTTACAGCTCCTCATGCTAACAAGTCAATATGTGTTGGCAAAATGTCATACATACATCAATCAATCAATCAATCAATGTTTATTTGTATAGCCCTAAATCACAAGTGTCTCAAAGGGCTGCACAAACCACAACGACATCCTCAGTAGAGCCCGAATAAGGGCAAGGAAAAACCCACCCCAGTGGGACGTCGACAATGATGGCCATGAGAAACCTTGGAAAGGACCGCATATGTGTGCAACCCCCCCCAGACATATTATATATATATATATATATATATATATATATATATATATATATATATATATATATATAAATGTATATATGTATATATATATATACATACACAAACATATATATATATGTAAACATATTTTCATATAATTGTATATACTGTATATATATATGTGTCTATATATATGTATAAATACATATATATGTACATGCATATATGTACAGTATATGTGTATATATATATATATATATATATATACTGTATATATATGTATGTATATACATATATGTGTATATATATATATATGCATGTATACACAAATATATGTATTTATATGTATGTATATATGCATGTATTTGTATATACAAACATACATACATATATATGTGAAAATATACATTTATATATAATCAGATATGTATATATATATGTGTGTATGTAAATATGTATGAATATATAAATATATATATTTTGACTTGTTGACATTAGGAGCAGTAAACTCAACCATGATTAGGTAAAACCCATATATATATATATATATATATATATATATATATATATATATATATATATATATATATATATATGCATGTATATACAAATATATGTATTTATATGTATATACATATGCATGTATTAGTATATATATACATATATATGTGAATATATACGTTTATATATAAATACACACACACACATATATATGTATATATATATATATATATATATATATATATATATATATATATATGTGTGTGTGTGTGTGTGTATGTATATATGTATGGATGTATAAATATATATATTTTGACTTGACATTAGGAGCAGTAAACTCAACCATGATTAGGTAAAACCCATATATATATATATATATATATATATATATATATATATATATATATATATATATATATATATATATATATATCCATCCATCCATCCATCATCTTCCGCTTATCCGAGGTCGGGTCGCGGGGGCAGCAGCCTAAGCAGGGAAGCCCAGACTTCCCTATCTCCAGCCACTTCGTCTAGCTCTTCCCGGGGGATCCCGAGGTGTTCCCAGGCCAGCCGGGAGACATAGTCTTTCCAACGTGTCCTGGGTCTTCCCCGTGGCCTCCTACCAGCTGGACGTGCCCTAAACACCTCCCTAGGGAGGCGTTCGGGTGGCATCCTGACCAGATGCCCGAACAACCTCATCTGGCTCCTCTCCATGTGGAGGAGCAGCGGCTTTACGTTGAGCTCCTCCCGGATGGCAGAGCTTCTCACCCTATCTCTAAGGGAGAGCCCCGCCACCCGGCGGAGGAAACTCATTTCGGCCGCTTGTACCCGTGATCTTATCCTTTCGGTCATGACCCAAAGCTCATGACCATAGGTGAGGATGGGAACGTAGATCGACCGGTAAATTGAGAGCTTTGCCTTCCGGCTCAGCTCCTTCTTCACCACAACGGATCGATACAACGTCCGCATTACTGAAGACGCCGCACCGATCCGCCTGTCGATCTCACGATCCACTCTTCCCCCACTCGTGAACAAGACTCCTAGGTACTTGAACTCCTCCACTTGGGGCAGGGTCTCTTCCCCAACCCGGAGATGGCACTCCACCCTTTTTCGGGCGAGAACCATGGACTCGGACTTGGAGGTGCTGATTCTCATTCCGGTCGCTTCACACTCGGCTGCGAACCGATCCAGTGAGAGCTGAAGATCCCGGCCAGATGAAGCCATCAGGACTACATCATCTGCAAAAAGCAGAGACCTAATCCCGTGGCCACCAAACCGGAACCCCTCAACGCCTTGGCTGCGCCTAGAAATTCTGTCCATAAAAGTTATGAACAGAATCGGTGACAAAGGACAGCCTTGGCGGAGTCCAACCTTCACTGGAAACGTGTCCGACTTACTGCCAGCAATGCGGACCAAGCTCTGGCACTGATCATACAGGGAGCGGACTGCCACAATAAGACATTCCGATACCCCATACTCTCTGAGCACTCCCCACAGGACTTCCCGAGGGACACGGTCGAATGCCTTCTCCAAGTCCACAAAGCACATGTAGACTGGTTGGGCAAACTCCCATGCACCCTCAAGAACCCTGCCGAGAGTATAGAGCTGGTCCACAGTTCCACGACCAGGACGAAAACCACACTGTTCCTCCTGAATCCGAGGTTCGACTATCCGGCGAAGCCTCCTCTCCAGTACACCTGAATAAACCTTACCGGGAAGGCTGAGGAGTGTGATCCCACGATAGTTGGAACACACCCTCCGGTCCCCCTTCTTAAAGAGAGGGACCACCACCCCGGTCTGCCAATCCAGAGGTACCGCCCCCGATGTCCACGCGATGCTGCAGAGTCTTGTCAACCAAGACAGCCCCACAGCATCCAGAGCCTTAAGGAACTCCGGGCGGATCTCATCCACCCCCGGGGCCTTGCCGCCGAGGAGCTTTTTAACTACCTCAGCGACCTCAGCCCCAGAAATAGGAGAGTCCACTACAGATTCCCCAGGCACCGCTTCCTCAAAGAAAGACGTGTTGGTGGGATTGAGGAGGTCTTTGAAGTATTCCCTCCACCGATCCACAACATCCGCAGTCGAAGTCAGCAGAACACCATATATACATCCATACATATATACATACATACATACACACACATATATATATATATATATATATATATATATATATTTATTTATTTATTTATGTATATATATATATATATTTATGTATACATATATATATATATATATATATATATATACATAAATATATATATATATATGTATACATAAATATATATATATACATAAATATATATATATATATACATAAATATATATATATATATATGTATACATAAATATATATATATATATACATAAATAAATAAATAAATATATATATATATATATATATATATATATATATATATATATATATATATATATATGTGTGTGTATGTATATATGTATGGATGTATAAATATATATATTTTGACTTGTTGACATTAGGAGCAGTAAACTCAACCATGATTAGGTAATACCCATATATATATATATATATATATATATATATATATATATATATATATATATATACATAAATATATATATATATATGTATACATATATATATATATATATATATATATACATAAATATACATAAATATATAAATATATATATATATATATATATATATTGTATTTCCTTAGTTTTGCCCATCCCTTTGTGCGCTGTTAATGTTACAATCCTTACTTTCAAAAAGATTAAAAAAATAAATAAAATTAGTGACAAGTTGTGTCTTTTTTTCCCCAAGGGAATTAATAACAATTTACATGGCAGTCAATTGGAAAGAGGAAATTAAAGCAAGTTAGGCCTATTTCACCTTCAACTTTGCAATATTGTATTTTATCCGGGTACTCCGGCTCCTTCCCACCTCCAAAAACATGTACCTGGGGATAGGCCCCTCCCACCTCCAAAAACATGCACCTGGGGATAGGCCCCTCCCACCTCCAAAGACATGCACCTGGGGATAGGTTGATCGGCAACACTAAATTGGCCCTCGTGTGTGAATGTTGTCTGTTTATCCGTGTTGTGTGACAGCAAAATTACTCGTACTCGTTTTAATTGATGATGTTCTTTGAACGGGTCGCCAAAAGTTGTTTATTGGGCTGAGGAATGTGACACTTAGCAAGAGATCTATTATCTGATCAAGCTCTGTCTCCTGTGTCTTTGATGTAACATGTGGACTTTAGTTGACCTGGGCATATGTGTCATCTGTTCTTGACCCCCAACAGAGCTAAATTGATCCCCTTTCCTGAGTAGAAAAGGGATGGATGGATTTCATTTCACTTAATTTCTTTCAGTCCTAATTCTTCAACGTCCGTGCGCTGACCTCACATAACTGCAAATATTCAACGTCTTTATTCTCATTATAAGATCGTTGGGCCTCTGCTGACTTTGTTGGGGATCCGGCTGGAGATCGAGCGCCGCTTAAAAGGTAACTTCTGGTCTTGACACGCTGACAGATTATGTACATGTACCCATTTAAGAGACTTTTTTATTGGCAAAGTGATTTCCCACAACAACTGCGGGGTCGTCAAAGCCCGGTTAGTGCAGAAGCGCTCATAAAACCTTCATAACGCCACTCTGATGTCGGAGCTCCCTGTTGAGGCCATTTACTAAGATAAATGGCACACACTTTAGAATGCCATGTGCAAGGGAGGAAGCTGCAGCTCGACAGTATGGTGTCTTCCCCGGTTTTATTGCAGTTGTGTCTGATATTTGAACAAACCATTATGCACGTGTCATAGCAGACTTGATTAGAATTGCAACAAAAACAACCTGAGATGGACCTCAAACATACTCAGTCATGTATTCCTCACGATAAAAAAAAGAGCAGATTCCCGAAGACTGTTGTACACATTCCTTACTTTGTACAAAACCCAAAACCAGTGAAGTGTAAACGGTAAATAAAAACAGAATTGAATGATTTGCAAATCATTTTCAACTTATATTCAATTGAATGGACTGCAAAGACAAGAAATTTAACGTTCAAACTGGTGAATTTTGTTATTTTTTTAAAGTATTAGCTCATTTGGAATAGGACGCCTGTAACATGTTTCAAAAAAGCCGGCACAGGTGGCAAAAAAGACTGAGAAAGTGGAGGAATTGCTCATCAAACACTTATTTGGAACATCCCACAGGTGAACAGGCTCATTGGGAACAGGTGGGTGCTGTCACGCCAAATTTCTTCCCCCCCGGAAGACATTTGGTGTGACAGCCCCTCTAATGCCTGAAGGACCCCAATGAGGGTGTGGTAATACCAAGTTATATGACTCTTAAGGGTTACAGCTGCAAAATTAGTGAAGTAAAAATAACTTGATAGGTTAGCATGCTGGAATGCTAACATTTTTTCCTCACCGTTATTTTTCATTAATGACAATCAGCCATTTATAATGCTTTTAAAACAGGCAGCTGTGTGGGCTGCTTTAAGCAAGTTATATGACTCTTAAGGGTTACAGCTGCAAAATTAGCGAAGCAAAAATAGCTTGAGAGGTTAGCATGCTGGAATGCTAATATTTTTTCCTCACCGTTATTTTTCACCGATGACAATTAGCCAATTATGATGATTTTAAAACAGGCAGCTGTGTGGGCTGCCTTGAGCAAGTTATATGACTCTTAAGGGTTACAGCTGAAAAATTAGCGAAGCAAAAATAGCTTGAAAGGTTAGCATGCTTGAATGCTAATATTTTTTCCTCACCGTTATTTTTCATTTTTCGTTATATGACTCTTAAGGGTTACAGCTGCAAAATTAGCGAAGCAAAAATAGCTTGATAGGTTAGCATGCTGCAATGCTAATATTTTTTCCTCACCGTTAATTTTCATTAATGACGATTAGCCAATTATAATGCTTTTAAAATAGGCAGCTGTGTGGGCTGCTTCAAGCAAGTTATATGACTCTTAAGGGTTACAGCTGCAAAATTAGCGAAGCAAAAATAGCTTGAGAGGTTAGCATGCTGGAATGCTAATATTTTTTTCCTCACCGTTATTTTTCATTAATGACAATCAGCCAATTATAATGCTTTTAAAACAGGCAGCTGTGTGGGCTGCTTCAAGCAAGTTATATGACTCTTAAGGGTTACAGCTGCAAAATTAGCGAAGCAAAAATAGCTTGATAAGTGAGCATGCTGGAATGCTAATATTTTTTCCTCACCGTTATTTTTCACCGATGACAATTAGCCAATTAGCCAATTATGTGGGCTGCCTTAAGCAAGTTATATGACTCTTAAGGGTTACAGCTGCAAAATTAGCGAAGCAAAAATAGCTTGATAGGTTAGCATGCTTGAATGCTAATATTTTTTTCCCCACCGTTATTTTTCATTAATGACAATCAGCCAATTATAATGCTTTTAAAACAGGCAGCTGTGTGGGCTGCTTCCAGCAAGTTATATGACTCTTAGCGGTTACAGCTGAAAAATTAGCGAAGCAAAAATAGCTTGAAAGGTTAGCATGCTGGAATGCTAATATTTTTTTCCTCACCGTTATTTTTCATAGATGACAATCAGCCAATTATAATGATTTTAAAACAGGCAGCTGTGTGGGCTGCTTTAAGCAAGTTATATGACTCTTAAGGGTTACAGCTGCAAAATTAGCGAAGCAAAAATAGCTTGAGAGGTTAGCATGCTGGAATGCTAAAATTTTTTTCCTCACCGTTATTTTTCATTAATGACAATCAGCCAATTATAATGCTTTTAAAACAGGCAGCTGTGTGGGCTGCCTTAAGCAAGTTATATGACTCTTAAGGGTTACAGCTGCAAAATTAGCGAAGCAAAAATAGTTTGAAAGGTTAGCATGCTGGAATGCTAATATTTTTTCCTCACCGTTATTTTTCACCGATGACAATTAGCCAATTATAATGATTTTAAAACAGGCAGCTGTGTGGGCTGCTTTAAGCAAGTTATATGACTCTTAAGGGTTACAGCTGCAAAATTAGTGAAGTAAAAATAGCTTGATAGGTTAGCATGCTGGAATGCTAACATTTTTTCCTCACCGTTATTTTTCATTAATGACAATCAGCCAATTATAATGCGTTTAAAACAGGCAGCTGTGTGGGCTGCTTTAAGCAAGTTATATGACTCTTAAGGGTTACAGCTGCAAAATTAGCGAAGCAAAAATAGCTTGATAGGTTAGCATGCTGGAATGCTAATATTTTTTCCTCACCGTTATTTTTCATTAATGACAATCAGCCAATTATAATGCGTTTAAAACAGGCAGCTGTGTGGGCTGCTTTAAGCAAGTTATATGACTCTTAAGGGTTACAGCTGCAAAATTAGCGAAGCAAAAATAGCTTGAGAGGTTAGCATGCTGGAATGCTAATATTTTTTCCTCACCGTTATTTTTCACCGATGACAATTAGCCAATTATGATGATTTTAAAACAGGCAGCTGTGTGGGCTGCCTTAAGCAAGTTATATGACTCTTAAGGGTTACAGCTGAAAAATTAGCGAAGCAAAAATAGCTTGAAAGGTTAGCATGCTTGAATGCTAATATTTTTTCCTCACCGTTATTTTTCATTAATGACAATCAGCCAGTTATAATGCTTTTAAAACAGGCAGTTGTGTGGGCTGCTTTAAGCAAGTTATATGACTCTTAAGGGTTACAGCTGCAAAATTAGCGAAGCAAAAATAGCTTGAAAGGTTAGCATGCTGGAATGCTAATATTTTTTTCCCCACCGTTATTTTTCATTAATGACAATCAGCCAATTATAATGCTTTTAAAACAGGCAGCTGTGTGGGCTGCTTCCAGCAAGTTATATGACTCTTAGCGGTTACAGCTAAAAAATTAGCGAAGCAAAAATAGCTTGAAAGGTTAGCATGCTGGAATGCTAATATTTTTTTCCTCACCGTTATTTTTCATAGATGACAATCAGCCAATTATAATGATTTTAAAACAGGCAGCTGTGTGGGCTGCTTTAAGCAAGTTATATGACTCTTAAGGGTTACAGCTGCAAAATTAGCGAAGCAAAAATAGCTTGAAAGGTTAGCATGCTGGAATGCTAATATTTTTTCCTCACCGTTATTTTTCACCGATGACAATTAGCCAATTATAATGATTTTAAAACAGGCAGCTGTGTGGGCTGCCTTAAGCAAGTTATATGACTCTTAAGGGTTACAGCTGCAAAATTAGTGAAGTAAAAATAGCTTGATAGGTTAGCATGCTGGAATGCTAACATTTTTTCCTCACCGTTATTTTTCATTAATGACAATCAGCTATTTATAATGCTTTTAAAACAGGCAGCTGTGTGGGCTGCTTTAAGCAAGTTATATGACTCTTAAGGGTTACAGCTGTAAAATTAGCGAAGCAAAAATAGCTTGAGAGGTTAGCATGCTGGAATGCTAATATTTTTTCCTCACCGTTATTTTTCACCGATGACAATTAGCCAATTATGATGATTTTAAAACAGGCAGCTGTGTGGGCTGACTTAAGCAAGTTATATGACTCTTAAGGGTTACAGCTGAAAAATTAGCGAAGCAAAAATAGCTTGAAAGGTTAGCATGCTTGAATGCTAATATTTTTTCCTCACCGTTATTTTTCATTAATGACAATCAGCCAATTATAATGCTTTTAAAACAGGCAGCTGTGTGGGCTGCTTTAAGCAAGTTATATGACTCTTAAGGGTTACAGCTGCAAAATTAGCGAAGCAAAAATAGCTTGAGAGGTTAGCATGCTGGAATGCTAATATTTTTTCCTCACCGTTATTTTTCACCGATGACAATTAGCCAATTATGATGATTTTAAAACAGGCAGCTGTGTGGGCTGCCTTAAGCAAGTTATATGACTCTTAAGGGTTACAGCTGAAAAATTAGCGAAGCAAAAATAGCTTGAAAGGTTAGCATGCTTGAATGCTAATATTTTTTCCTCACCGTTATTTTTCATTAATGACAATCAGCCAGTTATAATGCTTTTAAAACAGGCAGCTGTGTGGGCTGACTTAAGCAAGTTATATGACTCTTAAGGGTTACAGCTGCAAAATTAGCGAAGCAAAAATAGCTTGATAGGTTAGCATGCTGGAATGCTAATATTTTTTCCTCACCGTTATTTTTCATTAATGACAATCAGCCAATTCTAATGATTTTAAAACAGGCAGCTGTGTGGGCTGCTTCAAGCAAGTTATATGACTCTTAAGGGTTACAGCTGCAAAATTAGCGAAGCAAAAATAGCTTGATAAATTAGCATGCTGGAATGCTAATATTTTTTCCTCACCGTTATTTTTCACCAATGACAATCAGCCAATTATAATGCTTTTAAAACAGGCAGCTGTGTGGGCTGCTTTAAGCAAGTTATATGACTCTTAAGGGTTACAGCTGCAAAATTAGCAAAGCAAAAATAGGTTGAAAGGTTAGCATGCTGGAATGCTAATATTTTTTCCTCACCGTTATTTTTCACCGATGACAATTAGCCAATTATAATGATTTTAAAACAGGCAGCTGTGTGGGCTGCCTTAAGCAAGTTATATGACTCTTAAGGGTTACAGCTGCAAAATTAGCAAAGCAAAAATAGCTTGAAAGGTTAGCATGCTGGAATGCTAATATTTTTTTCCTCACCGTTATTTTTCATTAATGACAATCAGCCAATTATAATGATTTTAAAAGAGGCAGCTGTGTGGGCTGCTTTAAGCAAGTAATATGAGTCTTAAGGTTTACAGCTGCAAAATTAGCGAAGCAAAAATAGCTTGAAAGGTTAGCATGCTAGAATGGTAATATTTTTTCCTCACCGTTATTTTTCATTAATGACAATCAGCCAATTATAATGCTTTTAAAACAGGCAGCTGTGTGGGCTGCTGTAAGGTCCTCCCACCCTCATTGGGGTCCTTCAGGCATTAGAGGGGCTGTCACGCCAAATGTCTTCCGGGGGCAAGGTTTTTGTAGGGGGGGCTATAAAAGCAGCTTCCATGAAATGTTCAGTCATTCACAAACAAGGATGTGTCGAGGGTCAGAACTTTGTCATCAAATGCGTGAGCAAATCGTCAAACAGTTTAAGAACAACATTTCTCAACCAGCTATTTCAAGGAATTTAGGGATATCACCATCTACGGTCTGTAATATCATCAAAAGGTTCAGAGAATCTGGAGAAATCACTCCACGTAAGCTGTAAGGCTGAAAACCAACATTGAATGCCTGTGATCTTCCATCCCTCAGGCGGTACTGCATCAAAAAGCGACAGTGTGTAAAGGATATCACCACACGGGCTCAGGAACACTTCAGAAAACCACGGTCAGTAACGACAGTTCGTCCCTATAGCTGTAAGTGTAAGTTAAAACTCCGCTATGCAAAGCTAAAGTTATTTATCAACAACACCCACAAACGCCACCGGCTTCACTCATCTAAGATGGACTGATGCAAAGCGGAAAAGTGTTCTGTGGCCGGACGAGTCCACATTTCAAATTGTTTTTGAAAACTGTGAATGCCATGTCCTCCGGACCAAAGAGGAAAAGAACCATCCGGATTGTTCTAGGCGCAAAGTTGAAAAGCCAGCATCTGTGACGGTATGGGGGTGCATTAGTGCCCAAGGCATGGGTAACTTACACATCTGTGAAGACACCGTTAATGCTGAAAGGTACATACAGGTTTTGGAGCAACATATGTTGTTACATCATGGACGCCCCTGCTTATTTCAGCAAGACAATGCCAATCCCCATTCTGTTTTTATTTACCATTTACACAACGTGCCAACTTCACTGGTTTTGGACATCAATCTAATAAAACTATCTTAGCCTATAATAGCCCTATTGCATTTTATTATTTTTGCTCAAGGCTAGCAAGTTTGTTTACATAATTCGCCATTTTTCTATTTACAAAAAAAAAAAAGCAAAATAAATTCCAAGCGGTATATAAATATTCTGAGATGGGTTATTGGTAGGCAGCAACATTTTAATATGTTGATATTTTTTTAACAGTCAATTTAAACTAAACTCCCCCTCTTGGTTCTTAAAATATATATATATTAGCTTCCCAGAGACTGCTGCAAAATATATTTTTCTAGTTAGGATTAATAATATTTTAAAAGCTGTGCCAGCCAGAAAAATGTAATCATTTTGTAGACTGTGACTCCTTAAGTCAATAGTTTTTTTAATTAAAATGAAACAAAAACACATTTGAAATAAATACTTTCAACACACACTTATCAAGGCACCATGACAAAAATGAAAAGGTAAGACATTTATCTAGCAAAAATGGGAATTAATTTAACGAACTAATGACAAAGGGTCTGAAAATTGCTTTTAACAAAAATAATACTAACTTACAGAGGCAGAAAAATAAGTTCAAAACAAACAAAAACTAGCCATGTATTACACGGGAACAAAAATACCAGGGGAACAACATGGGCCACCCTGAATAGCGTCACTAAAAATGGTGTTAAAAAGGATTACCCTCGTTACTTCTCGGACAGAAACGCAAAAAAAGACAATATGATTGAAATGCTTGAAAGTTTGATTCGCTACTTTGTACATTTTGGACCAAATCTGGCGGGAACAATTCCAGATCCCGGGTCAGTTGAGGACATACATCACAGGTGTCAAACTCTGGCCCGCCGTGAAATTTAATTTGGCCCTTGAGGCAATATCAAATTAATTATTCAATGCAACCATTCTCCCAAATTCCACCCGGACAACAATATTGGGGGTTTGCCTTAAAGGCACTGCCTTTAGCGTCCCCTACAACCTGTCATCAAGTCTGTTTTTCCTGCTCGCAAACAGCGTGCCGGCCCAGTCACGTAATATATGTGGCTTCTACACATGTAAGTAAATGCAAGGCATACTTGCTCAACAGCATACAGGTCACACTGAGGGTGGCCATATAAACAACTTTAACACTGTTACAAATATGCGCCACACTGTGAACCCACACCAAACAAGAATGACCAACACATTTCGGGAGAGCCTTCGCACCGTAACACAACATAAACACGACAAAAACACAACAGAACAATTACCCAGAACCCCCCCTCCCCGCTACCAACAAACCCCCCTAACCCTGCCCACCTGAGCCCCGACATTAACTGAGCAGTAAAAAGTCCTGAATGGTTGATCTATTCATTGTCATCTTATTTTGAAATCTATTAGCCTCTGGACAAAGTTAATGTTGATATTTACCTCAGAAGGCTGCAAATACAAAAGAGGCATTCCATCCATCCATCCATCCATCCATCCATCATCTTCCGCTTATCCGAGGTCAGGTCGCGGGGGCAACAGCCTAAGCAGGGAAACCCAGACTTCCCTCTCCCCAGCCACTTCGTCTAGCTCTTCCCGGGGGATCCCGAGGCGTTCCCAGGCCAGCCGGGAGACATAGTCTTCCCAACGTGTCCTGGGTCTTCCCCGTGGCCTCCTACCGGTTGGACGTGCCCTAAACACCTCCCTAGGGAGGCGTTCGGGTGGCATCCTGACCAGATGCCCGAACCACCTCATCTGGCTCCTCTCGAGCCAGAGGCATTCCATTCTTATTTAAATTTGATTTGATATGCCATTGATAATTTTGTAATTATTATTGTTATTATTATTTGAAACTCAATTTTGCATGTCACTATAAAGTTATACAAGCCTTGCTTGTTCAATATTCAATGAAAAACTTGTTTGGGTCCCTATTAAAAGGTTCATTTGTTCAACCTCGGCCCCGCGGCTTTGTTCAGTTTTCAATTTTGGCCCACTCTGTATTTGAGTTTGACACCCCTGACATACATGATCAATCAATCAATCAATGTTTATTTATATAGCCCCAAATCACAAATGTCTCAAAGGACTGCACAAATCATTATGACTACAACATCCTCGGAAGAACCCACAAAAGGGCAAGGAAAACTCACACCCAGTGGGCAGGAAGAATTCACATCCAGTAGGATACCATGGACCAGACCTGGGCCAGACCCGAGTCAAAATAATTGCCAAGGCCTGCCATAGACAGAAATCCCAACTCAATGCTCCATCCATCCATCTTCTTCCGCTTATCCGAGGTCGGGTCGCGAGGGAAGCCCAGACTTTCCTCTCCCCAGGTACTTGGTCCAGCTCTTCCCGAGGGATCCCGAGGCGTTCCCAGGCCAGCCGGGAGACATAGTCTTCCCTGTGGCCTCCTACCGGTTGGACGTACCCTAAACACCTCCCAAGGGGTTGTGAATTGTGAACGGGCAAAACATCCCTAAGACTAAGTTGCATTTGGTTGCACAATTAACTGGGACTAACACTAAACAGAAAGCTGTACCGGAAATGAAAAAGTGCAGAGTCACTGGGCAGGCCGTGCCCAGACTGACAGGGCGTGCAACGCTTGAGGCCACAGAAATGCAGTTTAATACTTGCTCGCGCTCCAGTACCAATACATCCTCCTCCACCCCAACCCGCACCCCCCCCCCCCCCCCCCCCCCCCCACCGGCTTTCTAATCCAATATATGACCTCTCACCAGAGAGTTTTAAAAGTCTGCAGGCAAAGATTTGCTAGATTCGGTATTGGCCAATGACAGAGGAGCCGCGGAGGCATGAGCAAGACAGCTTGCCCCGGGGCGAACCGGAGAGCTTTGGTCCGCCTGCAGGGGAGTGAAACCTGTGATGCTAACAGAATAAAAGAGTGAGCGTCGACACTTTCATTTGAAAACATGTCCTTTCAAAGCCTTACCTCCCCCCCCCAAAAAAAACCGTGGCCTCAGCATGCATTGTGTGTAAAAGCTGGGGGAACAGACCTGCTTCTTCTGGTCTAGAACTCACCGAGGACACAGTGAGTGACAGCTGTGTGCCGCCTATGGACGACATTATTTTTAAGCTCATCTCTGAATTGAACCACATGATGGCCACGGTTTACAGTCCACAGGTTTTGTGATTAACGGCGCCGACGGGAGACCGGATGAGAGACAGGACGGGGGGCCGCGCAGTCGCGACTAATTGCTGCCATTGTTTTTGTCTTCCATGCGGAATTTCATTTTTCGGCGACTGGCGAGGCAAACAAGGAAACGGAATAATAGATCTTAAAGACTTAAGGGACTGCTTTGCATATGAGACGCTGTTATTGGGAAGAGCGGGGAGAAGGTCAGCGCTGAATGAGCTGTTATGCTAACACGTGTAACACATGAAAAGACACACCTTTCGCCGCCGATGTCTTGGTCTTCAACCACAGTTTTGTCCTGCGGTTATGTATTTACACTTGTGGCGGTCGGGGCCACGCGTTCTCGGGCGTTCGTACTTAAAGAAGATCAAAACCACAAACCATTAAAAGGGAATTAGATCCAACGGTTATGGGCCTCGTTTTCCATCAACGTCCCCGGTGAATGTATTTTATTCATGAGGATGCCAAATGGCCCTATTATCATTAGCGTTGTCATCGAGAGAGCATAAACCCAGGGCAGATCTAGACCAGGACTTTCAGGATGGCAAAACCAAGGCTGTGTTTCAAGAGTGAGATACAGCCTTAAAGGGGAACATTATCAGCAGACCTATGTAAGCGTCAATATATACCTTGATGTTGCAGAAAAAAGACCGTGTATTTTTTTAACCGATTTCCGAACTCTAAATGGGTGAATTTTGGCGAATTAAACGCCTTTCTGTTTATCGGTCTTTTAGCGATGACGTCAGAACGTGACGTCACCGAGGTAACACACACGCCATTTTCATTTTCACAGTACAAACACCGGGTCTCAGCTATGTTATTGTCCGTTTTTTCCGACTATTTTTTGGAACCTTGGAGACATCATGTCTCGACGGTGTGTTGTCGGAGGTTGTAACAACACTAACAGGGAGGGATTCAAGTTGCACCACTGGCAAGAAATCTGCCGCTAGACCCCCATTGAATGTACCAGAGTGTCTGCACATTTTACCGGCGATGGCACAGAGATGTATGGATAACCTGCAGATGCATTTGCAACGATTAAGTCAACAAAATCACAAAGGTGAGTTTTGTTGATGTTGACTTATGTGCTAATCAAATATATTTGGTCGCGGCGTGACTGCCAGCTAATCGATGCTAATATGGTACGCTAATCGACGCTAACATACTATTTACCAGCGGTGCTAAAGCTGACATGGCACAAAGATGTATGGATAACCTGCAGATGCATTTGCAACGAATAAGTCAACGAAATCACAAAGGTGAGTTTTGTTGATGTTGACTTATGTGCTAATCAGACATATTTGGTCGCAGCATGACTGCCAGCTAATCGATGCTAACATGCTACATTAATCGATGCTAACATGTTATTTACGCTAGCTGTATGTACATTTGAAACTAGATACCCACATTTAATGCAAAACAAACACTTGCAAATCGACGGATTTAAGTTGCTCCAGTGTCACAAGATGCGAAAGTCCTGATCGTTTGGTCCGCACATTTTACCGGCGATGCTAATAAGGCAGCCATGCTGTGGGCCACTTCATTAGGTACACCCATGCTATGGCCGAATAGCGTCAATAGCTATTCGCTCAATAGCTTTAGTTTCTTCTTCAATTTCGTTTTCGCTATCTGCCTCCATACTCCGACCATCTGTTTCAATACATGCGTAATCTGTTGAATCGCTTAAGCCGCTGAAATCCGAGTCTGAATCCGAGCTAATGTCGCTATATCTTGCTGTGGTAACCGCCATGTTGTTTGTATTGGCAGCACTGTATGACGTCACAGGGAAATGGACAGTCGCATCGCAAATAGCGAAAATCAAGAACTTTAAAGCTTTTTTTAGGGATATTCCAGGAGGTGTAAAATTTTGAAAACAACTTTGAAAAATAATACAAGCCACTGGGAACTGATTTTTATTGTTTTTAACCCTTTTGAAATTGTGATAATGTTCCCCTTTAAGCATACTTGCCAACCTTGAGACCTCCGATTTTGGGATGTTGGGAGTGGTCGGGGACGTTGTTTGGGCGGGGGCCGTGGTTAAGAGGGGAGGAGTATATTTCACCAACTCGGGTATTTCATATATATTTCATATATATAGTATATATAAATATATATATATATATATATATATATATATATGTATGAAATACTTGACTTTCAGTGAATTATAGCTTTATATATTTATTTTATTATATATATAAATAAAATAAATAGTTGAGTTTCAGACGGCACCTATCAAATACACAGTAATAAAAACACAGTTCTACTAACTGTACTGTGCTTGCTGGTTACTAAAAAAAACAATAACACTTACCTTTCACTATTTGAGTAACCTTTGTTCTGCCATTTGCATACTGGCGAGAGTCACTAACTATCACCCATCAGGAGCAAGGGTGAAGTGTCTTGCTCAGGACACAACGGACGTGACGAGGTTGGTACTAGGTGGGGATTGAACCAAGGACCCTCGGGTTGCGCACGGCCACTCTCCCACTGCGCCACGCCGTCCCGTTACTATTGTTGTGACTCAGCCAACGTTTGTGGGTCTGATGGACCTGTTGTATTTTGTGGCTTTTAATGCCTCACAATCAAACACTTTTATGTTAAAATACTGAACAGATGTTTATTGGGATAAGGTAAACATCTTTTCAGTATTTTAACACCTCCGCTCCAAACCGGCTAACCTCCTCCAACCTCCAAGTACAGAGCTACGAACTATGGGGGACCGGGCTTTCCGCTCCGCTGCTCCCAGTCTGTGGAACGCTCTCCCTGACTACCTGAGGGGCACCACAGACTTTGAATGCCTCACAATCAAACACTTTTATGTTAAAATACTGAACAACAAAAATGTGTTTAGTATTTTAACATAAAAGTGTTTGATTGTGAGGCATTAAAAGCCACAAAATGCAACGGGTCCATCAGACCCACAAACGCTGGCTGAGGAACAACAATACGAACGTTGCACAAGGGGTTAACTCGCGTGCTTCAAAGTGAAAGTGCATTCATTTTTTTCCGGGCATGTTTACTTTTGTGCCATCACTTGGGAAGGCGACTTGCACGAGGGAGCCCGCCCTCCAGTTAGGCCGCCATCAGACGGCTGATTAAACGTTAACAAAGAAGACATTAGAAAGCAAATGGGAGACAGCTGGTGCAATCTTAGCACGGCGGAGATGTCAGAACCGCCGTTCTGAGCCGCTGCCAAAAGCCACAACATGGTCACTAAAATTGCACGTGCACGGGCAATTTGCTTCTTTGTGGCGGGAGAAAAAAAAAAAAAAAAGATTGAAGGCCTTTGAAAACTGAATGTGATGACCTCTTTTAAGGCGACACGGCTTTACCTTAGCTCTGGATCGATAGTCCCCGGCGATAACCGCATGACTGACGAAACATTTCTGTTCAATTCTTTCTCACATGTTGAAACATGTTGCCCTTTGTCACCCATTCTGTTCATAACTTTTATGGACAGAATTTCTAGGCACAGTCAGGGCGTTGAAGGGATCAGGTTAGGGGGCTGCAGGATTAGGTCTCGATGTGGTCCTGATGGCTTCATCTTGCCAGAATGTTCAGCTCTCACTGGATCGGTTCGCAGCCGAGTTTGAAGCGACCGGGATGAGAATCAGCACCTCCAAGTCAGAGTCCATGGTTCTCGCCCGGAAAAGGGCGGAGTGCCATCTCCGGGTTGGGGAGGAGACCCTGCCCCAAGTGGAGGAGATCAAGTACCTCAGAGTCTTGTTCACGAGTGAGGGAAGAGTGGATGGTGAGATCGACAGGCGGATCGGTGCGGCGTCTCTAGTAATGCAGACGCTGTATTGATCCGTTGTGGTGACGAAGGAGCTGAGCCGGAAGGCAAAGCTCTCAATTTACCGGTCGATCGAGCTTTAGGTTATGACCGACAAGATCACGGGTATATGAGTTATCTCCGCCTGGTGTCGGGTCTCTCCCGCAGAGATAGGGTGAGAAGCTCTGCCATTTGGGACGGCGTGGCAAAGTTGGGAGAGTGGCCGTGCCAGCAATCTGAGGGTTACTGGTTCAATCCCCACCTTCTACCATCCTAGTCACATCCGTTGTGTCCTTGGGCAAGACACTTCACCCTTGCTCCTTATGGGTCCTGGTTGGCGCCTTGCATGGCAGCTCCCGCCGTCAGTGTTTGAATGTATGGGCGAATGTGGAAATACTGTCAAAGCGTTTTGGGCTCCTTAAAAAGGGGTAGAAAAGCGCTATACAAGTACAACCATTTAGCTTTTTTTTAATTTACCATCGGGGAGGAGCTCAAAGTAAAGCCGCTGCTCCTCCACATGGAGAGGAGCCGGATGAGGTGGTTCGGGCATCTGGTCAGGATGCCACCCGAACGCCTCACTGGGGAGGTGTTTAGGGCACGTCCGACCGGTAGGAGGCCACGGGGAAGACCCAGGGAAGGGACGTTGGGAAGACTATGTCTCCCGGCTAGCCTGGGAACGCCTCGGGATCCCCCCGGGAAGAACTGGACGAAGTGGCAGGGGAGAGGGAAGTCGCGACCCGACATCGGATAAGCAGCAGAAGATGGATGGTTGGAAGTCTAAATAAGACGAGTTGTCTTGTATTTGACAACCCGTCAAGCTCAACAGTGTATGTACTCTGAAGTGCTGAATGTATAATGATAAATATTATAGTGACTCGCTCGATGGACAATTTTTTGTTTGGTCAAGTTGGCCGAGAACGTTTCTTTTTGCCTCAGTCTATTTTGGTTAAGCACACCATTTATGTGGGCATTGCTTGGCTCCAAGTTGCACATTTGCAGAAAATGGATGGATGGTTGGTTTATCTTAGGCCAGGAGGCTGCAATACTGTATATATCGCGATGTAGACTCAAGGCTGTATCTCCATCTTGAAACACAGCCTTGGTTTTGCCATCCTGAAAGTCCTGGTCTAGACTTGCCCTGGGTTTATGATCTCTCGATGACAACGGCAATGATAATAAGGCCATTTGGCATCCTCATGAATAAAATACATAAATAAAAAACGGGCACATAACTGTTGGATATAATTCCCTTTTAGTGGTTTGTGGTTTTGATCTTTTTTAAGTACGAACGCCCAAGAACGCGTGGCCCCGACCGCCACAAGTGTAAATACATAACCGCACGACAAAACTGTGGTTGGAGACCAAGACATCGGCGGCGAATGGTGTGTCTTCCATGAACTTCTTCCTTTACGCCGACGTCAGTGAAACACAGACTAAACATGCTTGGATATCAGTTTTTGCAGTGGACTTGAACCTGGGAACTTTTGTTGTTAAAGTTCAAGCTAAAGGCCTACTGAAATGAGATTTTCTTATTTAAACGGGGATAGCAGGTCCATTATACGTGTCATGTTTGATCAATTCGCGATATTGCCATATTTTTGCTGAAAGGATTTAGTAGAGAACATCGACGATAAAGTTAGCAACTTTTGGTCGCTAATAAAAAAGCCTTGCCTGTATTGGAAGTAGCAGACAATGTGCGCGTGACGTCACGGGTTGTGGAGCTCCTCACATCTGAACATTGTTTATAATCATAGCAAGAGCGATTCGGACCGAGAAAGCGACGATTTCCCCATTAATTTGAGCGAGGATGAAAGATTCGTGGATGAGAAAAGTTAAAGTGAAGCACAAAAAGAAAAGAAAAAAAAGAAAAGGCGACGGCAGTGGAAGCGATTCAAATGTTATTAGACACATATACTAGGATAATTCTGGAAAATCCTTTATCTGCTTATTGTGTTAATAATGTTTTAGTGAGATTATAAAGTCATACCTGAAAGTCCGAGGGCTGCGGTGACCGCCAGTCTCTCTGAGGGAAAATGGAGGAGCCAAGATCACAGCTGCTTTTTGACAGCTGCTGCAGGAGGTCGCACAATCTGCTCAAGTCTCCGGTAAGGGCCGACTTAATATCACAATTTTCCCATCCAAAAACTTGCTGGTTGACATGTGGTAGAGAAACATGTTCGCTTGACCGCTCTGTTCCATATTAAAGCTTCACAACAAAGAAACATCGGCTGTGTTTGTGATGCTAAAGGCAGCTGCAATCCACCGCTTTCCACCAACAGCATTCTTCTTTGACGTCTCCATTAATAATTGAACAAATTGCAAAAGATTCAGCAACACAGAAGTCCAAAATACTGTGTAATTACCGTATTTCCTTGAATTGCCGCCGGGCCTTGAACTTGCTTCCCAAAATTATTAGCGCATGCTTACTATTACCGCCGGGTCAAATTCGTGACGTTACGAGTGACATTTCCCCTGTCGCCATTTCCAAAATGACGGAGGCAGTAAGGTCGGCAAGCTTTACTACTCAAAGAGCCATTTTGACCCATTTCGCAACGACAATGGGAACCACAAAACTCTTTTGAAATGTATAATGAACATATACAGCATTAAGAGTTTTTGTTGCTTGTACTATTGTGTAAAAACCAGGGGTCTTGTTCATCAGCCACACCCGTTACACTGAAGATTGCGATATAAGCAAGTTTAACACACTTACTAATATGTGCCACACTGTGAACCCACACCAAACAAGAATGACCAACGCATTTCTGGAGAACATCGGCTCTGTAACACATTAGAAACGCAACATAACAATTACCCAGAATGCAATGCATCCATGACTCTTACTGCTTATATTATACACCCCGCTAGCACCATAACCCCCCCCCCCCCCCCCCCCTGTGCGTCGGTTGAAGTGGGCGGGGTTTGGTGCTAGCGGGGTGTATAATATAAGCAGTATGAGTCATGGATGCATTGCATTCTGGGTAATTGTTATGTTGCGTTTATAATGTGTTACAGAGCAGTTGTGTTTGTCATTTTTGTTTGGTGTGGGTTCAAAGTGTGGCACATTTAAAATTGTAATTTAGTAAACTAAACCGGCCGTATTGGCATGTGTTGCAATGTTAATATTTCATCATTGATATATAAATTATCAGACTTCGTGATGGGTAGTAGTGGCTTTCTGTAGGCCTTTTAAGATCTATTATTCAGTTTTCTTGTTTGCCTCGCCAATCGCGGAAAAATGAAAGACAAAAACAATGGCGGCAATTAGTCGCCACTACCCGTCCCGTCTCTCATCCGGTCTCCCGTCTGGGCTTCCCTGCTTAGGCTGCTGCCCCCGCGACCCGAGCTCAAATAAGCTGAAAAAGATGGACGGATGTTGAAATAAGTGAAGTTTGGCGAGGCAGGCAGACGTGTGTGTGTGTTCTCCTGAAATACTCTCGTAATCACCTTGAACATCTCCCGAGATGCAAGTGCTTCAACAAGCCAGGGGCAAATCGAACATTCAACCTTCCCCAAAAAAAAAAAAAAAAGAAGAAGAAAAAGTGATGTGTACAGCGAAGAGGTGAAAAGGTAGTACACTCGGTGGTGTTAAATATGCAAGCTTGATCATTGTTCTTGGCAGACGGGAGGCAGAGGGGAGATAAAACAGTCGTTAAGGAAGAAGCACTTTGACCTCTCCTGCATCCAGGCGGCAATTTCGTGAAATGGCAAAAAAAAATCCTTTTGAGTGTTTGAATTTGTAAAGGAGCAATTGTGTGACTTTTGCCTGGGAATCAGGTATGCAAATACAGTTGTGATCAAAATTATCCAACCCCCACACTATTTTGGTGTTTTAGCAAGTTGGACATTTATTCCGTATTTTATTTATAGTCATATCAATCAATCAATCAATGTTTACTTATATAGCCCTAAATCACAAGTGTCTCAAAGGGCTGCACAAACCACTACGACATCCTCGGTAGGCCCACAAAAGGGCAAGGAAAAGTCACACCCAGCGGGACATCGGTGACAATAATGACTATGAGAACCTTGGAGAGGAGGAAAGCAATGGATGTCGAGCGGGTCTAACATGATACTGTGAAAGTTCAATCCATAATGGATCCAACACAGTCGCGAGAGTCCAGTCCAAAGCGGATCCAACACAGCAGCGAGAGTCCCGTTCACAGCGGAGCCAGCAGGAAACCATCCCAAGCGGAGGCGGATCAGCAGCGCAGAGATGTCCCCAGCCGATACACAGGCGAGCAGTACATGGCCACCGGATCGGACCGGACCCCCTCCACAAGGGAGAGTGGGACATAGAAGAAAAAGAAAAGAAACGGCAGATCAACTGGTCTAAAAAGGGAGTCTATTTAAAGGCTAGAGTATACAAATGAGTTTTAAGGTGAGACCTAAATGCTTCTACTGAGGTGGCATCTCGAACTGTTACCGGGAGGGCATTCCAGAGTACTGGAGCCCGAAATGAAAACGCTCTATAGCCCGCAGACTTTTTTTGGGCTTTGGGAATCACTAATAAGCCGGAGTCCTTTGAACGCAGATTTCTTGCCGGGACATATGGTACAATACAATCGGCAAGATAGGATGGAGCTAGACCGTGTAGTATTTTATACGTAAGTAGTAAAACCTTAAAGTCACATCTTAAGTGCACAGGAAGCCAGTGCAGGTGAGCCAGTACAGGCGTAATGTGATCAAACTTTTAAATAAAATATTTTGTAACATACCAAACAGTGTCATTTCTCTTAATATCTCACTGACAAAATTATTCAACCCCTTGAAGATCATAACTCTTAAGAACAGAATTCGAATTAGGTCTTTTCAATCAGGTGTTGAAAACACCTGTAGATGTGGTTAGAACCATAACGAGCGACAATTAAACTGATTAAAAAAAGACTGTGACGCTCAGCTTCTTGTAGATGGTCAATGGTGTATTTGCAACATGGTGAAGTCCAGGGAGTGGTCAAAGAAGTCAAGAGAGGAGGTAATTTCTCTTCATGAGAAAGGATATGGATAGAAGAAAATAGCAAAGACATTACACATTCCAAGAGACACAGTTGGGAAGTGAAGCGAATTATATTTATATAGCGCTTTTCTCTAGTGACTCAAAGCGCTTTTACATAGTGAAACCCAATATCTAAGTTACATTTAAACCAGTGTGGGTGGCACTGGGAGCAGGTGGGTAAAGTGTCTTGCCCAAGGACACAACGGCACGGACTCGGATGGCGGAAGCGGGGATCGAACCTGGAACCCTCAAGTTGCTGGCACAGCCACTCTACCAACCGAGCTATACCGCCCCAAGGGAGCGTAATTCGCAAGTTTAAAGCTAAAAGCACAGTGGAAACACTACCTGGGCGTGGTAGAAAGAGGAAACTGTGTGCAACTGCTGTCCGGTATTTGAAGCGTACAGTGGTGAAAAACCCCTGGGTAACAGCTGAGGAACGACAACAAGACATTGCAGAGGGGGGAACGCAGGTTTCGTCCCTACGAGATGAAGGCCTCCATGCCAGAACTCCCAGGCGCACCCCACTTCTGACTACCAGGCACAAGAAAATAGACTCCAGTATGCCAAAAATCATCTGGACAAACCCCAAAGGTTTTGGGAAACTGTTCTATGGAGTGATGAGACAAAACTGGAACTCTTTGGGCCTATGAATCAACGTTATGTCTGGCGGAGAAAAAATGAAGCTTGCAAAGGAAGATCACCTTCCCTACTGTTAAGCATGGTGGGGGGTCAATCATGCTCTGGGGCTGTTTCTCTGCCTCAGGTACCGGGAATCTCCAGCGCCTTCAAGGCATTATGAATTCTATTTCCTAGCAGGATATATTAGCTGCAAATGTCATGAAGTCAGTGAGGAAGCTGAGGCTTGGGAGACGTTGGACCTTCCAACAGGACAAGGATCCCAAGCATACCTCCAAATCAACATCAGAGTGGTTGCAGAAGAAGGGCTGGAAGACTCTGGAGTGGCCTTCACAGTCGCCAGACCTAAATCCTCTAGAAAAGCTGTGGTGGGACTTGAAGAAGGCAGTTGCAGCACACAAGCCCAAGAATATGAATGAACTGGAGGCCTTTGCCCAAGAGGAATGGGCTAAAATACCTGTAGAGCAGGGGTGTCAAACTCAAATACAGAGTGGGACAAAATGTTAAACGGAACAAAGCCGCGGGCCAAGGTTGAGCAAATTAACCTTTTAATAGGGACCCAAACACGTTTTGCATTAAATATTGAACAAGCAAGGCTTACATAACTTTAGTGACATGCAAAATCCAGTTTCAAATAATAATAATAATAATAATAATAATAATTAAGAAAATATCAATGGCATATCAAATAAAATTTAAATACAAATTATATGCCTTTTTTTCTATTTGCAATCTTCTGAGGTAAATATAATTTTTTTTCCACAGGCTAATAATAAATTTGAAAATAAAATAACAATAACGAATGAACCAAACATTCAAGCCTTGAAGTAGCAAGAGAAAATGCATGAATAAAACGTTAATTATTGGTCAGTTTGCTGGGAAAATCCCGGAAAAATTAGTGCTGCAAGGGGTTCTGGGTATTTGTTCTGTTGTGTTACGGTGCGGATGTTCACCCGAAATGTGTTTGTCATTCTTGTTTGGTGTGGGTTCACAGTGTAGCGCATATTTGTAACAGTGCTAAAGTTGTTTATACGGCCACCCTCAATGTGACCTGTATGGTTGTTGACCAAGTATGCTTTGCATTCACTTGTGCATGTGTGTGTGTGTGTGTGTAAAAGCCACAAATATTATGTGACACGCTGTTAGTATGGAGGAATAGCGGACGTGACGACAGGTTGTAGAGAACGCTAAAGGCAGTGCCTTAAATGCACGCCCCCAATATAGTTGTCCAGGTGGAAATCGGTAGAAATTCGGGAGAATGGTTGCCCCGGGAGATTTTCGGGAGGGGCACTGAACTTCGGGAGTCTACCGGGAAAATTAGGATGGTTGGCAAGTATCAGTATTAGCGGTGAATGCGGTGTTACCGGCGGGCCAGATCTAATGCTAAATTGATATTGCCTCAAGGGCCAAATTAAATTACACCGCGGGCCAGAGTTTGACACCCATGCTGTAGATGGTTGCAAGAAGCTTGTGTCCGCTTATGTATCACCTTTGAAGGATGTCATTACTGCCAAAGGGTGTTCTACTAAGTACTAAAGATGCATGGAACTAGGGGGTTGAATCATTTTGTCAATGAGATATTTAGAAAAATGTTATTTTTTTGTATTTTGGAAAATACAGTGTTACAATTTAAGTTGCAATTGTCTATTTGACACATCTTTATTTGATATGACTATAAACAAAATACAGAAAAATGTCCAACTTGCTAAAACACCAAAATTCTGTGGGGGTTGAATAATTTTGATCACAACTGTAACCGGGCGGACTTTGACGGTCATGTTCAACCACCGTGATGCGGCGCCTGAGTAGTCCTCGTTCTTTATCAACACAGCAATGAGTAAATAATGCACACCACACATGAGTCACAATGGACCACGCATGAATGGATTAACGTGGACCCCGACTTAAACAAGTTGAAAAACTTATTGGGGTGTTACCATTTAGTGGTCAATTGTACGGAATATGTACTGTACTGTGCAATCTACTAATAAAAGTATCAATCAATCAATCAAAAAAAGCATGGTAAATATACTACGTAGGGCGGGGCTCTGGTAAAACAACCCACGGAGAGCTTGTGTCAGGCCTGGGCAATTATTTAGACTCGGGGGGCCAAATTTAGGGAAAAAAATGGGGACCTGTATCAGGTTTTTATGAAAACTAATACAAAACCTCACATTGGTGTCTGACTGAATGCTAAAAACGTTATGACAGGCCGCCGTAAAAAATGGAATGGAATTTTACGTTTTTTTACTGAATGAGACAGCCAGAATGTACATGAAATTGAATAATGTATCCACAATATTAACTACGAACGATAAAACACTGAATATTCAATCAACTAATCAATGTTTACTTATACAGCCCTAAATCACGAGAGTCTCAAAAGGCTGCACAAACCACAATGACATCCTCGGCTCAGATCCCACATCAGGGCAAGGAAAAACTCAACCCAATGGGATAACAATTAGAAACCTTGGAGGGGACCCTGGGCGACCGGTGCAAGGGACGTCGAGTGGATCTAGCATAATATTGTGAGAGTCCAGTCTATAGTGGATCTAACTATTCGTGACAGTCCAGTCCATAGTGGATCTAACATAACAGTGAGAGTCCAGTCCATAGTGGATCTAACATAATATTGTGAGAATCCAGTCTATAGTGGATCTAACTATTAGTGACAGTCCAGTCCATAGCGGATCTAACAAAATAGTGAGAGTCCAGTCCATAGTGGATCTAACATAATAGTGAGAGTCCAGTCAATAGTGGATCTAACATAATAGTGAGAGTCCAGTCCATAGTGGATCTAGCATAACAGTGAGAGTCCTAGCCCATAGTGGATTTAACATAATATTGTGAGACCCAGTCCATAGTCGATCTAACATAATAGTGGGAGTCCAGTCCATAGTGGACCTAACATAATAGTGAGAGTCCAGTCCATAGTGGCTCTAACATGATAGTGAGAGTCCAGTCCATTGTGGATCCAACATAATAGTGAGAGTCCAGTTTATAGTCGATCTAACATAACAGTGAGAGTCCAGTCCATAGTGGATCTAACATAATAGTGAGAGTCCAGTCCATAGTGGATCTAGCATAATAGTGACAGTCCAGTCCATAGTGGATCTAACATACTAGTGTGAGAGTCCAGTGCATAGTGGATTTAGCATAATAGTGACAGTCCAGTCCATAGTGGATCTAACATAATAGTGTGAGAGTCCAGTCCATAGTGGGTCTAGCATAATACTGAGAGTCCAGTCCGTAGTGGATCTAGCATAATAGTGACAGTCCAGTCCATAGTGGATCCAACATAATAGTGTGAGAGTCCAGTCCATAGTGGGTCTAGCATAATAGTGAGAGTCCAGTCCATAGTGGATCTAACATAATAGTGAGAATCCAGTCCATAGTGGATCCAACATAACAGTGAGAGTCCAGTCCATAGTGGATCAAACATAACAGTGAGAGTCCAGTCCATAGTGGATCTAACATAATAGTGAGAGTCCAGTCCATAGTGGATCTAACTATGGTCCCATTCAAGGTTTCTCATTGTCCCATTGGGTTGAGGTTTTCCTTGCCCTGATGTGGGATCTGAACCGAGGATGTGGCTGTGGCTTGTGCAGCCCTTTGAGACACTCGTGATTTAGGGCTACATAAATAAACATTGATTGATACCAAAGGTGGAATGTGAATGTGAACCACTAGACTATCGGACAGAAATAAACACGTTATGTAAATTCATATTTCCATGGGAGCTCCATGTGCCACACCTCCAAGTAAAGGCAGGGTTCTATTAAAGTTCTCTCTGGCCTCATAGATTACATTCATCAAATTTAGGTGACCTCTGGCCGGCGCCCTTAGCCGCTCTCCGCAGAGCACATCCGTGATGGATGCCTTATTAGAGTCCTTTATTAGTGTACTTTAGCTGGGAGATAAACTTTGTAATTAATGTCTCAGTTTGAGCATATCTCATTTATTTCAATCGGATAAAGGTGACTCTTCCAGTCGACCGGAGAACAACGGCCATCCGAGGAGACGGCGGCTTGGCACCGGAGCGGCGCCGAATGCTGAATCGCAATCCGGCCATCCATCATGGCGCGGAGGGAGTCGGCAGCTTGGACTCCGGAAGGAAGATTCGAAAGCATGAGGGATAACCAGATTGAAGACACACCCAGTGCGAGGAAAGCTTCAAAGAGTAAAATAGTGAAGTGGAACTCCACCGGCTCCCTCAGGAGTGGACTTCAACGCTACCTCAAAGACTCTTACAGCAAGCAGGGGTGCCAATGTGCTCATCTGGCATGCGGCTGTAAGTGTTACCCACGGATCATTAAAATCAAAGCTGATGAATGACACTCGAGCAGCTCCGGCTCTGCTCAGCAATGGGTCTGTGATGATGGAGGTGGTCATTTTCCAGTTAGGCCGGCCCCTCCTGTTTACTTGACCTTTCCGCAGTGCTCATTAA
The DNA here is from genome assembly GCF_033978795.1 of Nerophis ophidion. Lineage (NCBI taxonomy): Eukaryota > Metazoa > Chordata > Actinopteri > Syngnathiformes > Syngnathidae > Nerophis > Nerophis ophidion. The sequence continues at coordinate 37,448,968 of NC_084628.1, read as the reverse complement.
CTCGCCAAAACCGGACGCTGTGCTGGGCTTCCAAGGGCAAACACACTGGGCAGCGCCACTTATCTGGTGACGATGCGACCCTGCTGGTCCTATTAGTGGATAAGTATGCCGCCGGCAAAAAAGCACATTAATGTCTGTTCATACATTGTGGGGACATGGTTTAAATGGGGGTGGGGTGGAGGGGTGGGGGGCTAGCTTGTCCCAACTGACTATGAGAAAGTAAGGCAAGATAAACCCTGACCTGATCACCTGTCAGTTACAGAAGAAACACCTGTGTTGCCTGATTTACCTGAAGGTTAAAGGTAGTCATTTTGTCTAATGTACAATACTGTTACATTACATCGATGATGGAGGTGGTCATTTTCCAGTTTGGCCGGCCCCTCCTGTTTACTTGACCTTTCCGCAGTGCTCATTAACTCGCCAAAAACCGGAGGCTGTGCTTCCAAGGGCAAATAAACTGGGCAGCGCCACTTATCTGGTGACAATGTGACCCTGCTGGTCTTATTAGTGGATAAGTATGCCGCCGGCAAAAAAGCACATTATTGTCTGTTCATACAATGTGGGGACACGGTGTAAATGGGGAGTGGGGGGGGTCAGCTTGTCCCAACTGACTATAAGAAAGTAAGGCAAGATAAACCCTGACCTGATCACCTGTCAGTTACAGAAGAAACACCTGTGTTGCCTGATGTACCTGAAGGTTAAAGGTAGTCATTTTTTCAAATGTACAATACTGTTACATTACATCGATGATGGAGGTGGTCATTTTCCAGTTAGGCCGGCCCCTCCTGTTTACTTGACCTTCCCGCAGTGCTCATTAACTCGCCAAAACCGGAGGCTGTGCTGGGCTTCCAAGGGCAAATAAACTGGGCAGCGCCACTTATCTGGTGACGATGTGACCCTGCTGGTCTTATTAGCGGATAAGTATGCCGCCGGCAAAAAAGCACATTATTGTCTGTTCATACAATGTGGGGACACGGTGTAAATGGGGAGTGGGGGGGTCAGCTTGTCCCAACTGACTATGAGAAAGTAAGGCAAGATAAACCCTGACCTGATCACCTGTCAGTTACAGTAGAAACACCTGTGTTGCCTGATTTACCTGAAGGTTAAAGGTAGTCATTTTGTCATATGTACAATACTGTTACATTACATTGATGATGGAGGTGGTCATTTTCCAGTTTGGCCGGCCTCTCCTGTTTACTTGACCTTTCCGCAGTGCTCATTAACTCGCCAAAACCGGACGCTGTGCTGGGCTTCCAAGGGCAAACACAATGGGCAGCGCCACTTATCTGGTGACGATGCGACCCTGCTGGTCTTATTAGTGGGTAAGTATGCCGCCGGCAAAAAAGCACATTATTGTCTGTTCATACAATGTGGGGACACGGTGTAAATGGGGAGTGGGGGGGTCAGCTTGTCCCAACTGACTATGAGAAAGTAAGGCAAGATAAACCCTGACCTGATCACCTGTCAGTTACAGAAGAAACACCTGTGTTGCCTGATTTACCTGAAGGCTAAAGGTAGTCATTTTGTCAAATGTACAATACTGTTACATTGCTCCATTGACCTGGGATCAAATACAGACCTTGTGGCTGGAAATTAATCGAACATATTGTATTTTTCGGACTATAAGGCGCACCTAAGATCCTTTAATTTTCTTTAAATCTAGATCAAAGTCAAAATCTAGTCCAGCCAAGTATTTACAGTCCAAAACCAGGAGAGTGTGCCTTGGCAAGGATGGTTTCACCTCCTATCGCAGTGGGAAACAGAACCGTTTTAATGCAAACCAGTTTCCTGAGGGAACTCTCCTGAAGGAATTAATAAAGTAATATCTATCTCTCTATTAAAGATGCGCGGTTTGCGGTCTCATCCGCGGAGTCCGCGGATAAACCGCGGGTCGGGCGGGTGAGATAACGAAAAAATTGATTTTAATTAGATTCGGGCGGGTGGCGGTTGAACCATTCGGAACAATTTGATATACGTGGTTCAGGGTTCGGTATCCTTTACCATTCAAAGAGCCATTTAGGACCCGTGTCACGAAGCGAAGAAAACAATAGGAGACGCAAACATTCTCTAGAATGACTGCCGGCAGTCACCCAGATAATAAGTATTAGGGCGTGCTATGAAGCCATTGGCTTTGTTCGCCTTCTACAACATGTACAATCTGCTTGTCAGTCCAGCAACATGTTGTGTGTGGCTTCCACAGACACACGCACACGACTGCAAGGCATACTGGGTGACACACAGTACACTAATGGTTGTGATATAAACCATTTTAACACTCTTAGTAATATGCGCCACGCTGTGGAGCCACACCAAACAAGAATGACAAACACATTTGGGGAGAACATCCTCCCAGTAACACAACAGAAACGCAACACAACAAATACCCAGAATACTTTGCATCCCTGACCATTCCTGACTATTTTATACACCTCGCTAGCAGCGGTTGCGGATGATATAATTGCATATCCGCGCATTTCTACTATCTATCTATCTATGTAAGCCAATGATAGTCGTTAAAGTGCAATTATCAGAAAAAAATGCATGTAAATTATCAAAAAACTTTCGTTCTCCGAGTTCCCAGTGAACAGACAAAAGGTTGTTTTTGTTGCGACAAGCCAAAGGCTTGAAAAATTCCATTGTGTACGATGGAAGGAGGCAGGAGGGGTTATCTTTTTTGAGTTGAAACCTGCCCAAGCTCGATCCAGGACCAGTACAAGACTGAGGCATCCCTTTCTTTTGTGTTAATGTGACCGAAATACAATAGCTTATTACATACCTCCATTCCTTCATTCAAGTGCAGGACTAATAGACTAAAAAAAACTCCTTTGTCCTACACGCCATTAGACTTTAGAACTCCTCTGTGGGGATGAGGGCCGGGGGTACAAGGATGACAGGGGATGCAAAACAATAAGAGTGCAATACTTTTTCATAATATGGTCACTACTGTCTAGTTTCTCTTGTTATATTCTTATTTTACTGTTGTATTTTTATTCCCATTGTTGCTTTTTATTTGTATTCTTATTGTAAAATTTTTCAGTTTTTTTCCCATTTATACCCCCATTATTTACTTTTTAAATTGATCTCAACTCTGTACACTGCTGCTGGAATTTCAATTTTCCTGAAGGAACTCTCCTGAAGGAATCTATAAAGTACTATCCATCCATCCATCTATCTATCTATCTATCTATCTATCTATCCATCCATCCATCCATCCATCCATCCATCCATCTATCTATCTATCTATCTATCTATCTATCTATCTATCTATCTATCTATCTATCTATCTATCTATCTATCTATCTATCTATCTATCTATCTATCTATCTATCCATCCATCCATCCATCCATCCACAGTATCTATCTATCTATCCATCCACAGTATCTATCCATCTATCTATCTATCCATCCACAGTATCTATCTATCTATCTATCTATCTATCTATCTATCTATCTATCTATCTATCTATCTATCTATCTATCCATCTATCTATCTATCTATCCATCCACAGTATCTATCTATCTATCTATCTATCCATCCACAGTATCTATCTATCTATCTATCCATCCACAGTATCTATCTATCTATCTATCTATCTATCTATCTATCTATCTATCTATCTATCTATCCATCTGTCCATCCATCCACAGTATCTATCTATCTATCTATCCATCCATCCATCCATCCATCCATCCATCCATCCATCCATCCATCCATCCATCCATCCATATATCCATATATCTATCTATGTATCTTAAGAAACGGCTGTTGTTATGTAAACGGAATATCCAAATAAAAGAGGAGACGTGAACCTTTTTCCGTGAGAGCATGGGTGAAACAGTAAGAGGTTACAGGTCGACACGTTTCTCCTCAAATTGAGCCAAATTGAATCCTGTCTCTGTTTATTTCCTTGCTTCTTCTTTGTTTTAATAGATGTCATCATTTAAACCTGACAGTAATTTCCCGTCATTAGCATTGAGATATTGTCTTGCAGAACGATGGCTTTGGATCAACTACTACCAGTCCAAAAAAGTCAGAATCCCCCCGCGTAAACATTCCATTCAGTTGTAAACAAATAGCATTCTGATCATCTTCTGTGACCAGTATGCTTCTAACTCCTGTTATTTGTTGGAGGCTAAATTGCAGAGTATTTTAGGAATGGATGAAAGGACAGTGTTGTATGCGGGAGACAGTTGGTGTCACAGACCACCTCCTCTGTTCAGGGATGATTTTTCAACCTTGAGATAGCTCCGTCCTCCCTGTCCAGAATCTGTACATTTTTGTTCTCAAGGGAAGGTGGTTTCTCCCTGAGGTGCAGGTAGACAGCTCAGTCTTGGCCTGAAGAGTTTGCCCGTCTATGCTGTGCCAAACATGCAAGTATGCCTGCATTTTTGGAATACGATAGCAACAACAAGAAACAATCCACCTCACCCAGTATTTAAAACTGAAATTCATTTTTTTTGCTAACATACAGTATATTGAGAGTATATTTTTTTATTTAATTATTGTTTCTTCATTGAAGTTTTTCGAATAATACAAAAAATGTGGTACTATGAACCGACCAAACCATTATTTATACTAATGAGCAAAAATGATCAGATATTGTGTTTTTTAAAAACAATGGACATTGTGTTTCGAGTAAAGAACAACAGCCTTCCAGCTTGTCGTCAGAATACTTGTATCTAAGATATCCCAAAAGTTTTAGGTTTCAATGAGCTCCCGGAAAACAGACAAAAGCTGTCTCTTATCTTACCAAGCAAAAGGCTTGTAAAATCCACTGTGTAGGATGGGAAGCGACATAAAGGTGTGGGTTCCTTTGATGTATTGTAATCCACAGGAAGATGTTGTCTTGACCCGAGATCTACAAAGCGGAGAGGAAGCAGGACCTGACACCCCTCCAGGCACCTTTTCTATGAACTGTTTTGTAACCTAATGCGACGGATGTTTACGATCCCCCCGCCCTAAGAAACAGCTGTTGCCATGTAATCAAGTCCAAATATAAGAGGAGGCGTACAATCTTTCGTCAGAGCGTGGTGGGCCTGTGCAAAGAGTACAATCCATACGTTTCTCCTCAATTGAGCTAAATTGAATTCTGTCTCTGTTTAATTCCTTGCTTTTTGTCTTGTTTAATAGATGTGTGTATTCTTAGGTTATTTAAAATAAGAGGAGAAAACTATAATTCACGGGGGATATTGCTTTTTGAAATATGTAAAGTAAGAACGAATATAATATAAAAATGTATTTCAGTTTTAGGAGTTTAATGGTGGAACAAACGTAGTGATAAGTTCTTTGTTAAGGTTTAAGAAATCCTCGAAAGGTGAAATAATGGAAAATGATAAAATATAGCAACGATTACTTTCATCCAATTGTTTTTTTTTGAAGGTTGATGTTCCAGGCATTTTAATTTCCGTGAATATATAGGATAGGCTTCAGCCTATTAATTTTTATTTTTGTGTGTGTACATGTATGATTGTTTTGCTGTTGAATTGATCACACAAAATGGTTAATTATATGACCGAAATAAACTAATTTCATTCATTCAATGGTAAAAACAACAACAATGAAACATCAAAGTTGATTGAGTTTTTAACTTACAATGTTAACATTATATATTATAATTACATTAGTGCTTAATTTGGTCCAAAATAATGGTGACAATCAGTGCTAGGTTAGATACTGAAAACCAGTAACTAGTTACAGTTATTAGTTACTTTATTTCAAAAGTACCTCAGTTACTTACACCAAAAAGTAATGCGTTACTGTGAAAAGTAACTACTTGGTTACTTCTTTTTATTTTAATTTTTTTAAGGCTCTCGTTAATGCTATTTGAGCCTTTTTTTCAGTACTGTTATTGCACTGGAGAATAAAACAATCTGTTTATCAACTTGACATGCATTTGCATCCCTAAGCAATGTGGTCTACGTACAACACACAAAGACAAAGACATGTTTCAAAGGGCCAATTTAATTCAGGCAAGACCAAATTGACAAAAATACTTTAAATAGCTGCAACATAACATACATAACTAACAAACCGCATAATAACAACATATCTGTAAACCTGCCTTCACCCAAGGAAGGCACACATGACATACACAAAGCCTAACCAGGCCTTTTTTTTCACTCAAGGAATTGTGAAATTAAATCATGTCTTCAGGAGATCAACACTGTACTGAAGCCCAGAACACTCTACGCATTTCCCCAGTTTTAGTTTAGAGAAAAGGAAAGATTTGCCTGGCCCACTAGGATCCCTCTTTATGTTTGTGAACTTTATAGTCTATACATTTAGAGTGATGTGATAAACACTCCAGAAGTCTAGAATGCAAGAGTATATAAGAGAATTGACAGAGTGTGTGTACCTTCAGTGCTGAATGATGAGCAAAGGTAGAGTTTGGAGTGTTTCCTTTACCTTGCTATCCATTTTTATGTACTCACTGTCCACTGTGTCCAGTTACTTGGAAAATGTTTTCCTGTCATTTGCCGTTTGACGCCCGATATCCCGCTAAATAGCTTCCTGAAAGCGGGTGACTCCACTGTAGAAATAGCCTGCATGTCTTCTTGCACATACTATCAATGTTGTCCTGGCTAGCTGTCCCTCCATTAAAATCCAGCCGCTGTTGGTTTCTCATAGTCATCATTGACGACGTCCCACTGGGGTGAGTTTTTCCTTGCTCTTATGTGTGCCCTACCGAGGATGTCGTCGTGATTTGTGCAGCCCTTTGAGGCACTTGTGATTTAGGGCTATATAAATAAACATTGATTGATTGATTGATTGATGAAATGTGTCTCTCTTAACTAGATTCGTCCAAGCATGTTGCTTTTGTAGATGTTTCAACAGACTTGAATTGCTGTTTTGGGCATTGGAGGGCATCTTTGATCCAAGACACAACTTACATTTAACTAAAATGTTCTTTTCTTTGTGCTCGACTAAAGAGAAGTAGTGCGAATATCTCCATGTTAAGAAACTAGACGTTGGCTCCGCCATTATGTCTTGTTGTTAGTAAACACAGACACGCCACGCCCCCCCCCCCCCCCCTACACACAGGAAGAAACAGAAGGACGACACCGCAGCTCTCCAATAAAACACACTCAGATCTTTTCAGTTTTTAGCCGATACTATATAAAAAAATAACGTAAAATAACGCAGTAACGCATCATGTAGCAACGGTAACTGAGTTACTGAATATAAAAAAATAACGCATTAGACTACTGGTTAGCGCCAAAAATACTTACTTTGTAACGCGTTAGTTCCCACACTGCAGACAATGATATTGTTTGTCTGAAATCATTTTTGGAACTATATCTTGTGGCCACAGAAATCGCTATTCGTCTCGATACCGAAGTGTACCAAACTGAACCGGACCTCTTGGGACATCCTTTAACTTAACAGACATATTTTTGGACAATGGGTCAACAAGGAGAATATGCACACTCAGGTTTGACGCCAGGAACTGACAGGAGATCGTCTTCAGAGTTCCGAGAAAAAAACTAACTAACGCAAAGGCAGCACTAAGGTTCAGTCGTTTATTCGGCGACTGGTTCATGGTCTCTGGCCCGACGACATCTGAAAACATGGCTGATAAAGTAGCACGTCGTCAACTCGCCGCCGTTATCAATCCAGAGAAGGGCTGTGGTCTGATTAGACACAGCGCAATAAAAGACAAGTCGCAAAACAAAAAACTGCTGAGAGTCGGCCGGCCCGATCTATAAGGAAGAGCTTAACGCAGCAGTGAGAGGGATGGATATAAATACCCAGGAGGCCCAGGGCAGTGATAAAAACCCCCAGGTACAAGCGGCTATCAAGCACTTTCTTCACTTTTTTTGTGGTCAACAAATTTTGTTCCAGGTTGTAGAAAAACAGAAATCTTGATGGATATGCATTGGACATGACACTAGAGGAAAATGATAGCGAGGTATATAAGAGGTGTTCAAAGTTGGGCAATCGAAGACTTCAGGGAGGGCATGATAACATAGAACTAGGGATGTAACGGTACGTGTATTTGTATTGAACCGTTTCGGTACGGGGGTTCCGGTTCTGTGCGGAGTTCCACAGGAACATATGAAGTAGCCGCCTATGCTAAAGTCTTAATAAGCTGCTCCGCTCCGTTCTGCCTCTGTCTCTGTCTCCTACACAGCACCCAGCATTGTCCCACCCACACAACCATCTGATTGGTTACAACAGTAGCGATAACAAGCCAATCAGCAGTGCGTATACAGAGCGCATCCGCTAACTCTTAGCATAGACTAGAGACAGGGAATACTCAAGTAGCAAGAAGCAAACAATACGCCAGGCCGACTGACCGGCAAAAGCAGGCTTAAATAATGCCTATGATTAGTGCTCGGGGAGCAGGTGAGCATACCGAACACCAGTCAGAGGCAGGGGGAAAATAATAAGTAGCCATGGTAACTCAACAAACTCAAGGGTGCACAACAACAGGAACCAAGGGAGTCCAAAACTAACAGAATCCGATCCGGGCCACGGACCATGACACTCAGTTACCGTGAAATGATTAACGTGGACCCCGACTTAAACAAGTTGAGAAACTTATTGGGGTGTTACCATTTAGTGGTCAATTGTACGGAATATGTACCGAACTGTGCTATCTACTAATAAAAGTTTCAATCTGCAAAATTGATCAAATTAAATCATACATCGCGCAACAATGTGGACTGGTTCCGTGGGCAAAGTCGGAATCATTCATTACATTCTCAGGGGCAATTTACCGTGCCACACGTCGAAACAACCAGAGAAACTACAGATGTCCGATAATATCGGCCGGCCGATAAATGCTTTAAAATGTAATATCTGAAATTATCGGTATCAGTTTCAAAAAGTTAAATTATTGACTTTTTAAAACGCCGCTGTATGTAGTGGTACATATCCGGTAAAACACGGACGTAGGGGGCAGTACAGAGCAGTTGCGTCTTCCAGTCAGTAGCCCCTCCTCCATCCCCTCTCTCACACACAACACAGGGGTTGACGACTACAGCATGAGAGGTTTACTGGCGACGCTTGATGACATCATCAAACCGCCCGCGAGTGTAGCATAACAACAAGAGTGTGTCGTTGCCGGTGCTGTAGCCGTGGCTAACAAGCCAGCTCGCTCGGTGACTGACTACGGTTTGGGATTATTTTACAGTGTCCTTGACGGATAAAAAAAACTGGCAAATTGCAATGACTGCAACAAGTCGGTTACGCGAGGAGGAACCAAGACGTTTTCCTTTAATACGAGCAGTTTGATCTCCCACCTCGTCAAAAATCCTAACGATGAATACGAGCGGAAGATGGATGAAAAGACAACACCGAAAGCGGATTGCAGTGAACGGAGGTGTCCTGTCTCAACGCAGCATTTCAGAAACTGACTGACAGGTAGGCCACTTCAAGCACTCACCACCAGCTTGCAGCACATTTGTGTTACTCATACAAATACGTTACAGCAAGGCAGATTGAGCCCGGTTTATAATTTTCTGTTATACAGTATGACAGGCAGTCTACTCAAGGAGGACTATGTTAATTGTTTACTTTCTTACTCTAGTATACTCTGGACTGAAGCTGTGTGCCTTCATTGTTTTTGTAGCTGTTGTTTTGAGGCATGTTTAAAAAAAAAAAATGCAATTTGTGAAAGTCAAAGTATAGTATTTCCCATAGTTGTAGTGGGTATCAGGGGAATCTCAGGGAGAGCATGTCCCAAATTCCAAGCCGCTGTTTTGAGGCATGTTAAAAAAAATAATGCACTTTGTGACTTCAATAATAAATACCGTATTTCCTTGAATTGCCGCCGGGCATATAATATGCGCCTGCCTCGAATTACTGCCGGGTCAAACTCGCTTCGCAAAATATTTATCGCATGCTTAGTATTACCACCTGGTCAAACTTGTGACCTCACGAGTGACACTTCCCCTGTCATCATTTTCAAAATGGAGGAGGCTGATTTCAATACCGGTAATTTGAAATCGCATAAAGGGAAGAAAATTAAGAGCTATTCAGTAGGATTTAAGGTCCGAGCTTACATCACACTCAAATTTTTACTGCATGCCTTTGGTAAGTGCCGGAGTGAGAAGAGGTTTTAAAATAATTAGCGCATGCTTAGTATTAACGCATGCCTTTGGTAAGTGCCGGAATGAGAAGAGGTTTTGAAATAATTAGCACATGCTTAGTATTACCGCCTGGTCAAACTTGTGACATCACGAGTGACACTTCCCCTGTCATCATTTTCAAAATGGAGGAGGCTGATTTCAATACCGGTAATTTGAAAACGCATAAAGGAAGGAAGGAAAATTAAGAGCTATTCAGTAGGATTTAAGGTCCAAGCTTACATCACACTCAAATTTTTATTGCATGCCTTTGGTAAGTGCCAGAGTGAAAGGAAGTTTTAAAATAATTAGCGCATGCTTAGTATTACCGCCCGGTCAAACTCGTGACGTCACTATTGACACTTCCCCTGTCATCATTTTCAAAATGGAGGAGGATGATTTCAATACCGGTAGTTTGAAATCACATAAAGGGAAGAAGATGAAGAGCTATTCAGTAGGATTTAATGTCCAAGCTTACATCACACTCGAATTTTTACTGCATGCTTTTGGTAAGTGCCGGAGTGAGAAGAGCTTTTAAAATAATTAGCGCGTGCTTACTTTTACCGCATGCCTTTGGTAAGCACTGGAGTGAGAAGGGGTTTTAAAATAATTAGTGTATGCTTACTTTTACCGCATGCCTTTGGTAAGCGCCGGAGTGAGAAGAGGTTTTAAAATAATTAGCGCATGCTTACTTTTACCGCATGCCTTTGGTAAGCGCAGGAGTGAGAAGAGGTTTTAAAATAATTAGCGCATGCTTAGTATTACCGCCTGGTCAAACTTGTGACATCACGAGTGACACTTCCCCTGTCATCATTTTCAAAATGGAGGAGGCTGATTTCAATACCGGTAATTTTAAATCGCATTAAGGGAAGAAAATTAAGAGCTACTCAGTCGGATTTAAGGTCCAAGCTTACATCACACTCAAATTTTTACTGCATGCCTTTGATAAGTGCCAGAGTGAAAAGAGGTTTTAAAATAATTAGCGCATGCTTAGTATTACCACCTGGTCAAACTCGTGACGTCACAAGTGACACTTCCCCTGTCATTGTTTGCGAAATGGAGGAGGCTGATTTCAAGACCGGTAATTTGAAATCGCATAAAGGGAAGAAGATTAAGAGCTATTCAGTAGGATTTAAGGTCCAGGCTTACATCACACTCAATTTTTTTACTGCATGCCTTTGGTAAGTACTGGAGTGAGAAGGGGTTTTAAAATAATTAGTGCATGCTTACTTTTACCGCATGCCTTTGGTAAGCGCAGGAGTGAGAAGAGGGTTTTAAAATAATTAGCGCATGCTTACTTTTACCGCATGCCTTTGGTAAGCGCCGGAGTGAGAAGATGTTTTAAATTAATTCGCGCATGCTTACTTTTACCGCATGCCTTTGGTAAGCGCCGGAGTGAGAAGAGCCTTTGAAACAATTATCGCCCGCGTGGCAATTCAAGGAAATACGGTATGGCACTTTTTTCCATAAGTTGAGTGGATTTATTTTGGAAAACCTTGGTACATTGTTTAATGCATCACAACAATAGTAGGCGTAATAACGCGGCTGTATGTATCGGTATCGGCTGATATCGGAATCGGCGATATCGGCGAAAAAGCCATTATCGGACATTTCTAATTGAAACCAAACACATTGAGAAGTTATGCAGCACAAGTGACTTATAACAGGACATTAAGCATGAGGAAAAACCACAATTAGTAGTGTAACTTCATCAATTAATTTATGAGTAAGTTGACACAACAACAACTCATTAGCTGCTCTTGTTCTAAAGACAAACACAACACTGTGATTACCGGAGTCGAAGTCATCAAAGTGGCCAGCAAGTGGAGTAATTAAATGTTTCCAGCTGTGACTAAACATCATCTGACGCCTGCTCTCCTCCACTGTACGCTCGTCTCCCGGTTGCCGAGTTCAAGCAGATGGTCAGGAATGTCAGCGCAGGCAGGAACTTCCTCTCCCAAGCCCGACTTGGTCTCTGTCGGGTCCCTCAGGTTACATGAAGCGCTCACCAAAAGGTCACGCCTGCCATGTTGGAGACAACAGTAGGCGAACTGTAACCACGGGTTTGGTTCCTGTCTGTACGCCACCAGCTGGTGCTGTGTTTTGTTTAAAGGCAAGTGACGTACAGTTCTAGCTCGAGATGCTAGGATAAATGCTTTAAAATGATCGGTATCAGTTTCAAAAAGTAAAATGTAGGACTTTTTATAAGTACAGAGCGCCAATAAACCTTAAAGGCGCTGCCGGCCCAATCACATAATATATGCGGCTTTTACACACACAAGTGAATGCAATGCATACTTGGTCAACAGCCATACAGGTCACACTGAGGGTGGCCGTGTAAACAACTTTCACACTGTTACAAATATGAGCCGCACTGTGAACCCACACCAAACAACAATGACAAAAACACATTTTGGGAGAACATCAGGACCTTAACACAACCTAAACACAACAGAACCAATACCCAGACCCCCTTGCAGCACTAACTCTTCCAGGATGCTACAATATAGACCCCTGCTACCACCAAACCCCGCACCCCCAACTCCGCCATTTGGAGTCTCACTATTATGTTAGATCCACTATGGACTGGACTCTCACACTATTGTGTTGGATCCACTATCGACTGGACTCACACTATTATGTTAGATCCACTATGGACGGGACTCCCACAATTTTATGTTAGATCCACTACGGACTGGACTCTCACTATTATTCTAAATCCACTATAGACTTGACTCTCACTATTATATTAGGTCCACTATGGACTGGACTCTCACTATTATGTTAGATCCACTATGGACTGGACTCTCACTATTATGTTAGATCCACTATGGACTGGACTCTCACTATTATGTTAGCTCCACTAGGGACTGGACTCTCACACTATTATGTTAGATCCACTATGGACTGGACTCTCACTATTACGTTAGCTCCACTATGGACTGGACTCTCACTATAATGTTGGATCCACTATGGACTGGACTCTCACAATATTATGTTACATCCACTATGGACTGGACTCTCACTATTATGTTAGATCCACTATGGACTGGACTCTTACTATTATGTTAGATCCAATATGGACTGGAGTGTCACTATTATGTTAGATCCACTATGGACTGGACTCTCACACTATTATGTTAGATCCACTATGGACTGGACTCTCACTATTATGTTAGATCCACTATGGACTAGACTCCCACTATTATGTTAGATCCACTATGGACTAGACTCCCACTATTATGTTAGATCCACTATGGACTGGATTCTCACGCTATTCTATAGATTGCAAACGGTGTGCACCACATGGTGTTTGGATTTTAGTACATTAGCTGTTATGTACTTTATTTACCTACAAGTTTAATTTATATTACAGCTCTAATTTACATTCATCGTATCCACGGCGTGCGTCCATATCAGTAAAGGTGTGCATGGTGAACAAAACACTACTTGGTCTGTTACGACCGGGTCGCATGGTGCTGCCAGGTTGGTTCTGCCGGGATGCAAACGGACGACTCCGGACAGGACTTGCAGGTAGGAATGTGACTTATTCTTATAAATCATAAAACGAAGACAGGAACAAACCAAACGAAGCGTGCCGAACACAAGGAAAGCTTGCGGAAAAGCTCACAAGGAAACCACTAAGCGTAAGACAAGCACCGGGATGTAGAAAAAATTGAATGTAGCAGTTGCGTAAAGCAAACAAAGAAGCCAGACCGACTGACTGGCAGAGGCATGCTTAAATGCTGTCTCTGATTACAAGAGGCAGCTATGGTAATGTTGAAGGATGCTGATATGTTTAAGAGTTCTTCGTTTTTACATGGCCATGTTTAGAGTAGCTAGGACTTTTCCTTTGTGTATTCTACCAGTCTCTCTTAGTCTTCAGATCCCAGGTTAGTGGCGTAAACCATCGGTATGTGAAGACAACCCCCACGTCTCTCTCACCATATGGTGTCGAGAGGAGGGTTTTCTTTTGTGTGAAAAGATTGTGTTTTTCCCTGGAATGCCAGAACAATTTGAGAAGCTGGTTTGAATGTATTGGTCTGGGTTGGTCTCCTGTACCTTCAGTAAAACTTGAAAATACTCCAATTCTGTCTCGATGGTTCTTCTTACTCAGCATATATGTCATCAAAAGAACTTGGGATTGACCAGTAATTTAAATTTCCTGGGAGGAAGAGCTGGTCCGACGCAACAGTATCCAACTCAGAGGTGCACAAACAGGAACTAAAGGAGTCCAAAATTAAGAGAAAACACAAGTGACTGGAAAAATCTAGACTATGATCCGCAGCAGCCAGAATTTGCCCTGTGTGGCTGCACTGAGAGGACACGATGACAAAAGAGTTTCCGGCAATTTCACATGAGAAAATAAACAACCCTACTAAATAGTCCCGACCCCCCCCCCCCCCCCCAGTCTGTCAAGGATAAGACGGGTGACTTTCATGCCATCTGGTGACCTCCTCAAAAGCAACTAAGAGACATTTCTCCCGCGGCGGCTCGGCGAGAAAGAGAGCACCTAGACCGACACCACATCCCCCCCCCCCCCCCTCCCGCCCCGTTTCAATATCTCTGCGGGTGTCCTTCAGGCAAATTTAGGTCACTCCTTTTCGCTATGTTATACAAATAAGATTACACACAGATTGCAATTCGCCGCCGCTTTTTCTCCGCTTGGCAAATTGCTGAGAGGGAAGCAGAAATTGAAAAAGCTGGCAAGGTCTCAGGTACCTGACAGGGCCCGTGACTATGACGAAGTATCCCCCTGTTACCGCCGGTGACTTTGCCAAATATTAAGAGATCTCCACATTCTCCACTCCCCGTGCTCGGGGTCTGCCAGCCCAGAGAACCGCTGACAATATTTGTGTAAGAAATGCTAACACACGAGCCGGTAGGATCATGCCTCTCTCTTAATCTCGCTTAGAGATTACTTGGTGTGTTCTGTAGTTCCTCACGTGGCTCGGAGACTTTTGGGGAACACAACTCCCCCTTTGTCGCCACACTTGGGATGCTAACCACCAACCCCCAATGATATAAATATGTCTTCATTTGACGTTAAAATGCATCCGGCAGTGGAGGCTCCTCTATGGGGTCTTAGGGCACTAGGGGGTTAACTTCTTTAATACTCTTATCCCAGGTGGCCCTTGACAAAGGCCTAGTATCTGACTGCCCCCTAGCCAGGGATATGGTGAAGACCTCAACGGCGGAGCAGGCGGAAGACGGTAGATGTAAGAACTACCACAACAGCTACGATGGCGGAAGAAGGCACCCCCACATCCATGGGGAAACAACAACCGAAGACCTCAACGATGGAACAGGCGGAGGAAGATTCTAAACCCTATGGAGCGTCACAACGGCTGGACGGCGGAGGAAAACTGCAGCAGAAAAGGGTCCCTAGTCGTCTTGGAGTCCATGCCACTGGACCCTGACCCGATTCTGTCAAGGATCGTGTGGTGACTGTCTGTGCACCAGTCTCCCCACGTTAAACAAAGTCACGCACAGGCATCCTCCATAAAGGGGTACACTCCTACCAGGAGGATCGACATACTTATTCGAGTGACCACCGATGACACGTCCACTAAAGTTGACCAATATGAGCAAAAGTCGAAGGAACTCGGACTTAAAAAAATGTGTTTTAAAGATTGAAAGTTGCCATCGATCCAACTTGGGTGATTAGGCGTTGTCCCTGGGATTGGCGCCTATGAGCAGTACACGTGTGTCCTGGGCATGACGTTAAAGTAATCCGGCACTGGAGGCTCATCTATGGGGTTTGGGGCACTAGGAAGTTAAACCCTATACTACTGTTACCCCAGGTGGTCCTTGGCAAAGGCTTGACTTCCCCCCAGCCAGGGATACAGTGAAGACCTCAACGGCAGAGCAGGCGGAAGACGATAAATGTAAGAACTACCAAAACAGCAATGATGGCGGAAGAAGGCACCCCCCACACCCATGTGGGCTCAATTATGGGGAAACAACAACCCCAAGACTTCAACGATGGAAAAGGCGGAGGATGATTCTAAACCCTACGGACCGTCACAACGGCTGAGGAAGGCTGCAGCAGAAAAGGGTCCCTAGTCGTCTTGGACTACCAGGACGATCGTCATACTCATTCAAGTGACGGCCGATGACACGTCCACTAAAGTTGACCAATTTGAAAAAAAGTAGAATAAACTCGGACTTAAAGAAATTGTTATAAAGATTGAAAGTTGCCATCGATCCAACTTGGGTGATTAGGCGTTTTCCCTCTGATTGGCGCCTGTGCACAGTACACGTGTGTCCTGGGCATGATGTTAAAGTGCATCCAGGAGTAGAGGCTCCTCTATGGGGTCTTGGGACACTAGGAGGTTAACCCCTTTACTACAGTTACCCCAGGTGGCCCTTGGCAAAGGCTTAGTACCTGACTGCCCCCTAGCCAGGGATACGGTGAAGACCTCAACGGCGGAGCAGGCGGAAGACGGTAGATGTAAGAACTACCACAACGGCTGCGATGGCGGAAGAAGGCACCCCCACATCCATGGGGAAAAAACAACCAAAGACCTCAACGATGCAACAGGCGGAGGATGATTCTAAACCCTATGGAGCGTCACAACGGCTGCAGCAGAAAAGGGTCCCTAGTCGTCTTGGACTCCATGCCACTGGAGCCTGACCTGATTCTGTCAAGGATCGTGTGGGGACTGTCTGTGCACCAGTCTCCCCACGTTAAACAAAGTCACGCAAAGGCATCCTCCATAAAGGGGTACACCCCTACCAGGAGGATCGTCATACTCGTTCGAGTCACCGCCGATGACATATGTCTTCATTCCTTGCTCAAAAGAAAGTTTTGGGCATTCATTGGCGCTTGATCTCATTGACCATGACGACCGTCCACGTGTTCATGGTAGTGTTGTCTTAATACCGGTATTTTGGTACCGGTACCAAAATTATTTCGATAATTTTCGGTACTTTGTGGCCGAACAGCTCAATTGTTGGTTCATCTGACATCAAGATAAGACCTTCGGTGGTCAGATGAAACAAAAATGGAGCTGTTTGGCCACGATACCCAGCAATTTGTTTGGAAGAGAAAAGGTAAGGCCTTTAATCCCAGGAACACCAAACCTACCGTCAAGCATGGTGGTGGTACTAGTACGCTCTGGGCCTGTTTTTTCTGCCAATGGAACCGGTGCTTTACAAATGGGACAATGAAAAAGGAGGATTATTTCCAAATTCTTCAGGACAACCTAAAATCATCAATTAATGGTAACGTTCATCCGCAATCGGCAGTGTTTTAGCTACTTTAAAATCACCAATTCTGGACTACGTGAGTTTTTTACAAGTATCATTATCACTGCAGGATGGATACAATAGCTCACCAGCGTCACATAAACAAATGCCATGGGTGGATCTACACCTTACATCCACTCTAATGATACCAAGTACAAGAACGTATCTAGTCGATACTACTATGATTACATCAATATGTTTAATCATCACAAAATCATCTTTCTTTTTTATTTAAATGCGTAAACTCAGGAAAAACGACTTTGGACAATAGAGGACTTTGAATATGACAAATATGATCCTGCAGCTACTTGGTATCGTCACAATGTAAACAAAAGCTAGCATGCCTGGATGGAAACAAATGCCACGGTTGGATCTACACCTGACATCCACTCTAATGATACCAAGTACAATAGCTAGTCGATAGTACTATGGTTTCATCGATATTTTTTCAACACCACCAAATCTTTTTTCCTTTATGTGTATAAAGTCGGGAAATATGTCCCTGGACACATGAGGACTTTAAATATAACCAATATACGATCCTGTATCTACTTGGTATCGGATCGATGCCTACATTTGAGGTATCATCCAAAACGAATGTAAAGTATCGAACAAGAGAAGAATAAGTGATTATTATATTTTAACAGAAGTGTAAATAGATCATGTTGAAACTGAAAATAAGCAGAACAAATAGATCAATAATACATTTTCTACCGCTTGTCCTTAATAATGTAGACAAAATAATAGATAGATAAATAACTGCATCTGTCAGCAGACTAATTAGGAGTCTTTGTTTGTTTACTTACTACTAAAATACAAGTTGTCTTGTATGTTCACTATTTCATTTAAGGACTACATTGCAATAATAAACATATGTTTAAAGTAGAGATGTCCCATGATATCGGACTGCCGATATTATCGGCCGATTAATGCTTTAAAATGTAATATCGGAACTGATCGGTATCGGTTTTAAAAAGTAAAATTTCTGACTTTTTAAAACGCCGCTGTGTACACGAACAAGGCATACTTGGTCAACAGCCATACAGGTCACGCTGAGGGAGGCCGTATAAACAACTTTAAGACTGTTACAAATATGCGCCACACTGTGAACCCACACCAAACAAGAATGACAAAAACACATTTCGGGAGAACATCCGCACCGTAACACAACATAAACGCGACAGAACAAATACCCTTACAACCCCTTGCAGCACTAACTCTTCCTCCTAACCCCGCCCACCTCAACCTCCTCATGCTCTCTCAAGTCACACTGAGGGTGGCCGTATAAACAACTTTAACACTGTTACAAATATGCGCCACACTGTGAACCCACACCGAACAAGAATGACAAAAACACATTTCGGGAGAACATCCGCACCGTAACACAACATAAACGCGACAGAACAAATACCCTACAACCCCTTGCAGCACTAACTCTTCCTCCTAACCCCGCCCACCTCAACCTCCTCATGCCCTCTCAGGTCACACTGAGGGTGACCGTATAAAAAACTTTAACACTGTTACAAATATGCGCCACACTGTGAACCCACACCAAACAAGAATGACAAAAACACATTTCGGGAGAACATCCACACCATAACACAACATAAACGCGACAGAACAAATACCCTACAACCCGTTGCAGCACTAACTCGTCCTCCTAACCCCGCCCATCTCAACCTCCTCATGCTCTCTTTATTTTGTACATATGTAGCATCATCTACAACAGGGGTCGGGAACCCTTTTGGCTGCGAGAGCCAAGAACCCAAATATTTTAAAATGTATTTCCGTAAGAGCCATAAAATATTTTTAGCACTGAACACAACTAAACGTGTGCATTTTTAAGTAAGACCAACATAGAGTATGACAGGTCTCTTATTCTTTGTAATAACATTGTTATTCTGAATCTAACTGTGGGGGGGCGTGGCCTGCGGGCCTGCAGGGAAGAAGGGTGTTGCCAGGACCAGCCTCAAAATCAGCGAAAGGTGCGTGGATGGCCTTGTTATCTCATCCCCTGTCGCTCTGTTTATAAGCAGCAGCCAGGAGTAGAGATGGGGTTGGAGCTGGAGCCAGAGCGCGAGCGAGAACGAAAGAAAAAGACAATTGCTGGAAACCAACTGAGAGACTTATTGAAAAATAAAAAAGATATTGTAACCCTGAAACAGGCTCTCATGTCGGTGCTCGGTTGGTCTGAAGAACCCCCAGGACATCAAACCCTAAACTAACCCACAATAAATAAATCACTTCTTACCCTTAATGCAACATCTTGAACAAGTGCGGTAGAAAAAAGGACGGATGGATTCAAATGCATGAGCATGTTTTTTATTTTGATCGTTATTTTTAACACTTTGATTACAAGTGAAATTATTCATTACTTATTGTGTTAAGCAATGTCAGCTCAGATTTATCCGAGAGCCAGATGCAGTCATCGAAAGAGCCACATCTGGCTCTAGAGCCATAGGTTCCCTACCCCTGATCTACAACTATACAAATAATTGCTATTGCGACATCCAGTGGACACATGTAGGACAGCAGTTTTTTGTCATTCTAAAATTTCAGGTTCATTTTTATACCTAGCAAAGTCATCCCGTGGGCCAGAAAAAAACCTTTTGGCGGGCCCGATTTGGCACCCCTGTTGTAAGATGATGCTAAATATGTGCAAAAGAAACCACATGATGTTAGTACATCAGTCGAGGAAAATGAGCAAACTACATAAAAGACATACTATAATTTGATGATATATTTATTTTATCTTCATAGATTAAAAAATGAACACCGTAGAGTTGACTAATGAACATTATCACATAATTTATTCAGAAAATGTAAATAAAGACAACTAAAGTATATATACAGCTGCGATGAGATGGCGACTTGTCCAGGGTGTACGCCGCCTTCTACCCGAATGTAGTTGAGGTATCCACCAGCGCCCCCCGCCACCCCAAAGGGAATAAGCGGTAGAAAATGGATGGAAGGATGGATAGTATAAACAGCAAGAGATAATTGTAAAAAAAACAACATTATGATTTGTACAATTTCAGAATGTGCTTGTTCTATTTTCCATCCATCTTCCATCCATCTTCTTCCGCTTATCCGAGGTCGGGTCGCGGGGGCAACAGCCTAAGCAGGGAAACCCAGACTTCCCTCTCCCCAGCCACTTCGTCTACCTCTTCCCGGGGGATCCCGAGGCGTTCCCAGGCCAGCCGGGAGACATAGTCTCCCCAACGTGTCCTGGGTCTTCCCCGTATCCTCCTACCGGTTGGACGTGCCCTGGTCATCTGCCCAGGGTGGCATCCTGAGCAGATGCCCGAACCACCTCATCTGGCTCCTCTCGATGTGGAGGAGCAGCGGCTTTACTTTGAGTTCCTCCCGGATGGCAGAGCTTCTCACCCTATCTCCAAGGGAGAGACCCACCACCCGGCGGAGGAAACTCATTTCGGCCGCTTATCCTTTCGGTCATGACCCAAAGCTCATGACCATAGGTGAGGATGGGAACGTAGATCGACCAGCAAATTGAGAGCTTTGCCTTCCGGCTCAACTCCTTTTTCACCACAACGGATTGGTACAACGTCCGCATTACTGAAGACGCCGCACCGATCCGCCTGTCGATCTCACGATCCACTCTTCCCCCACTCGTGAACAAGACTCCTAGGTACTTGAACTCCTCCACTTGGGGCAGGGTCTCCTCCCCAACCCGGAGATGGCACTCCACCCTTTTCCGGGCGAGAACGATGGACTCGGACTTGGAGGTGCTGATTCTCATCCCAGTCGGTTCACACTCTGCTGCAAACCGATCCAGTGAGAGCTGAAGATCCCCCAGCCATCAGGACCACATCATCTGCAAAAAGCAGAGACTTAATCCTGCGGTCACCAAACCGGAACCCCTCAACGCCTTGACTGCGCCTAGAAATTCTGTCCATAAAAGTTCTGAACAGAATCGGTGACAAAGGACAGCCTTGGCGGAGTCCAACCCTCACTGGAAATGTGTTCGACTTACTGCCGGCAATGCGGACCAAGCTCTGGCACTGATCGTACAGGGAACAGACCGCCACAATAAGACAGTCCGATACCCCATACTCTCTGAGCACTTCCCACAGGACTTCCCGAGGGACACGGTCCAATGCCTTCTCCAAGTCCACAAAGCACATGTAGACTGGTTGGGCAAACTCCCATGCACCCTCAAGAACCCTGCCCAGAGTATAGAGCTGGTCCACAGTTCCACGACCAGGACGAAAACCACACTGTTCCTCCTGAATCCGAGGTTCGATTATCCGGCGTAGCATCCTCTCCAGTACACCTGAATAAACCTTACCAGTTCTATTTTCAAACAACAAGAAAACAACCTGAAGTTGTCTTTATTTTTAAGTTATCGTGTCGTGATTTTACCAGTCAGGCCCACTCGGGAGTAGATTTTCCTCCACGTGGCCCCCGATCTAAAATGAGTTTGACACCCCTGGTTTAATGCATCACAACAAAATGAGGCATAATAATGTGTTCATTCCACCGCTGTATATATCGGTATCGGTCGATATCGGAATCGGCAACTAAGAGTTGGACAATATCAGAATATCGGCAAAAACGGACATCTCTACTCTCGGTACTTTGTGGCCAAACAGCTCAATTTTTGACAGCTCAAAAATATAAGACCTTCTGGAATAAAGTTCTTCGGTCAGATGAAACAAAAATGGAGCTGTTTGGCCAGCAATATGATTGGAAGAGAAAAGGTAAGGCCTCCAATCACAGGAAAACCATGCCTACTGTCAAGCATGGTGGTGGTAGTGTTATGCTCTGGGCCTGGTTGCTGCCAATGGAACTGGTGCTAAGAGTTGGACAATATCGGAATATCGGCAAAAAAGCCATTCTCGGACATCTGAAGTGAAGTGAATTATATTTATATAGCGCTTTTCTCCAGTGACTCAAAGCGCTTTACATTGTGAACCCCAGTATTTAAGTTACATTTTTAAACCAGTGTGGGTGGCACTGGGAGCAGGAGGGTAAAGTGTCTTGCCCAAGGACACAACGGCAGTGACTAGGATGGCAGAAGCGGGTATCGAACCTGGAACCCTCAAGTTGCTGGCACGGCCACTCTACCAACTGAATGTACCCTAAGGTTTTTTTTTTTTGTTCAAATAAAGCCAATAATGCATTTTTTTGTGGTCCCCTTTATGTAGAAAAGTATCTAAACACATTTTGCTACCGGTACCCAAAATATTGAGACAACCCTAATTGTCACAGGGGCTAACGCTACCAATAGTGAGTGAAAAGATACATTCTGTCTTTTTTAAGCTTATTTCAGGGTGTCGGGGTGTTCATGCTGGCAGCTCCATGTGCGGCGTAAAGCTTGTAAGCTGCCACTTTGCCGGTGGAGAAAAAAAAAACCCCGACAGCATGCCGGGTTTCCCCCCAAATGTTGAATGTTATAAAAGTGACAGATGTCTTCCAGCACTTCATAAGCAACAATGTGAGTCGACTTGTCGTCAAGGAGAGGGAAGAGCATTTTTCCAAAGGATTATGTTGCCTAAGTTATTAAGGCTGCGCGGAAGTCGACAACATACACTAAAATGCCAAAAGTATTGGGCCATCCGCCTTTTCTGGGAGGGCTGTCCACAAGGTTGCAGTTTTTTTTTCGAAGGATTTTCCACTATTCTTCCAAACGCACATTAGTGAAGTTGGTGGAGAAGGCCTGACTCTCGGTCTCCGTTCTAATTCATCCCAAAGGTGTTCTGTGGGGTTCAGGTCAGGACTCTGTGCAGGCCAGTCAAGTTCATCCACACCAGACTCTGTCATCCATGTCTTTATGGACCTTGTCATGTTGGAAGAGGAAGGGGCCTGCTCCAAACTGTTCCCACAAGGTTGGGAGCATGGAATTGTCCGAAATATTTTGGTATACTGGAGCATTCAAAGTGAAAGGGGGCCAACAAGTCTACCTCCTGAAAAACAACCCCACATCCTAATTCCACCAAGTGATTAGGACACTTGATTCTGAAATGTATTTTTGCCTTAAAAAATGTTCTAAAAAAAATAGCCTTTGTGACGCTTGGCTGTCATCTTTGCACTATACACTGACCCCTCTGTGTCAGTTCTCGTGGCCTACCATTGGATGGCTGAGTTGCTGTTGTTCCCAAAATCTTCACTTTTCCTATCATTTAGTTGGATCTGGAATATTGGTGGAGAAAGGCTTGGCTTTCGGTCTCCGTTCTATTTCATCCCAAAGGTGTTCTGTGGGGTTCAGGTCAGGACTCTGTGCAGGCCAGTCAAGTTCATCCGCACCAGACTCTGTCATCCATGTCTTTATGGACCTTGTCATGTTGAGAGAGGAAGGGGCCCGCTCCAAACTGTTCCCACAAGGTTGGGAGCATGGAATTGTCCGAAATATTTTGGTATACTGGAGTGAAAGGGGGCCAAGTCTACCTCCTGAAAAACGACCCCACACCATAATTCCTCCAAGTGACTAGGACACTTGATTCTGAAATTTAATTTTGCCTTTAAAAATGTTCTAAAAAAATAGCCTTTGTGACGCTTGGCTGTCATCTTTGCACTATGCACTGACCCCTCTCTGTCAGTTCTCGTGGCCTACCATTGGATGGCTGAGTTGCTGTTGTTCCCAAAATCTTCACTTTTCCTTTCATATAGTTGGTTTTGGAATATTGGTGGAGAAGGCTTGGCTCTTGGTCTCCGTTCTATTTCATCCCAAAAGTGTTCTGTGGGGTTCAGGTCAGGACTCTGTGCAGGCCAGTCAAGTTCATCCACACCAGACTCTGTCATCCATGTCTTTATGGACCTTGTCATGTTGGAAGAGGAAGGGGCCCGCTGCAAACTGTTCCCACAAGGTTGGGAGCATGGAATTGTCCGAAATATTTTCGTATACTGGAGCATTCAAAGTGAAAGGGGGCCAAGCCTACCTCCTAAAAAACGAACCCACACCATAATTCCTCCAAGTGATTAGGACACTTGATTCTGAAAATTAATTTTAACTTAAAAAATGTTCTAAAAAGAGAGCCTTTGTGACGCTTGGCACAGCGTAAATGTAAGAAATGAAGATTTATTTTATACTACAAAACAAACTAAGAACAGAAATACTTGCACAAAGGCATTAGAGACAAAACCAACAGAATTAGCATGTGAGCTAGAAAGAACTAAAGGCGCTAGCATGTGAGTTAGGGAAATACACAAACGAAGAAATAGCGTGGAAGCTAACGTAAACAAAGTCTTTACCACAAACGGGGATAGCGATGTCACCTGTTGCATCAAAATACAAATTAGACTGCGAGGACGGATGACAAAAAAGGGCAGGCTTAAATAGGGACAGAAATTAGGAGGCAGGTGCGTTTCAAAAACACAAGGCAGGTGACACTAAAACGTAACTATGAGAACAGAATAAAAACAGGAAGTGCCACCAGGAACTAAGGAAGACAAAATAACAGAACAAAACCAGAATATGTCATGATCCAAGTAGCGGATCATGACAGCCTTGAGGAAAGTATTCAAGTCAGTACAATTATTGTACACTATGTTGCCAAAAGTATTTGGCCACCTGCCTTGGCTCACATATGAACGTGAAGTGCCATCCCATTCCTAACCCATAGGGTTCAATATGATGTGGGTCCACTTTTTGCAGCTATTTCAGTTTCAACTCTTCTGAGAAGGCTGTCCACAAGGTGTTTATAGGAGTGTGTTAATAGGAATTTCCCACCATTTTTTCCAAAAGCGCATTGGTGAGGTTGGTGGAGAAGGCCTGGCTATTAGTCTCTTGTCTAATTCATCAAAATGTTTTTTTTATCAGGTTCAGGTCAGGACTCTGTGCAGGCCAGTCAAGTTCATCCACACCAGACTTTGTCATCCATTTTATGGACCTTGCTTTGTGCACTGGTGCACAGTCATGTTAGAAGAGGAAGGGGCCCCGCTCCAAACTGCTCCCCACAAGGTTGGAATTGTCCGAAGTATTTTGGTATCCGGGAGCATTCAAAATTCCTTTTTATAAATGCTTGATTTATATAGGATAGTAAGGTAACGTTTTCTACCTGACAAGTTTCGGCTACCTTGCTTCTGCAGCCTTCGTCATACGTCGTTTGTTACGTGTTATATGGATTGTTCCATCCCACCTGGAGTGGCGGGATGGCGGTGTCCCCCTGGTGTGTGCCAGGGGTAGGGCGGGGCAATTGTCAGGTACAAAACTTTACCTTACTGGCTGATATAAATCAACCATTTATTTATACACATCAGTAGGATAATTGAACCTCTGCAACACATTCAAAGTTCCTTTCAAAGTTCCAACTCTTGAAAAACAACCCCACACCATAATTCCTCCTCTACCAAATTTCACACTCAGCACAATGCAGTTCAAAATGTACCGTTCTCCTGGCAACCTGTAAACCCAGACTGGTCCATCTGATTGCCAGATGGAAACGTGTGACTCATCAGTCCGGAGAAGGCGCCTCCACTGCTCTAGAGTCCAGTGGTCCCCAAACACCGGGCCGCAGAAACATTTTTTATCATTTTTTATTTTTTGTAAATTATTATTATTTTTAAATTAAATCAACATAAAAAAGACAAGATACACTTACAATTAGTGCACCAACCCAAAAAACCTCAATTTTTCATGACAAAAACCTCCCTTTTATATGACAAAGGAAAAAGAAAGAAAATCTCCCCAGCCCCCCGCCGGGCCGCGGGACAAATTATCAAGTGTTGAGCGGTCCGCAGCTACAAAAAGGTTGGGGACCACTGCTTTAAACCACTGCATCCCACGCTTTGCATTGGTGATGTGAGGCTTAGATGCAGCTGCCCGGCCATGGAAACCCATTCCATGAAGCTCTCTGCCTACTGCACGTGGGCTAATTAAAAGGTCAAATGAAGTTTGGAGCTCCATAGCACCTGACTGCGTCGAAAGTCTTTGCACTATGCGCTTCAGCATCCGCCGACCCCTCCCTGTCGGTTTACCTGGCCTACTACTTGGTGGCTGAGTTGCTGTTGTTTCCCAAATCTTCACTTTTCTTTTAATAAAGTAAACTTTGGAATATTTAGAAGCGAAGAAATTTCACGACTGGATTTGTTGCACTGGTGGCATTTTATGACGGTTCCACGCTGGAAATCACTGAGAGCGGCCCATTCTTTCACAAATGTTTGTAGACACAGTCTCCATGCCTAAGTGCTTGATTTGATACACCAGGTGATGACGACATCTGATTCTCATCATTCGGATGGGTGGCCAAATACTTTTGGCAATGTAGTCTATTAAAGGGGAACATTATCACAATTTTACAAGGGTTGAAACCAATAAAAATCAATTCCCAGTGGCTTAGTTTATTTTTCGAAAAAAATTTCAAAATTTTACCCGTCCCGGATTATCCCTAAAAAAAAGCTTTAAAGTGCTTGATTTTCGCTATTTGCTTAAGCCACTGTCCATTTCCCTGTGACCTCACATATCGATTCCAATACAAACAATGGCGAATAGCACAGCAAGATATAGCGACATTAGCTCGGAATCAGATTTCAGCGGCTTAAGCGATTCAACAGATTACGCATGTATTGAAACAGATGGTCGGAGTATGGACGCAGATAGCGAAAACGAAATTGAAGAAGAAACTGAAGCTATTGAGCGAATAGCTATTGACGCTATTCGGCCATCTTTAGGTTAGCATCGCCGGTAAAATGTGCAGACCAACCGATCGGGACTTTCGCATTGACACTGGATCAATTTAAATCCGTCGATTGGTAAGTGTTTGTTTGGCAATAAATGTGGGTGGAAGGAAATGCTGGATGTAAATATAGCTACAAATGTACATACAGCTAGCCTAAATAGCATGTTAGCATTGATTAGCTGGCAGTCATGCCGCGACCAAATATGTCTGATTAGCACATAAGTCATAAGGAACATCAACAACACCCACCTTTGTGATTTCGTTGACTTTATCGTTGGGAACGCATCTGCTTTGAGTGTCGCAGGATATCCAGACATTTTTGCCATCTCTGTGCCATGTCTGTCGTAGCATCGCCGGTAAAAACCAAAAGGGGGACTTTTGCATCTCTTGACACTGGAGCAACTTGGAATGCCCTCCCGGTAACAGTTCGAGATGCTACCTCAGTGGAAGCATTTAAGTCTCACCTTAAAACTCATCTGTATACTCCAGCCTTTAAATAGACCTCCTTTTTAGACCAGTTGATCTGCCGCTTCTTTTCTTTTTTCTCCTATGTCCCCCCCTCCCTTGTGGAGGGGGTCCGGTCCGATGACCATGGACGAAGTACTGGCTCTCCAGAGTCGAGACCCAGGATGGACCGCTCGTCGGGACCCAGGATGGACCGCTCGCCTGTGTATCAGTTGGGGACATCTCTACGCTGCTGATCCGCCTCCGCTTGGGATGGTTTCCTGTGGACGGGACTCTCGCTGCTGTCTTGGATCCGCTTTGAACTGAACTCTCGCCGCTTTGTTTGAGCCCCTATGGATTGAACTTTCCCAGTATCATGTTAGACCCGCTCGACATCCATTGCTTTCGGTCCCCTAGAGGGGGGGGGCCCCACATCTGAGGTCCTCTCCAAGGTTTCTCATAATCATCATTGTCACTGGCGTCCCACTGGATGTGAATTCTCCCTGCCCACTGGGTGTGAGTTTTCCTTGCCCTTTTGTGGGTTCTTCCGAGGATGTTGTAGTCGTAATGATTTGTGCAGTCCTTTGAGACATTTGTGATTTGGGGCTATATAAATAAACATTGATTGAACTGAAATCCGTCGATTGCTAAGTGTTTGTTTGGCATTAAATGTGGGTGGAGGGAAAGGCTGGATGTAAATATAGCTACAAATGAGGTATAATGCTGCAATGTGTACACACAGCTAGCCTAAATAGCATGTTAGCATCGATTAGCATGCCGTGCTAATCCATGCACATTCTACGTAAGTCAACTTGAATCCGTCCCTGATCGTGTTGTTACACCCTCCGACGAGACATGATCAGAGAGGCATAAACAGAAAGGCGTTTAATTCGCCAAAATTCACCCAGTTAGAGTTCGGAAATCGGTTAAAAAAATATATGGTCTTTTTTTCCTGCAACATCAAGGTATATATTGAGGCTTACATAGGTCTGGTGATAATGTTCCCCTTTAATTGTAGCGGGACTTCCACTCGCACCAAGTACGATGCAGAACTCAGCCACGAGGAAAATAATTTCCCTGTGACTTAAGAGCGATTTGGATCAGACTCCCTGAGCCGTCTGACATGTCTCAACACAAACATGCATCCTGCTTGTCAAACAATGACACGCGCAGTCAAACAACCTTTTCTTAACAACTCCGCTCGGAAAAGGGAAAGACGAGCCCTGACGGCAGTCAGGCGGTTATCCGGGGCCGCGGATAACCAACGATATTTTCCCAAACGCACATTCCAATGAAGCAAGGAGCTTTTTTTAAAAAAACAAATCACTGTTCGCTTGACAGCAAACATATCGACGCTTTCTTTCGTCAGAATCTTGAAACAGCAACCACAGCTGAATTGGTCGCACAAAATAAGGTCAGTGTTCAATAATATTCTGTGTTTTGCAGAACAGGACTGTGGAGAGGCGGAGCCGACAGCGGGATAGGACAAATCATGGTCCTACCCAAGATGGTGGCCAGGAGGCGGAGTATGCAGCGGAACGGAGAGGCTGCAGCGATCAGAGCCAGGTGCGTAATTCACACACCTGCTCTCAATCTGTGCATCTTCTCCTGCTGCAGGGGTCACCGACCTTTTTGAAACCAAGACCTACTTCTTGGGTACTGATTAACGCGAAGGGCTACCAGTTTGATACACAATTGCCAGAAATAGCCAGTCTGCTCAATTTACCTTTAATAAATAAATCTATATATATATATTAAAAAAAAAAAAAGGGTATTTCTGTCTGTCATTCCGTCGTACATTTTTTTTCCTTTTACGAAAGGTTTTTTGTAGAGAATAAATGATGAAAAAAACACTTAATTGAACGATTTAAAAGAGGAGAAAACACGAAAAAGATGAAAATTAAATTTTGAAACATAGTTTATCTTCAATTTCGACTCTTTAAAATTTAAAATTCAACCGAAAAAAAATTAAGAGAAAAACTAGCTAATTTGAATCTTTTTGAAAAAATTAAAAAAAGAATTTATGGAACATCATTAGTAATTTTTCCTGATTAAGATTAATTTTTGAATTTTGATGACATGTTTTAAATAGGTTGAAATCCAATCTGCATTTTGTTAGAATATATAACAAATTGGACCAAGCTATATTTCTAACAAAGACAAATCATTATTTTTTCTAGATTTTCCAGAACAAAAATGTTAAAAGAAATTCAAAAGACTTTGAATAAAATCTAAACTTGATTCTAAAGATTTTCTATATTTGCCAGAATATTTTTTTTTAATTTTAATCATAATAAGTTTGAAGAAATATTTCACAAATATTCTTCGTCGAAAAAACAGAAGCTAAAATTAAGAGTTTAATTAAAATGTATTTGTAATACTTTACAATAAAAAAAAAATATATATACTGAATATTGATTTAAATTGTCAGGAAAGAAGAGGAAGGAATTGAAAAGGTAAAAAGGTATATGTGTTTAAAAATCTTAAAACCATTTTTAAGGTTGTATTTTTTCTCTAAAATTGTCTTTCTGAAAGTTATAAGAAGCAACGTAAAAAAAATAAATGAATTGATTCAAACAAGTGAAGACCAAGTCTTTAAAATATTTTCTTGGATTTTCAAATTCTATTTGAGTTTTGTCTCTCTCAGAATTAAAAATGTCGAGCAAAGCGAGACCAGCTTGCTAGTAAATAAATACAATTTAAAAAATAGAGGCAGCTCACTGGTAAGTGCTGCTATTTGAGCTATTTTTAGAACAGGCCAGCGGGCGACTCATCTGGTCCTTACGGGCGACCTGGTGCCCGCGGGCACAGCGTTGGTGACCCATGTCCTGCTGTATAAAAGGGGAGAAGGAGAAGCAATCGGGACAGAAGAAGTAGGAGAAACAGCAAACGAACAAGACGATTGAGCCGAGACGAAAGATGAACCCCCGAGGAGGACGGAGTCACCGGCGACTGAAAGGCTAGCTAAGTCGAACAGCAGAGGAGGAAGCGCTGGAAATCGGGGGCGACCGACTGGGACCCAGAATGGTTTATTGGAACAATAAACGAGAGTCAAGCCTGCTCAGCGATGTCTTTCATTGATGGTCCATGCAACCCACACTATGGCGGCAGGAAGCCGTTCACATGGACATTTTTCTTTTAAACATCCATCTTCTTCCGGTTATCCGAGATCAGGTCACGGGGGCAGCAGCCTAAGCAGGGAAGCCAAGACTTCCCTCTCCCCAGCCACTTCTACTAGCTCCTCCCGGGGGTTTCCGAGGCGTTCCCAGGCAAGCCGGGAGACATAGTCTTCCCAACGTGTCCTGGGTCTTCCCGTGGCCTCCTACCGGTCGGACGTGCCCTAAATATCTCCCTAGGGAGGCGTTCGGGTTGCAACCTGACCAGATGCCCGAACCACCTCATCTGGCTCCTCTCGATTTGGAGGAGCAGCGGCTTTACTGTGAGCCCCCACCCCGGAGGGTAGACCTTCTCACCCTATCTCTAAGGGAGAGCCCCGGGAGAAAATTTGTCCCGGGAGGTTTTCAAGAGAGGCGCTGAAGTTCGGGAGTCTCCTGGAAAATCCGGGTGGGTTGGCAAGTATGCCATAGGTGAGGATGGGAACGTAGATCGACCGATAAATTGAGAGCTTTGCATTCCGGCTCAGCTCCTTCTTCACCGCAATGGATCGACACAGCGTCTGCGTTACTGAAGACGTCGCACCGATCCGCCTGTCGATCTCACCATCCACTCTTCTCTCACTCGTTAACAAGACTCCGAGGTACTTGAGCCCCTCCACTTGGGGCAGGGTTTTTTCCCTAACCCGGAGATGGCACTCCACCATTTTCCGGGCGAGATCCATGGACTCGGACTTGGTGGTGCTGAGTCTAGTGACATATAATTAACAAAACATATTGGGCAGTGTTTTTCAATCATTGTGCCGTGAGATAGAGTCTGGTGTGCCGTGGGAGATTATGTAGTTTCACCTATTTGGGTTAAAACATTTTTTTTTTGCAAACCTAGAGTCTACAAAAAATGTGTTGTTGCTGTTGAGTGTCGGTGCTGTCCCGAGCTCGGCAGAGTAACCGTGTAATACCATACCATATCAGTAGGTGGAAGCTGGTAACTAATTGTTTTGTAGATGTCGGGAACATGGTTTGTCGTGATCCCAATATGCAGACGACAGTGGGAGGCAGGGTGCAGGTAAAAAAAAGGTATCTAAGGCTTAAACCAAAATTAAACCAAAGGTAAGTGCCCATAAGAAAAGGCATGGAAGCTTAGGGAAGGCTATGCAGAACAAAACTAAAACTGAACTGGCTACAAAGTAAACAGAAACAGAATGCTGGACGACAGCAAAGACTTACTGTGGAGCAAAGACGGCGTCCACAATGTACATCCGAACATGACATGACAAATCAACAATGTCCCCACAAAGAAGGATAGCAACAACTTAATGTTCCTAATTGCTAAAACAAATTAGGTGCGGGGAATAGAGCTCAAAGGACGGCATGAAACCGCTACAGGGAAATACCAACCAAACAGCAAAAGCCACCAAAATAGGAGCGCAAGAAAAAAACTAAAACAATACACACAGGAAACAGGAAAAAAATTCCAAATAATTACACCTACTTAGAGACAAGAGCTATAGTGACGCATGGTCTGTTACGGTTTAAAGTCATATCCAAAAATTGCGAGAACGTCTTTTTATCATCAATATTGGCTACTGAGTTTCATTTTTTAAGGATTTCTGCTGGTGGTGTGCCTCTGGATTTTTTCGATGAAAAATAATGCGCCTTAGCTCAAAAAAGATTGAAAAACACTGAAATAGACCAATGACAAATGTCCACTGTATAGGACGCAGGTTGTCAGATGGATAAAATGTTACGGTGGGGTGGGGGGGTCGCAGGTTGCTGCGAGGTTTGTTCCTCCGGGATGCAAACCGATCACTCCGGACAGGACTTGCAGGTCGGAGCATGGTTTAATCTTCAAAATTAAACACGTACCAAAAATTTTAAACAAGCAGAAGGGGAGGTTACCTCTTAGCACAAGAAGCATAAACTCGGGGACAAAAACTACAAGCGCAACGGTTGCATGAAGCCAACACAGAAGCCAGGACGAGTGTGAAGTGAACTATATTTATATAGTCTTTTTTTTTGTTTAGGGCACGTCCAACCGTTAGGAGGCCAAGGGGAAGACTATGTCTCCCGGCTGGCCTGCGAACGCCTCGGGATGCCCCGAGAAGAGCTGGACAAAGTGGCTGGGGAGAGGGAAGTCTGAGCTTTCCTGCTTAGGCTGCTGCCCCCGCGACCCGACCTCGGATAAGCGGAAGAATGGATGGATAGCGCTTTTTTTTTGTAGTGACTCAAAGCGCTTTACATAGTGTGGCGAGAGAGGTGAATAAATAGTTCTCTGATTAGTGGTCCAGGCAGGTGAAGCCAATTAATCCCCCATAGAAACCAAAACAAACCCAGAGGTGCACAAAACAGGAACTAAGGGAGTCCAAAAAAAATAGAAAATAACAAAAACATGGTCCGGGCCATGGACCATGACAGAAAGTAAGCAGTATATTTAAAATCAGTCCAGCAAAACATGCAAAATCCTTTTAACTCATCATCGTTGTCACCTCATTTGCATATTTGCCTGCAGTGGATGCTGTAGAACAAGGGCGTCAAACCTACGGCCCGCGGGCCTCATCAGGTTTAATCCGACCCGCTCATGAGGTTTTATCCGGCCCGCGAGAAGATTAGAGTGGATTAGAGGCCACGAGGCAAACAACAAGTTAGCTTTTTTGAATGTAAAAATCACATCTTATCAAATGGATGGGGACTAATTTCAATATGTTTTTAGATTTACAGTCGAGGTTTCTGTCAGAATAATTGTACCAAAGTTATCACAAAACTATATGAGTTCCCGGCGAGGAGACAAAAGCTGTCTTTGATTCTACCAGGCAAAAGGCTTCCAATGGGAAGCGACATGAAGGTATCAGTTTCTTTGTTGAATTGTAATCCACAGGAAGATTTTGCCTTGACTGGAGATCTACAAAGCGGAGAGGAAGTAGGACCCGACTCCCCTCCAGGCACCTTTTCTTTGAACTGTTTTGTGACCAAAAGCAGTGGCTGTTTACAACCCCCTTCCCTTAGAAACAGCTGTTGCCATGTAATAAGGGAGAGTCCAAAAAAAGAGGAGACGTACAACCTTTAGCCGGAGTGTGGTGGGAGACTGTACAGCAGTACAACCAAGATGTTTCTCCTCAATTGAGCTAAATTGAATTCTGTCTCTGTTTAATTATTTGCTTCTTTGTCTGTTTAATAGATGTCATCAGTGTTGGAACCTGACATCTTCTGTGGTTTATCCGTTATACAGTGCTCAATACCGTGGTAGAGCAGAATATATTAGGTCAGGACAAAACACAGAGGCTATATCATCCCTACAAGCCTCATTTTAGATTCAAGTGGCCAGAAGACAAAGACAAGGCTTCCTGCTGTAAAATCACACCCATTAAATTTGTCTAATGTGAGCAAATAGAGGTACTATTGGTGATGTCGGACAAATATATCATGTATCTCTTATGTGTGACTGCCATCTACTAGTCACACATATCACTACGCCATGCACCAAATAAAATTGCTTTGAGGTCGGTAAGCAAAACAAGAATTATTCCGTACATTAGGCGCACTGTCGAGTTTTGAGAATAATAAAAAAACGATTTTAAGTGCGCCTTATAGTCCGGAAAATACGATACGTGCATGTGGATTAGAGGCCACAAGGCAAACAACGAGTTAGCTTTTTTGAATGTAAAAATCACATCCTGTAATTATTTTTGACATGACAAGATGTGAAATGGATGGGGACTAATTTCTAAATGTTTTTAAATTTATAGTCAAGGTTTCTGTCAGAATAATTGTATTTAAGTTATCACAAAACGTTGTTTCACTGAGTTCCCGGCGAGCAGACAAAATCTTGCAAAACTCTACTGTGGAGGATGGGAAGCGACATGAACCATCAATCAATGTTTATTTATATAGCCCCAAATCACAAATGTCTCAAAGGACTGCACAAATCATTACGACTACAACATCCTCGGAAGAACCCACAAAAGGGCAAGGAAAACTCACACCCAGTGGGCAGGGAGAATTCACATTCAGTGGGATGCCAGTGACAATGCTGACTATGAGAAACCTTGGAGAGGACCTCAGATGTGGGCAACCCCCCCCCTCTAGGGGACCGAAAGCAATGGATGTCGAGCGGGTCTAACATGATACTGTGAAAGTTCAATCCATAGTGGCTCCAAGACAGCAGTGAGAGTCCCGTCCACAGGAAACCATCTCAAGCGGATCAGCAGCGTAGAGATGTCCCCAACCGATACAGGCGAGCGGTCCATCCTGGGTCCCGACGAGCGGTCCATCCTGGGTCTCGACTCTGGACAGTCAGTACTTCATCCATGGTCATCGGACCGGACCCCCTCCACAAGGGAGGGGGGGACATAGGAGAAAGAAAAGAAGCGGCAGATCAACTGGTCTAAAAAGGAGGTCTATTTAAAGGCTAGAGTATACAGATGAGTTTTAAGATGAGACTTAAATGCTTCTACTGAGGTAGCATCTCGAACTGTTACCGGGAGGGCATTCCAGAGTACTGGAGCCCGAACGGAAAACGCTCTATAGCCCGCAGACTTTTTTTGAGCTCTAGGAATCACTAATAAGCCGGAGTCTTTTGAACGCAGATTTCTTGCCGGGACATACGGTACAATACAATCGGCAAGATAGGCTGGAGCTAGACCGTGTAGTATTTTATACGTAAGTAGTAAAACCTTAAAGTCACATCTTAAGTGCACAGGAAGCCAGTGCAGGTGAGCCAGTACAGGCGTAATATGATCAAACTTTCTTGTTCTTGTCAAAAGTCTAGCAGCCGCATTTTGTACCAACTGTAATCTTTTAATGCTAGACATGGGGAGACCCGAAAATAATACGTTACAGTAATCGAGACGAGACGTAACAAACGCATGGATAATGATCTCGGCGTCTTTAGTGGACAAAATGGAGCGAATTTTAGCGATATTACGGAGATGAAAGAAGGCCGTTTTAGTAACGCTTTTAATGTGTGCCTCAAAGGAGAGAGTTGGGTCGAAGATAATACCCAGATTTTTTACAGAGTCACCTTGTTTTATTATTTGGTTGTCAAATGTTAAAGTTGTATTATTAAATAGAGGTCGGTGTCTATCAGGACCGATAATCAGCATTTCCGTTTTTTTGGCATTAAGTTGCAAAAAGTTAGCGGACATCCATTGTTTAATTTCATTAAGACACGCTTCCAACTGACTACAGTCCGGCGTGTTGGTCAGCTTTAGGGGCATGTAGAGTTGGGTGTCATCAGCATAACAGTGAAAGCTAATACCGTATTTGCGTATGACGTCACCTAGCGGCAGCATGTAGATGCTGAAGAGTACAGGGCCAAGGACCGAACCCTGGGGAACTCCACACGTTACCTTAACATAGTCCGAGGTCACACTGTTATAGGAGACGCACTGCATCCTATCAGTAAGATAAGAGTTAAACCATGAAGGTGTCGGTTTCTTTGATGAATTGTAATCCACAGGAACATTTTGCCTTGACCCGAGATCTACAAAGCGGAAAGGAAGCAAGAACCGACTCCACTCCAGGCACCTTTTCTTTGAACTGTTTTGTGACCAAAAGCAGCGTCAGTTTACGACCCCCTTCCCCTAGAAACAGCTGTTGCCATGTTATCAGGGAAAGTCCAAATAAAAGAGGAGGCGTACAACCTTTAGCCGGAGTGTGGTGGGAGACTGTACAGCAGTACAACCAAGACGTTTCTCCTCAATTGAGCTAAATTGAAATCTGTCTCTGTTTAATTCTTTGCTTCTTTGTCTGTTTAATAGATGTCATCAGTGTTGGAACCTGACATCTTCTGTGGTTTATCCGTTATACAGTGCTCAATACCGTGGTAGAGCAGAATATGTTAGGTCAGGACAAAACACAAGCTATATCATCCCTACAAGCCTCATTTTAGATTTAAGTGGCCAGAAGACAAAGACAAGGCTTCCTTCTGTAAATTCACACCCATTAAAGTTGTCTAATGTGAGCAAATAGAGGTACTATTGGTGATGTCGGACAAATATATCATGTATCTCTTATGTGTGACTGCCATCTATTAGTCACACATATCATTACGCCATGCACCGAATAAAATTGCTTTGAGGTCGGTAAGCAAAACAAGAATTATTCCGTACATTAGGCGCACTGTCGAGTTTTGAGAATTAAAAAAAAACGATTTTAAGTGCGCCTTATACGATACGTGCATGTGGATTAGAGGCCACAAGGCAAACAACGAGTTAGCTTTTTTGAATGTAAAAATCACATTCTGTAATTATATTTGACATGACAAGATGTGAAATGGATGGGGACTAATTTCTAAATGTTTTTAGATTTATAGTCAAGGTTTCTGTCGGAATAATTGTATTTAAGTTATCACAAAACTTTGTTCCCGGCGAGCAGACAAAATCTTGCAAAACTCTACTGTATAGGATGGGAAGCGACATGAAGGTGTAGGTTTCTTTGATGAATTGTAATCCACAGGAAGATTTTGCCTTGACCCGAGATCTACAAAGCGGAAAGGAAGGAAAAGCACCTTTTCTTTGAACTGTTTCGTGACTAAAAGCAGCGTCTGTTTACGACCCCCTTCCCTTAGAAACAGCCGTTGCCATGTTATCAGGGAAAGTCCAAATAAAAGAGGAGGCGTACCACTTTTCGCCACAGCGTGGTGGGAAACTGTACAGCAGTACAACCAAGACGTTTCTCCTCAATTGAGCTGAATTGAATTCTGTCGCTGTTTAATTCCTTGCTTCTTTGTCTGTTTAATAGATGTCATCACTGCTGCTGTAAAATCGCACCCATTAAAGTCGTCTAATGACAGCAAATAAAGGTACTATTGGTGATGCCCGACAAATATATCATGTATCTCTTATGTGTGACTGCCATCTACTAGTCACACATATCATTACGCCATGCACCAAATAAAATTGCTTTGGGGTCGGTAAGCAAAACAAGAATTATTCCGTACATTAGGCGCACTGTCGAGTTTTGAGAGAGAAAAAAAAAGATTTTAAGTGCGCCTTATAGTCCGGAAAATACGATACGTGCATGTGGATTAGAGGCCACAAGGCAAACAACGAGTTAGCTTTTTTGAATGTAAAAATCACATCCTGTAATTATTTTTGACATGACAAGATGTGAAATGGATGGGGACTAATTTCTAAATGTTTTTAGATATATAGTCAAGGTTTCTGTCAGAATAATTGTATTTAAGTTATCACAAAACTTTGTTTCACTGAGTTCCCGGAGAGCAGACAAAATCTTGCAAAACTCTACTGTGTAGGATGGGAAGCGACATGAAGGTGTAGGTTTCTTTGATGAATTGTAATCCACAGGAAGATTTTGCCTTGACCCGAGATCTACAAAGCGGAAAGGAAGGAAAAGCACATTTTCTTTGAACTGTTTTGTGATCAAAAGCAGCGTCTGTTTACGACCCCCTTCCCTTAGAAACAGCCGTTGCCATGTTATAAGGGAAAGTCCAAATAAAAGAGGAGGCGTACAACTTTTCGCCACAGCGTGGTGGGAAACTGTACAGCAGTACAACCAAGACGTTTCTCCTCAATTGAGCTGAATTGAATTCTGTCGCTGTTTAATTCCTTGCTTCTTTGTCTGTTTAATAGATGTCATCACTGCTGCTGTAAAATCGCACCCATTAAAGTCGTCTAATGACAGCAAATAAAGGTACTATTGGTGAAGCAGCATCATAATATCCATCACGTTCAAATGAGATTAAAAAATACAAACTGTGGCGAGGGCGGCTCCACCTCTCTGTGCGTCAACCCTCTTCCAGCTCTGAAAGTATAAACACCGCAAACAAGCAGGCTGAGCTGTAATAGCTTCAAAAATTAAAAACATTAACATTTTTTTTTTTTGGGGCTCGGTCACAGACACTTAACAAGCTGGCCTAATGTTTGTTGCCGTGCAATTGCGGTGCTTATTTTTGGCCCAAAAAAATGACAATTTGCTCAGTCTCATCACACTCATGGGGGTAATTTTACGCTCTGAGTTGGCACATAAGCTCAGCGATCTTACTAATAATAATACGTGTTACATGGAGTAGTAATAGAATAGCGGCAACGGCTGACTGGATAGGACAGATGTGCACTCACGCACTGCTTGGCTCTCTTCCGTGCATAAACAGGAGAGGGAAATATGCTCGCTAACTAACCACCTGGTCATGAAAATACCTTTAAAAATGTAAGAACTTGGGATGGTCTTTTAAGTATATATTTCTAAATAAATATTATAAATCGTTATTAGTAAGCAGACTAATGCAGCCCCAGCGTATATTATCAATAACCACAAAGACATGGATGCCGCAGTCTGGTGTGGATGAACTTGACTGGCCTGCACAGAGTCCTGACCTGAACCCGATAGAAGACCTTTGGGATGAATTAGAACGGAAACCGAGAGCCAGGCCTTCTCCACCAACCTCACCAATGTGCTTTTGGAAGAATGGTGGAAAATGCCTATAAACCCACTCTGCAACTTTGTGGACAGCCCTCCCAGAAGAGTTGAAGCTGTAATAGCTTCAAAAGGTGGACCCACATCGTATTGAACCCTATGGGCTAGGAATGGGATGGCACTTCAAGTTCATATGTGAGTCAAGGCAGGTGGCCAAATACTTTTGGCAATATAGTGTATTCCAATATATCATCATACTTTCCAAACATGTTTTTGTCGACATAAAAATACTTAACTTTACAGATAATTACCCATCAAATTATGCCGAGTCTGACATTTGGAGGAGGAGGAATTATGGTGTGGGGTTGTTTTTCAAGAGTTTGGCTTGGCCCCTTAGTTCAAGTAAAAGGAACTTTGAATACTCCAGGATACCAAAACATTTTGGACAATTCCATGCCCCCAACCTTGTGGGAACAGTTTGGAGCGAGCTACTTCCTCTTCCAACATGACAAGGTCCATAAAGACACGGATGACGGAGTCTGGTGTGGATGAACTTGACTGGCCTGCACAGAGTCCTGACCTGAACCTGATAGAACACCTTTGGGATGCATTCGAATGGAGACTTGAGAGCCAGGCCTTCTCCACCAACCTCACCAATGTGCTTTTGGAAGAATGGTGGAAAATTCCTATAAATCCAC
The DNA here is from genome assembly GCF_033978795.1 of Nerophis ophidion. Taxonomy (NCBI): domain Eukaryota; kingdom Metazoa; phylum Chordata; class Actinopteri; order Syngnathiformes; family Syngnathidae; genus Nerophis; species Nerophis ophidion. Next base: position 37,409,380 of record NC_084628.1, on the reverse strand, counting down.
TCTGCAACCTTGTGGACAGCCCTCCCAGAAGAGTTGAAGCTGTAATAGCTGCAAAAGGTGGACCCACATCATATTGAACCCTATGGGTTAGGAATGGGATGGCACTTCAAGTTCATATGTGAGTCAAGGCTGGTGGCCAAATACTTTTGGCAATCTAGTGTATTACAGTATATTATCATACTTTCCAAACATGTTTTTGTCTCCATAAAAATACTTAACTTTACAGAAAATTACCCATCAAATTAATTAAAATGACAATAAATTTCATAATTTTGGACTGCATTAAGCAGAGTGTGACATTTGGTGGAGGAGGACTTATGGTGTGGGGTTGTTTTTCAAGAGTTTGGCTTGGCCCCTTAGTTCAAGTAAAAAGAACTTTGAATACTCCAAAATAACAAAACATTTTGGACAATTCCATGCCCCCAACCTTGTGGGAACAGTTTGGAGCGAGCTCCTTCCTCTTCCAACATGACACGGTCCATAAAGACACGGATGACGCAGTCTGGTGTGGATGAACTTGACTGGCCTGCACAGAGTCCTGACCTGAACCTGATAGAACACCTTTGGGATGCATTCGAATGGAGACTTGAGAGCCAGGCCTTCTCCACCAACCTCACCAATGTGCTTTTGGAAGAATGGTGGAAAATTCCTATAAACCCACTCTGCAACCTTGTGGACAGCCCTCCCAGAAGAGTTGAAGCTGTAATAGCTTCAAAAGGTGGACCCACATCATATTGAACCCTATGGGTTAGGAATGGGATGGCACTTCAAGTTCATATGTGAGTCAAGGCAGGTGGCCAAATACTTTTGGCAATCTAGTGTATTACAGTATATTATCATACTTTCCAAACATGTTTTTGTCTCCATAAAAATACTTAACTTTACAGAAAATTACCCATCAAATTAAAGAGATTTTAATCTCAATGAGTCTTTACCCTGGGGGGCGGGGATTTCCCACATATGCAGTCCTCTCCAAGGTTTTTCATAGTCACTGTCACCGACGTCCCACTGGGGTGAGTTTTTCCTTGCCCTTATATGGGCCTTACCGAGGATGCCGTTGTGGTTTGTCCAGCCCTTTGAGACACTTGTGATTTAGGGCTATATAAATACACATTGATTGATTGATGATTGAATTAAAATGACAATAAATTTCATAATTTTGGACTGCGTTAAGCAGAGTGTGACATTTGGTGGAGGAGGACTTATGGTGTGGGGTTGTTTTTCAAGAGTTTAGCTTGGCCCCTTAGTTCAAGTAAAAGGAACATTGAATACTCCAAAATAACAAAATATTTTGGACAATTCCATGCCCCCAACCATGTGGGAACAGTTTGGAGCGAGCCCCTTCCTCTTCCGACATGACAAGGTCCATAAAGACACGGATGATGGAGTCTGGTGTGGATGAACTTGACTGGCGTGCACAGAGTCCTGACCTGAACCTGATAGAACACCTTTGGGATGCATTCTAATGGAGACTTGAGAGCCAGGCCTTCTCAACCAACCTCACCAATGTGCTTTTGGAAGAATGGTGGAAAATTCCTATAAACCCACTCTGCAACCTTGTGGACAGTCCTCCCAGAAGCTGTAATAGCTGCAAAAGGTGGACCCACATCATATTGAACCCTATGGGTTAGGAATGGGATGGCACTTCAAGTTCATATGTGAGTCAAGGCAGGTGGCCAAATACTTTTGACAACATCGTGTACCTTTGTCAGAAAAACCGATACCAAGGTCGCGCGGCAACCCAGACGTCAGTCTTCCGAGACACATTTTGTGAGCCGGGTCCATCTGTCAGCGTTAACCCAAATACGACTCTCCTGGATCAGTTACAATCTATCTGTGGCAAGCGGAATAATAATTAAAAAAAACAAAAAACATTACAGCACGTACTTCACCAACACAAAGCCTTGAGTTCTAAGCGACGCTCCGCAGAGAGAGCGAGAGAGACTTTGCCAACCCAGAAAAATCACATCAATTGTGGCGAAGCATCTTAATATAGAACCATCACTGTAAATATGAGCTCCTGTCTGAACCATCAAATAGCTCCATATCCTCCCTTATCTGATCTGTTTTCAAATAGGCACAGGTGCCGATATGTGACTTCATTAGGGATGATTAGAATCTGCAGCCATCGTCTGCGTCTTCACGTGCAGAAGAGGAGCCGAGAGGTTGAGGAGGGATTAGCAGCCGCTCCCCGATTTACACTCCTCAGCGCCGTATTTACGCCGGCTATAGAGGGGGGGGGGACTCACGGCCGAGTGGCGCACCATCAGAACACTCGCTCGAGTGCCGACGACCGACGCGATGATTTATGCAAAATCAAATAATCAATGCACCAACACAAACATTGTTAATATAGTTAGTTGATAGGTTGTTTATTAGGGATGTAAGATTTATATTTTTTCAAACAGACACAATAACATCCTGCTTCTTAAGACCGAAACCAATAACTTAGTGGTATCAATTATTATTTCAAATTTACAAACCCCGTTTCCATATGAGTTGAGAAATTGTGTTAAATGTAAATATAAACGGAATACAATGATTTGCAAATCCTTTTCAGCCCATATTCAGTTGAATATGCTACAAAGACAACATATTTGATGTTCAAACTCATAAAAAAAAAATAAAAAAAATTAAGTTAGAATTTCACGGCTGCAACACGTGCCAAAGTAGTTGGGAAAGGGCATGTTCACCACGGTGTTACATCACCTTTTCTTTTAACAACACTCAATAAACGTTTGGGAACTGAGGAAACTAATTGTTGAAGCTTTGAAAGTGGAATTCTTTCCCATTCTTGTTTTATGTAGAGCTTCAGTCGTTCAACAGTCCGGGGTCTCCACTGTCGTATTTTACGCTTCATAATGCGCCACACATTTTCGATTGGGGACAGGTCTGGACTGCAGGCGGGCCAGGAAAGTACCCGCACTCTTTTTTTATGAAGCCACGCTGTTGTAACATTTGTCTTGCTGAAATAAGCAGGGGTGTCCATGATTACATTGCTTGGATGACAACATCCATCCATCCATCCATTTCCTACCGCTTATTCCCTTTTGGGGTCGCGGGGGGCGCTGGCGCCTATCTCAGCTACAATCGGGCGGAAGGCGGGGTACACCCTGGACAAGTCGCCACCTCATCGCAGGGCCAACACAGATAGACAGACAACATTCACACTCACATTCACACACTAGGGCCAATTTAGTGTTGCCAATCAACCTATCACCAGGTGCATGTCTTTGGAGGTGGGAGGAAGCCGGAGTACCCGGAGGGAACCCACGCATTCACGGGGAGAACATGCAAACTCCACACAGAAAGATCCCGAGCCTGGATTTGAACCCAGGACTGCAGGACCTTCGTATTGTGAGGCAGACGCACTAACCCCTCTTCCACCGTGAAGCCCCTGGATGACAACATATATTGCTCCAAAACCTGTAAGTACAAACCCCGTTTCCATATGAGTTGGGAAATTGTGTTAGATGTAATTATAAACGGAATACAATGATTTGCAAATAATTTGCAACCCATATTCAGTTGAATTGCTACAAAGACAACATATTTGATGTTCAAACTCATAAAATAAAATAATAATTAACTTAGAATTTCATGGCTGCAACACGTGCCAAAGTAGTTGGGAAAGGGCATGTTCACCACTATGTTACATCACCTTTTCTTTTAACAACACTTAATAAACGTTTGCGAACTGAGGAAACTAATTGTTGAAGCTTTGAAAGTGGAATTCTTTCCCATTCTTGTTTTATGTAGAGCTTCGGTCGTTCAACAGTCCGGGGTCTCCGCTCTCGTATTTTACGCTTCATAATGCGCCACACATTTTCAATGGGAGACAGGTCTGGACTGCAGGTGGGCCAGGGAAGTACCTGCACTCTTTTTTTACGGCGCCACGCTGTTTTAACACGTGGCTTGGCATTGTCTTGATGAAATAAGCAGGGGCGTCCATGAAAAAGACGGCGCTTAGATGGCAGCATATGTTGTTCCAAAACCTGTATGTACCTTTCAGCATTAATGGTGCCTTCACAGATGTGATAGTTACCTATACCTAGAGTACTAATACACCCCCATACCATCACAGATGCTTGATTTTGAACTTTGCGTCCATAACAGTCTGGATGGTTTGCTTCCCCTTAGCTTTAACTTGCACTTACAGATGTAGCGACCAACTGTATTTAGTGACAGTGGTTTTCTGAGGTGTTCCTGAGCCCATGTGGTGATATCCTTTAGAGATTGATGTTGGTTTTTGATAAAGTGCCGTCTGAGGGATCGAAGGTCATTCAATGTTGGTTTCCGGCCATGCCGCTTACGTGGAGTGATTTCTCCAGATTCTCTGAACCTTTTGATGATATTATGGACCGTAGATGTTGAAATCCCTAAATTTCTTGCAATTGCACTTTGAGAAACGTTGTTCTTAAACTGTTTGACTATTTGCTCACGCAGTTGTGGACAAAGGGGTGTACCTCGCCCCATCCTTTCTTGTGAAAGACTGAGCATTTTTTGGGAAGCTGTTTTTATAGACCAAACGATCGGGACTTTCGCATCTTGTGAGACTGGAGCAACTTAAATCCGTCGATTGGTAAGTGTTTGTTTGGCATTGAATGTGGGTGGAGGGAAAGGCTGGATGCAAATATAGCTACAAATGTACATACAGCTAGCCTAAATAGCATGTTAGCATCGATTAGCATGCCGTGCTAATCGATGCACACTCTACGTAAATCTGCTTGAATCCATCCCGGATCGCGTTGTTACACCCTCCGACAACACACCGACGAGGCATGATGTCTCCAAGGTACGGAAAACAGTCGAATAAACGGAAAATAACAGAGCTGATTTGACTCGATGTTTGTAATGTGTTTGAGAAAATGGCGGATTGACTACCTAGGTGACGTCGCTCCGAGAGCAAATAACAGAAAGGCGTTTAATTCGCCAAAATTCACCCGTTTAGAGTTCGGAAATCGGTTAAAAAAATATATGGTCTTTTTTCTGCACCATCAAGGTATATATTGATGCTTACATAGGTTTGGTGATAATGTTCCCCTTTAAATAAAATCCCACTAAATATATTTGAGATCTGAAAGGTTCCCCACTTATAAAGTTATACATTTTTATTATTTTTTTTACTCTAAACACTTAAATTTCAAGATCAATTTCCGATATATCTGTCGATTTTGAGTTTGAACTATTATTTTGTTTGTTTTATGCTCTTTTGTCAAAACGTTGATGTTTTTATAAGGCAACCACACAACAAATGCAATTTTTTTTCCACATAAAACATTTTAAAGTGATAGTTTTTAAATAATAATTCATTACAACTATTTTTATTTTTGCAGTACTACCGTATTTCCTTGAATTGCCGCCGGGGTGCTGATTAATTTAAAACCTCTTCTCACTCTTGCGCTTACCAAAGGCATGCGGTAAAAGTAAGCATGCGCTAATAATTTTAAAACCGCGTCTCACTCCGGCACTTACCAAAGGCATGCCATAAATGTAAGCATGCGCTAAATATTTTAAAACCTCTTCTCACTCCGGCACTTACCAAAGGCATGCCATAAAAGTAAGCATGCGCTAATTATTTTAAAACCTCTTCTCACTCCTGCGCTTACCAAAGGCATGCCATAAAAGTAAGCATGCGCTAATTATTTTAAAACCTCTTCTCACTCCTGCGCTTACCAAAGGCATGCGGTAAAAGTAAGCATGCGCTAACTATTTAAAAACCTCTTTCCACTCTGGCACTTACCAAAGGCATGCAGTAAAAATTTGAGTGTGATGTAAGCCTGGACCTTAAATCCTGCTGAATAGCTCTTAATCTTCTTCCCTTTATGCAATTTCAAATTACCGGTATTGAAATCAGCCTCCACCATTTTGAAAATGATGACAGAGGAAGCGTCACTCGTGACGTCACGAGTTTGACCAGGCGGTAATACAAAGCATGCGCTAATTATTTTGCGAAGCGAGTTTGACCCGGCAGTAATTGAAAGCAGGCGCATACTATATGCCCGGAGGCAAATCAAGGATATACGGTATCAATTTTGCAATTTTTGCAGAATGTGTAGCGGGCCGGTAAAGGATTGGCTGCGGGCCGCACTTTGGACACCCCTGTCTTAGATGATGCTGCTCCGGCACTTACCAAAGGCATGCAGTAAAAATTTGAGTGTGATGTAAGCTTGGACCTTAAATCCTACTGAATATCTCATAATCTTCTTTCCTTTATGCGATTTCAAATTACCGGTATTGAAATCAGCCTCCTCCATTTTGAAAAGGATGATGTCACTCGTGACGTCACGAGTTTGACCAGGCTGTAATACTAAGCATGCGCTAATTATTTGGCGAAGCGAGTTTGACCCGGCAGTAATTGAAAGCAGGCGCATACTATATGCCCGCGGCAAATCAAGGATATACGGTATCAATTTTGCAATTTTTGCAGAATGTGTGGCGGGCCGGTAAAGGATTAGCTGCGGGCCGCACTTTGGACACCCCTGTCTTAGATGATGCTGCTCCAGCACTTACCAAAGGCATGCAGTAAAAATTTGAGTGTGATGTAAGCTTGGACCGTAAATCCTACTGAATATCTCATAATCTTCTTTCCTTTATGCGATTTCAAATTACCGGTATTGAAATCAGCCTCCTCCATTTTGAAAAGGATGACAGGGGAAGTGTCACTCGTGATGTCACGAGTTTGACCAGGCTTCGTATTCAAGGAAATAGGGTATCAATTTAGCAATTTTTGCAGAATGTGTGGCGGGCCGGTACACGATTAGCTGCGGGCCGCACTTTGGACACCCCTGTCTTAGATGATGCTGCTCGGCCATGGAAACCCATTCCATGAAGCTCTCTGCCTACTGCACGTGGGCTAATTAAAAGGTCAAATGAAGTTTGGAGCTCCGTAGCACCTGACTGCGTCGAAAGTCTTTGCACTATTCGCTTCAGCATCCGCTGACCCCTCCCTGTCTGTTTACCTGGCCTACTACTTGGTGACTGAGTTGCTGTTGTTCCCCAAATCTTCACTTTTCCTATAATATAGCTGGTTCTGGAATATTTACGAGCGAGGAAATTTCAGACTGGATTTGTCGCACCAGGTGGCATCCGATGACAGTTCCACGATGGAAAACACACAGGTGGACCCAACACGCACATGTTTCCAAACTGTACAACGTGCCGGACAACCGCACCAACCGCTTGAACTTTGGTCTACCCGGCAACAAGCAGCGCTCCAGGCCCTGCATACCAAATGCTTATCAACTCGCATGCTAATGTGACCTTTAATATTCCAACGGAAATTATGAATAGGGATTCAAATTCAATAGCTTGCAGACACGACATATGCATCGGCTTGACGGCGACTCTCGGCTGTCACTCCAGGCGGCTTCATTTTTTAAGTGGCGTACAGGAAGTGCATTGAAGTGCCGTGCTGACAAACAATATGCCCTTTTTCCGCCGCAGGAACTTTCTCGGGAACTTTGCATTTTACCCCGAGGAGGGGAAGGGGGGGGGTATAGTTCTTCCTGTGTTTCCGCCAAAAACTAACCGGGTAGATTTGGTTCTTCAGGAACCTTTCAGAGGGCCTTGTCGAACACTGATTAGTTGAACACAGTTCCTAAAACGTTTTTTTGCCACTAAAACAACCGCCATTGACGATTCGTTTAATTCTTATTTCTTGTTTATTTATATTATAAAAAACGGAGAACAGAAAGAGTTTATGATCAGTGGAACTATTTTGCAGTGTTTTTAGTTAAGTACGACCCCTCCCCTTCCTTTAGATTTAGCTGTTGCCATGTCACCAGGCAAAGTCCAAATAAAAGAGGAGGCATAGAATATTTTGCCAGAGCGTGGTGAAAGACTGTACGAAGAGTACAGCCCAGACTTTTCTCCTCAATTGAGCTAAATTGAATTCTGTCTCTGTTTAACTCCTTGCTTCTTTGTCTGTTTAATAGATGTCATCAGTGTTTGAACCTGACACTAGGTGTGGTGAAATTTGTCCTCTGCATTTGACCCATCACCCTTGTTCACCCCCTGGTAGGTGAGGGGAGCAGTGAGCAGCAGTGGAGGCCGCGCCCGGGAATAATTTTTGGTGATATAACCAACAATTCCAACCCTTGATGCTGAGTGCCAAGCAGGGAGGTAATGGCTCCCGTTTTTATAGTCTTTGGTAGAGCGAGAGTCCAGTCCATAGTGGATCTAACATAATAGTGTGAGAGTCCAGTCCATAGTGGATCTAATATAATAGTTATAGTCCAGTCCATAGTGGATCTAACATAATAGTGTGAGAGTCCAGTCCATAGTGGATCTAACATAATAGTGTGAGAGTCCAGTCCATAGTAGATCTAACATAATAGTGTGAGAGTCCAGTCCATAGTGGATCTAACATAATAGTGTGAGAGTCCAGTACATAGTGGGTCTAGCATAATACTGAGAGTCCAGTCCATAGTGGATCTAGCATAATCGTGACAGTCCAGTCCATAGTGGATCTAACATAATAGTGTGAGAGTCCAGTCCATAGTGGATCTAACATAATAGTGTGAGAGTCCAGTCCATGGTGGATCTAATATAATAATGTGAGAGTCCAGTCTATAGTGGATCTAACATTATAGTGTGAGAGTCCAGTCCATAGTGGATCTAACATAATAGTGTGAGAGTCCAGTCCATAGTGGATCTAACGTAATATTGGGAGTCCAGTCCATAGTAGATCTAACATAATAGTGAGAGTCCAGTCCATAGTGGATCTAACATAATAGTGAGAGTCCCGTCCATAGTGGATCTAACATAACAGTGTGAGAGTCCAGTCCATAGTGGATCTAACATAATAGTGTGAGAGTCCAGTCCATAGTGGATCTAACATAATAGTGAGAGTCCAGTCCATAGTGGATCTAACATAATAGTGAGAGTCCAGTCCATAGTGGATCTAACATAATAGTGAGAGTCCAGTCCATAGTGGATCTAACATAATAGTGAGAGTCCAGTCCATAGTGGATCTAACATAATAGTGAGAGTCCAGTCCATAGTGGATCTAACATAATAGTGAGAGTCCAGTCCATAGTGGATCTAACATAATAGTGTGAGAGTCCAGTCCATAGTGGATCTAATATAATAGTGTGAGTCAAGTCCATAGTGGATCCAACATAATAGTGAGAGTTCAGTCCATAGTGGATCCGGCATAACAGTGAGAGTCCAGTCCATTGTGGATCTAACATAATAGTGAGAGTCCAGTTCATAGTGGATCTAACATAATAGAGTGAGAGTCCAGTCCATAGTGGATCTAACATAATAGTGAGAGCCCAGTCCATAGTGGATCTAACATAATAGTGTGAGTCCAGTCCATATTGGATCTAACATAATAGAGTGAGAGTCCAGTCCATAGTGGATCTAACATAATAGTGAGAGTCCAGTCCATAGTGGATCTAACATAATAGTGAGAGTCCAGTCCATAGTGGATCTAACATAATAGTGTGAGAGTCCAGTCCATAGTGGATCTAATATAATAGTGTGAGTCAAGTCCATAGTGGATCCAACATAATAGTGAGAGTTCAGTCCATAGTGGATCCGACATAACAGTGAGAGTCCAGTCCATTGTGGATCTAACATAATAGTGAGAGTCCAGTTCATAGTGGATCTAACATAATAGAGTGAGAGTCCAGTCCATAGTGGATCTAACATAATAGTGAGAGCCCAGTCCATAGTGGATCTAACATAATAGTGTGAGAGTCCAGTCCATAGTGGATCTAACATAATAGTGAGAGTCCCGTCCATAGTGGATCTAACATAATAGTGAGAGTCCAGTCCATAGTGGATCTAACATAATAGTGTGAGAGTCCAGTCCATAGTGGATCTAATATAATAGTGTGAGTCAAGTCCATAGTGGATCTAACATAATAGTGAGAGTTCAGTCCATAGTGGATCTAACATAATAGTGAGAGTCCAGTCCATAGTGGATCTAACATAATAGTGAGAGTCCAGTCCATAGTGGATCTAACATAATAGTGTGAGAGTCCAGTCCATAGTGGATCTAACATAATAGTGTGAGAGTCCAGTCCATAGTGGATCTAATATAATAGTGTGAGTCAAGTCCATAGTGGATCCAACATAATAGTGAGAGTTCAGTCCATAGTGGATCCGGCATAACAGTGAGAGTCCAGTCCATTGTGGATCTAACATAATAGTGAGAGTCCAGTTCATAGTGGATCTAACATAATAGAGTGAGAGTCCAGTCCATAGTGGATCTAACATAATAGTGAGAGCCCAGTCCATAGTGGATCTAACATAATAGTGTGAGTCCAGTCCATATTGGATCTAACATAATAGAGTGAGAGTCCAGTCCATAGTGGATCTAACATAATAGTGAGAGTCCAGTCCATAGTGGATCTAACATAATAGTGAGAGTCCAGTCCATAGTGGATCTAACATAATAGTGTGAGAGTCCAGTCCATAGTGGATCTAATATAATAGTGTGAGTCAAGTCCATAGTGGATCCAACATAATAGTGAGAGTTCAGTCCATAGTGGATCCGACATAACAGTGAGAGTCCAGTCCATTGTGGATCTAACATAATAGTGAGAGTCCAGTTCATAGTGGATCTAACATAATAGAGTGAGAGTCCAGTCCATAGTGGATCTAACATAATAGTGAGAGCCCAGTCCATAGTGGATCTAACATAATAGTGTGAGAGTCCAGTCCATAGTGGATCTAACATAATAGTGAGAGTCCCGTCCATAGTGGATCTAACATAATAGTGAGAGTCCAGTCCATAGTGGATCTAACATAATAGTGTGAGAGTCCAGTCCATAGTGGATCTAATATAATAGTGTGAGTCAAGTCCATAGTGGATCTAACATAATAGTGAGAGTTCAGTCCATAGTGGATCTGACATAACAGTGAGAGTCCAGTCCATAGTGGATCTAACATAATAGTGAGAGCCCAGTCCATAGTGGATCTAACATAATAGTGTGAGAGTCCAGTCCATAGTGGATCTAATATAATAGAGTGAGAGTCCAGTCCATAGTGGATCTAACATAATAGTGAGAGTCCAGTCAATAGTAGATCTAACATAATAGTGAGAGTCCAGTCCATAGTGGATCTAACATAATAGTGTGAGAGTCCAGTCCATAGTGGATCTAACATAATAGAGTGAGAGTCCAGTCCATAGTGGATCCAACATAATAGTGAGAGTCCAGTCCATAGTGGAGCTAACATAATAGTGAGAGTCCAGTCAATAGTAGATCTAACATAATAGTGAGAGTCCAGTCCATAGTGGATCTAACATAACAGTGAGAATCCAGTCCATAGTGGATCTAACATAACAGTGAGAATCCAGTCCATAGTGGATCTAACATAACAGTGAGAGTCCAGTCCATAGTGGATCAAACATAACAGTGAGAATCCAGTCCATAGTGGATCCAACATAATATCAATCAATCAATCAATGTTTACTTATATAGCCCTAAATCACTAGTGTCTCAATGGGCTGCACAAACCACCACGACATCCTCGGTAGGCCCACATAAGGGCAAGGAAAACTCACACCCAGCGGGACGTCGGTGACAATGATGACTATGAGAACCTTAGAGAGGAGGAAAGCAATGGATGTCGAGCGGATCTAACATGATACTGTGAAAGTTCAATCCACAATGGATCCAACACAGTCGCGAGAGTCCAGTCCAAAGAGGATCCAAGACACAGCAGCGAGAGTCCCGTTCACAGCGGAGCCAGCAGGAAACCATCCCAAGCGTAGGCGGACCAGCAGCGCAGAGATGTCCCCAGCCGATACACAGGCGAGCAGTACATGGCCACCGGATCGGACCGGACCCCCTCCACACGGGAGAGTGGGACATAGAAGAAAAAGAAAAGAAACGGCAGATCAACTGGTCTAAAAAGGGAGTCTATTTAAAGGCTAGAGTATACAAATGAGTTTTAAGGTGAGACTTAAATGCTTCTACTGAGGTGGCATCTCGAACTGTTACCGGGAGGGCATTCCAGAGTACTGGAGCCCGAACGGAAAATGCTCTATAGCCCGCAGACTTTTTTTGGGCTTTGGGAATCACTAATAAGCCGGAGTCCTTTGAACGCAGATTTCTTGCCGGGACATATGGTACAATACAATCGACAAGATAGGATGGAGCTAGACCGTGTAGTATTTTATATGTAAGTAGTAAAACCTTAAAGTCCCATCTTAAGTGCACAGGAAGCCAGTGCAGGTGAGCCAGTACAGGCGTAATGTGATCAAACTTTCTTGTTCTTGTCAAAAGTCTAGCAGCCGCATTTTGTACTAACTGTAATCTTTTAATGCTAGACATGGGGAGACCCGAAAATAATACGTTACAGTAGTCGAGGCGAGACGTAACAAACGCATGGATAATGATCTCAGCGTCTTTAGTGGACAGAATAGAGCGAATTTTAGCGATGTTACGGAGATGAAAGAAGGCCATTTTAGTAACGCTTTTAATGTGTGCCTCAAAGGAGAGAGTTGGGTCGAAGATAATACCCAGATTCTTTACCGTGTCGCCTTGTTTAATTGTTTGGTTGTCAAATGTTAGAGTTGTATTATTAAATAGAGTGTGGAGTCCACTCCATAGTGGATCTAACACAATAGTGAGAATCCAATCCATAGTGGATCTAACATAATAGTGTGAGAGTCCAGTCCATAGTGGATCTAACATAATAGTGGGAGAGTCCAGTCCATAGTGGATCTAACATAATAGTGAGAGTCCAGTCCATAGTGGATCTAACATAATAGTGAGAGCCCAGTCCATAGTGGATCTAACGTAATAGTGGGAGAGTCCAGTCCATAGTGGCTCTAACATAATAGTGTGAGAGTCCAGTCCATAGTGGATCTACCATAATAGTGAGAGCCCAGTCCATAGTGGATCTAATATAATAGTGAGTCCAGTCCATAATAGTCCTAACATAATAGTGAGAGTCCAGTCCATAGTGGATCTAATATAATAGTGAGTCCAGTCCATAATAGTCCTAACATAATAGTGAGAGTCCAGTCCATAGTGGATCTAACATAATAGTGTGAGAGTCCATTCCATAATAGTCCTAACATAATAGTGAGAGTCCAGTCCGTAGTGGATCTAACATAATAGTGAGAGTCCAGTCCATAGTGGATCTAACATAGTAGTGTGAGAGTCCATAGTGTATCTAACATAATAGTGAGAGTCCAGTCCATAGTGGATCTAACATAATAGTGAGAGTCCAGTCCATAGTGGATCTAACATAGTAGTGTGAGAGTCCATAGTGTATCTAACATAATAGTGAGAGTGCAGTCCATAGTGGATCTAACATAATAGTGAGAGTCCAGTCCATAGTGGATCTAACATAATAGTGAGAGTCCAGTCCATAGTGGATCTAACATAATAGTGAGAGTCCAGTCCATAGTGGATCTAACACTTGCTACATTGATAATACTGTATCAAAGTTAAGTCCATAGTACCACAAAGTGTACACGCCCCTTTCACATATGCTGGACAAAAGACTTTTTATGACATAAAAAAACCGAAAAAGGTAATTGAGATGTTCTTGGGAGCGACTGGTCACACTTCTAATTAGCTCCACAGCTGCGGCGACAAACGACTCCCGTCAATTTTCTTTAATCAGATGCTTCGCCACAAAGGATCTCAGATAAGGATTCTTGCAAAGACGTCGCCGAGCGCCACGTGCGGTGCGGCGGGCGCTCATTAGCCGGTCCGCAGGTTCCCTGAGGACACGAGATTGCCGCCTGCTTGGAGCATGCGTCACCCTCAAAAGCGAGCGGGGAGGCAAGTACGTGGCCACTTCTCATCCGTGTACGTCCTCAAATGTTCACAGCGTTAGGAGGCTCGCGAGGCTGCAGACTGTTGTTGTTGTTGTCCAGTTTTGTTTTGTTTTGCCTCCAGCCAACGCTCTTCCACTCCATCCGGGGAGTGATGAGCCCTGCTACCCAGATTGAGGTCAGACACGGGTTGGTCTCCTGCCTCCGGCACCATCTGCCAATTTTAGATGTGCTGAATAGACAACACTGGACAACACAGCACGTCATGACATCATCGAGGAATTTGATTAACGTGGACCCCGACTTAAAGTCCTACTGAAACCCACTATTACCCACCTGCAGTCTGATGGTTTATATATCAATGATGAAATATTAACATTGCAACACATGCCAATACGGCCTTTTTAGTTTACTAAATTGCAATTTTAAATTTCCCGGGAGCTTCGTCTTGGAAACGTTGTGTAATGATGTCGTGTACGCAAGACGTCACGGGTTTTTACGAAGTATGAGCACACACACAGCTAAAAGTCGTCTGCTTTAACGGCATAATTACACAGTATTTTGGACATCTGTGTTGCTGAATCTTTTGCAATTTGTTTAATTAATATTGGAAAAGTCACAGCAGAAAGATGGAGGTGGGAAACTTTAGCCTTTAGCCATACAAACACACGGTGATTCCTTGTTTAAAATTCCTGGAAGTGAAACTTTCCTATGGATCAGAGCACAGTCAAGCGAACAAGGATCACGACGAAATGTCAACCAGCAGGTTTCGGTGAGAAAATTGTGGTTGAAAAGTCAGTTCTTACCGGAGAAAACCTGAGCTTGTGCCGTCCATAAAGATGCCGTCGACTCTCCTGAGACATTGGCGTCAAGACACCCGTGGAGACACCCTTCCGACTATCAGGTACTATTTAACTCACTAAAACACTAGCAACACAATAGAAAGATAAGGGATTTCCCATAATTAACCTAGTAAATGTGTCTAAAAAAATCGGAATCTGTCCCAATGCAATCGCGTTTTTAGGAAGTATGAGCGCTGCACACACACACAGCTAAAAGTCGTCTGCTTTAACAGCATAATTATACAGTATTTTGGACATCTGTGTTGCTGAATCTTTTGCAATTTGTTTAATTAATATTGGAGAAGTCACAGAAGAAGGATGGAGGAGGGAAACTTTAGCTTTTAGCCACACAAACACACGGTGATTCCTTGTTTAAAATTCCTGGAGATGAAACTTTCCTATGGATCAGAGCGCGGTCAAGCGAACAAGGATCCCGACCGGATGTCAACCAGCAGGTTTCGGTGAGAAAATTGTGGTTAAAAAGTCAGTTCTTACCGGAGAAAAGCTGAGCTTGTGCCGCCCATAAAGCTGCCGTCGACTTTCCTGAGACATTGGCGTCAAGACACCCATGGAGACACCCTTCCGACTATCAGGTACTATTTAACTCACTAAAACACTAGCAACACAATAGAAAGATAAGGGATTTCCCAGAATTAACCTAGTAACTGTGTCTAAAAAAATCGGAATCTGTCCCAATGCAATCGCGTTTTTAGGAAGTATGAGCGCTGCACACACACACAGCTAAAAGTCGTCTGCTTTAACGGCATAATTACACAGTATTTTGGACATCTGTGTTGCTGAATCTTTTGCAATTTGTTTAATTAATATTGGAGAAGTCACAGTAGAAAGATGGAGTTGGGGAGCTTTAGCGTTTAGCCACACAAACACACGGTGATTCCTATGGATCAGAGCGCGGTCAAGCGAACATGGATCCCGACCGAATGTCAACCGGCAGGTTTCGGTGAGAAAATTGTGGTTAAAAAGTCAATTCTTATCGGTAAAAACCTGAGCTTGTGCCGTCCATAGCTGCCGTCGACTCCCCTGAGACACTGCGCGTCAAGACACAAATATGCGCCACACTGTGAACCCACACCAAACAAGAATGACAAAACCACATTTTGGGAGAACAACCGCACCGTAACACAACATAAACGCGACAGAACAAATACCCTACAATCCCTTGCAGCAGTAACTCTTCCTCCTAACCCTGCCCACCTCAACCTCCTCATGCTCTCTCAGGGAGAGCATGTCCCAAATTCCAAGCATGTTAAAAAAAATAATGCACTTTGTGACTTCAATAATAAATATGGCAGTGCCATGTTGGCCTTTTTTTTTCAATGACTTGAGTTGATTTATTTTGGAAAACCTTGTTACATTGTTTAATGCAGGGGTGTCAAACGTACGGCCCCAGAGCCGGATCAGGCCTTCCGCCAGGTTTTATCTGACCCGAATCCCTTGCAGCACTAACTCTTCCGGGATGCTACAATATACACCCCCGCTACCACCAAACCCCGCCCACCTCATTATTTTATTTTCAAATTTATTAGCCTGTGGAAAAAGTAAATTTTGCAAATAGAGGAGGCATTTCATTTTTTATTAAACATTTATTTAATACACAACTGATGTTTTTTTGTTTGTTTTTTGAAAGTTGATTTTGCATTATTAAGTTATATAAGCGTTGCTTGTTCCATATTCACTGTTGAAGCAAATCAGCGTAGCAAACTGAGCGATAATTAACATTTTATTCATGCACTTTCTCTTGCTACTTCAAGGCTTGAATGTTAGATTCATTCATTGTTATTTTACTTTTAAATGTATTATTAACCGGTGTAAAAAGTTTATTTTGATATTTACCTCAGAAGGCTGCAAATAGAAAATAGGCATTCATTTTTTTATTTCAATTTTATTTGATAGGCCCATGTCACTATAAAGTTATATAAGCCTTGCTTGTTCAATATTCAGTGCAAAACATGTTTGAGTCCCTATTAAAAGGTGAATTTTTTCAACCTTGGCCCGCTGCTTTGTTCAGTTTTCATATTTTGGCCCACTCTGTATTTGAGTTTGACACCCCTGCTCTACATAAAACAAGAATGGGAAAGAATTCCACTTTCAAAGCTTCAACAATTAGTTTCCTCAGTTCCCAAACGTTTATTGAGTGTTGTTAAAAGAAAAGGTGATGTAACACAGTGGTGAACATGCCCTTTCCCAACTACTTTGGCAAGTGTTGCAGCCATGAAATTCTAAGTTACTTATTTGCAAAAAAATAAAAAATAAAGTTTATGAGTTTGAACATCAAATACATGGATTAGATAGATTAGACCAGGGGTGTCAAACTCAAATACAGAGTGGGACAAAATTTAAAACTGAACACGGGCCAAGGTTGGACAAATTAACCTTTAAATAGGGACCCAGGCAAGTTTTGCAATAAATATTGAACAAGCAAGGCTTAAATAGGGCAGCATGGTGGTACAGGGGTTAGTGCATCTGCCTCACAATACGAAGGTCCTGAGTAATCCTGGGTTCAACCCCCGGGCTGGGGATCTTTCTGTGTGGAGTTTGCATGTTCTCCCCGTGAATGCGTGGGTTCCCTCCGGGTACTCCGGCTTCCTCCCATGGAACAGGCAGAGCTTATGTAACGTAATAGTGCAAAATCAACTTTCAAAAAACAAACGAAAAAACATCAGTGGTATATTAAATAAAATGTAATTACAAAAATGAATGCCTCTTTTCTATTTGCAGCTTTCTGAGGTGAATATCAACATCAACTTTTTCCACAGGCTAATAAATTCGAAAATAAAATAAGAATGAGGTGGGCGGGGGTTTGGTGGTAGCGGGGGGGGGGTGTATATTATAGCGGTAGAGTTAGTGCTGCAAGGTGTTCTGGGTATTTGTTCTGTTGTGTTACGGTGCAGGTGTTCTCCCGAAATGTGTTTTTTCATTCTTGTTTGGTGTGGGTTCACAGTGTGGCGCATATTTGTAACAGTGTTAAAGTTGTTTATACGGCCACCCTCAGTGTGACCTGTATGGCTGTTGGCCAAGTATGTGTGTGTGAAAGCCGCATATATTATGTGACTTGGCCAGCACGCTGTTTATATGCAGGAAAAGAGGACGTGACGACATGTTGTAGAGGACGTTAAAGGCAGTGCCTTCAAGGCACGCTCCCAATATTGTTGTGCGGGTGGAAATCGGGAGAATGGTTGCCCAGGGAGATTTTCGGGAAGGGCACTAAACTTCGGGAGTCTCCCGGGAAAATCGGGAGGGTTGGCAAGTATGAGTATTAGCGGTGAATGTGGTGTTACCGGCGGGCCAGCTCTAATGTTAATTTGATATTGCCTCAAGGGCCAACTGAAATTAAACGGCGGGCCAAATTTGGCCCCCCGGGCCAGAGTTTGACACCCATGGATTAGATAGTACTTTATTTAATCCTTCAGGAAAATTAAAATTTTCAGCACAATCCCATTCAAGATCAGACAAATTTACAGGGAGACAGAACAGGATCGCTGACGGGTCTGCTGGCTTCCAGCGCCCCTTACAAAAAAGGTGAGATACAGGTAAACAAGTGGGGCGGAATGGGAGAAAAAAATAGAAGACTAAAATACAATAAAATCAAATTTAACCTTCGTCTTGTGTTAGGGTCGGCACCGACCCGTTTTAGTTTTTAAATGCATAAAAGAACCACATACATTTATTTTTATGCATCAAGGCTTTTTGACTTTGTCAGTAACCTCTATTTCAACAAAATAAAACTTGTTTTTTTTGTTTCACTAAATTATAAAATGCTCTGGTTGAAATTATGACCTTGGTGTTGTTAGGGTCGGTTTCGACCCAGTTATAAAAATAAGACTATAAAGCACTAAGTAGAGCCAAAACTGAACACACTGACGGCCAGCTCCTCTCCCAATCATGTGAGCTTTAGTGGATTCTCATTTTACCTTGTTATCCAGTACAAAAACAAACAAAATGTATGTGGTTCTTTTATGCATTTAAAAACTAAAATGTCCAGACATTTGAGGTCAATTCAGTATAGAGTTGTTACCATGTTAAAATGATCAAAATGAAAAAATAAATAAAACTAATTTATTTAAGAGATGTGTTCTAATACCCCTCAGTAACGGTCAGGTAACACAACAACCTTTTTATTTATTTATACGATTCTCTTGACGTTCGTTTTACCATTTTTTTCAATTGAAATCGAGGGGTATACTGAGAAAAAAAAGGCCCAATGGCCCACACCAAAAATATTAAAACCAATATTTTCATGGGTAAGGAAACCTAACGAGGTAACCAAGAGATGAGAAACAAATTGGATGATGGATAATTTTTTTTAGTGTATTTTACAGCTGATTTAAGACATGGGTCAAAACCGACCCGTTAACATAAGAGATGGTAACAGAAAGCTAACACAAGAGGAAGGTTAAAAAAAGGGTCTACGCCTGGGCCCCTGGAGAGGGGTCCAGACTGAGTCCAAGGGAAAAAAAAAAACAACAACAACAACAACTCATAGCCATAGTACACATCTCTCAAATATCTTGTTTTTGTAGCATATTCAACTGAATATGGGTTGAAAAGGATTTGAAGTGAAGTGAATTATATTTATATAGCGCTTTTCTCTAGTGACTCAAAGCGCTTTACATAGTGAAACCCAATATCTAAGTTACATTTAAACCAGTTTGGGTGGCACCGGAAGCAGGTGGGTAAAGTGTCTTGCCCAAGGACACAACGGCAGTGGACTAAGACGGCGGAAGCGGGAATCGAACCTGCAACCCTCAAGTTGCTGGCACGGCCGCTTGACCAACCGAGCGATCCCGCCCCAAATCATTGTATTCCGTTTATATTTACATCTAAAACAATTTCCCAACTCATATGGAAACGGGGTTTGTACTTTAACTCTTCGGAAACCAAGACAAGATGAGAGGAACTTTGAGCCAGACTCCAAGCGAGCGGGGTGGGGTGTGACCATGGCCGGCTCTACGCAGGGGCAAAAGGGGCAGAGCCCCCTTAAATAGATGTCTTGCCCCCTCAAATCAAAATTTGAGGAAGCAAATTTTAATAAACTCACAAATTACTACGTTACAAGTTGACAAAATTATCTGCACTAGCGGAAAAATCCGCCGAAAAAGGGACACACACGATATAGTAGTGTCGGCTTCCCTCTCATCCCTCCCTCCGCTGTGCGTGTATTCACCATTCCACAGGCTGCGCAGCAGACACTCACCCGCACACACCCCTCAGCCCTCAGTAAACATACAATCACTGTTGCAGTATGAAAGTAAAAGAAAAGGAAAAGTTGTCTACATTTATCATATATTTGTTAGGATGGGTGTATTTGTGTAGTCTTATCTGTCATAAACACGTTTATCGTCGCGGACTTTCGGTGCTACGGAGATTCCTTTTTTTTGTTTGTTTGTTTTTTTACAACTTGACGAGAGCAGTGACAGCGGAGGCTCTGAGCAGCAGTGGTTTGGAAGGCAGAGAGCCTCCACTGTCTCTGTAACAAGCTACAAGTCATTTAAGATGCTGTTAAAGACGGTAAAAAATGAAACATAAGGCTTAGCAGTCTCCTCTGCTGTCCTCTGTTCAGAGCGGAGTCCCTAGCAACGGCCCGTTTTATCTAGCAACGGTCTGGCAATCAACTGCTGGAATTCTTTTTCTGTTGTTTTTCTTGTAATTCTACATAATCAACCTTTAATGTTTCAATCTACATTTTGTAATAAACAAATTATAAGTTTCATTTGATATGACCAAGACACCTAAAAACCAAAACACTACCGTTTTCATCAATTTACAAGCAAGTGGGCAACACACATACATTGGAGTGAATGAATTTTGTGCCCAGATGAGTGCCCATGTTCTGTTTTATAAATTAGTTTGAGATTCTTTTTTATCATTATTCATCAGACTACCTTTCAGTTTTGTAAATATTGACTGTAGTGTGTGAAGTCCTACTTTGGGTCAAAATTTATTTGAGCGTTAGGCCATCCAGTTAGGATAAATGTTATGTTGTGGGTTGATTAAATCTGGATGAAGGATGTTTTATTTGATTTTATTCATTTATTTGTATTTTTATTTTTCAGTTTCCCCCCTCTGAGGGATTGCCACCTTATTGTGGTCAGGGGGTTTGCGTGCCTCAGTGACCGTAAGAGCTATACCAGCAGGAGCTTAGTCTTCAGGTGGGACACCCAAGTTGGACATGTCTGAAGGTAGAGGCCTGACAAAGTGCAATCCACTACTCCAGGTTGGGGTTGGACACATAGCTAAAGACCCATTTCAATGAAGAAAGCATCGTTACTATAAGCACAGGAAAAAAAAGTGCTGGAGTATGATGTGTACACATGATGCCCCCTTCACATTTCTGACTGCCCCCTCATGTAAGCATGCCTAGAACCGCCCCTGGGTGTGACGCGACGGGGCCATACCAGCTGTAAGTAAGCCAGACCCGAGCCGGGGAGTTTCCGAGTCAGTGGACTGGACTAAAAGCCTCCCTTATGGACCGCGGTGACCCCGAGGGGTGAAGACGGGGTTTCAGTGGTCTGCTCGGTGACAGCTGATGAAGGCTGGTGGGGGCCTCATGCATAATGGAGACCGCGTGGCAACAACCTGACGTTGAAAGTAGTTCCCTCTCGGTGGCTCGCTGGAATATATACCCGTGTTATTTGTCCCGCGGTGCTGAGCAACGGCAGGACAGACGTCTCCCAGAGGAGGAGTTGTTGTTGTTTAGAAGCCATCAAAACGCCTCAAAGCCCTGAATACTGATGAGGAAGTCCATTTATGGGCAGCGTACAGTGGGGGAATTAAGGCCACGAAGATGACTTTACGAGGGACTTCTGTCAATCTTCCAATTTTCTGTCGCAGGCAATTGTCTCGTGCAAAGGGAGTTGCAATTTTCAATAAATCATTTGAAAAATTCTAATGTGTAGGGATGTTGAATACGAAGCAGGAGTTTTTCCTATATTGCATCTTGACATAATGTTACAATAATGTTACAAGCCACGCTGTTGTAACACGTGCTGAACGTGGCTTGGCATTGTCTCGCTGAAATAAGCAGGGGCGTCCATGAAAAAGACGGCGCTTAGATGGCAGGATATGTTGTTCCAAAACCTGTATGTACCTTTCTGTGACGCTTAGCTGGCATCGTGGCGTGGTTTGCGTTCTCTCGTGGATGCAGTTGGAATGGAAAACAGCGTGAAGGTAGGAATGAAGATCTATTCTCACTATAAAACAGACTAAGAACCAAAAACATATACACAACATTGCCAACAGTATTAGGCCAGACACTGAAATGATCAGAATCAAGTGTCCTAATCACTTGGAGGAATTATGGTGTGGGGTTGTTTTTCAGGAGTTGGGCTTGGATACCAAAATATTCAGGACTGGGGATAGGTTGATTGGCAACACTAAATTGGCCCTAGTGTGTGAATGTGAGTGTGAATGTTGTCTGTCTATCTGTGTTGGCCCTGCAATGAGGTGGTGACTTGTCCTGGGTGTACCCCGCCTTACGCCCGATTGTAGCTGAGATAGGCGCCAGTGCCCCCCGCGACCCCAAAAGGGAATAAGCGGTAGAAAATGGATGGATGGATGGGAACAGTTTGCGGTCCTTGTCCTCTTCCAATATGAAGCAAGGTCCATACAGATATAGATGACAGAGTCAGGTGTGGATGAACTTGACTGGCTTGCACAGAGTCCTGACCTCAACCTGATAGAATAGGTGTCCCCAACCACGGGACTCAATTGGCACTCATCCATCCATCCATCCATTTTCTACCGCTTATTCCCTTTGGGGTCGCGGGGGGCGCTGGCGCCTATCTCAGCTACAATCGGGCGGGAGGCGGGGTACACCCTGGACAAGTCGCCACCTCATCGCAGGGCCAACAGAGAAATTGTTTTTTATCATTATTATTATTATTTATTTTTTTTAATTTTTTTTTTATTAAATCAAGATAAAATACACAAGATACACTTACAATTAGTGCACCAACCCAAAAAAACTCCCATTTTCATGACAAAAACCTACCTTTTTCTGTCAGGCTTGCCCCTGACAGTTTGTCTATGTTTTAGTTTTTTCCTCTACATTTGTCTGTTTCCTGTGTTTAGTATTTCCTGTCTTTTAGTTCCTGTCAAGTGCTCTTAATTTGTCAGCTTCCTGTCTTGTTCCCTGAGTGCTGTGTTCCCCCTCAGCTGCGGCTGATTGGCATATGGCCACACCTGTTGCCAATCAGCCGGCTCCTATTTGTACCTCCTTTGTCTTGTGTCAGTTGCTGGATCATTGTATTGTCGTTGCCACATATCACTCTTGTCGTGCTACCTGTCGTGTCGTTTTGTTACAGCTACTACCTGTCATGCTACATTTTGTCCTGGTCGTCGTAGCGGTAAGCTGTTTCTGTCAGTCGCCCGCTGGCCTGTTCTAAAAATACCTCAAATAGCAGCACTTACCAGTGAGCTGTCTCTATTTTTTTTTATTGTATTTATTTACTAGAAAGCTGGTCTCGCTTTGCTCGACATTTTCAATTCTAAGAGAGACAAAACTCAAATAGAATTTGAAAATCCGAGAAACTATTTTAAAGACTTGGTCTTCACTTGTTTAAATAAATTCATGATTTTTTTTTACTTTGAATCTTATAACTTTTAGAAAGACAATTTTAGAGAAAAAATACAACCTTAAAAATTATTGTAGGTTTTTTTTCTTTTCTGACAATTTAAATAAATGTTCAAGTATTTTTTTTTATTATTGTAGAGAATAATAAATACATTTTAATTTAATTCTTCATTTTAGCTTCTGTTTCTTCAACAAAGGATATTTGTGAAATATTTCTTCAAACTTATTATTATTAAAATTCCCCAAAATTATTCTGGCAAATCTATAAAATCTGTAGAATAAAATTGTAATCTTATTTCAAAGTATTTTGAATTTATTTTAAAATTTTTGTTCTGGAAAATCTAGAAGAAATAATGATTTGTCTTTGTTAGAAATATAGCTTGGTCCAATTTGTTATATATTCTGACAAAGTGCAGATTGGATTTTAACCTATTTAAAACATTTCATCAACATTTTAAAAATAATCTTAATCAGGAAAAATTACTAATCCTTTTTTAATTTTTTCAAAAAGATTCGAATTACCTAGTTTTTCTTTTCTTTTTTTCGTTTGAATTTTGAATTTTAAAGAGTCGAAATTGAAGATAAACTATGTTTCAAAATTAGATTTTCATTTTTTTGGTGTTTTCTCCTCTTTGAAACCATTCATTTAAGTGTTTTTTTCATCATTTATTTTTTACAAAAAACCTTCTGCAGAAGGAAAAAAATGTACGACGAAATGACGGACAGAAATACCCTTTTCTTTTTTTAAATATATATGTATCTGTTTCCATATGTATTTATTGTGAGAAATAATTAAGATGATCAGTGTTTCCACAAAGATAAATATCATTAATTATTAACAATAACATAGAGTTAAAGGTAAATTGAGCAAATGGGCTATTTCTGGCAATTTATTTATGTGCGTATCAAACTGGTAGCCCTTGGCATTAATCAGTACCCAAGAAGTAGCTCTTGGTTTCAAAAAGGTTGGTGACCCCTGCTCTATGCTATTTGGGAAAAGAACAAAATGGCCTTTTCAATATTAATTCCCATTGAAATATATATAAGAACTGATCTATTTTATGTATCCTGCAAATTATACGTGGTTCTTCACGGTAGATTATAATTTTACTTATTCATACAGTCCATGGGCTTTGTTTTAGATATCGTAGACCCAAGTCAGTACATTCCATCTCCCCAACAGCGCTGACATCAATTCCTCCGTCAAGTGTAAAGATTTTCAGTGTGATCACACGGGCTCATTTGCATAAAAACTATAGGCATTTGCATAAAAACTATAACTATTAAACTATAAAACCTATAGGCGCAAAGGCGCCGGATCCCCTGGGTGCTTCGGGGCCTAAGCACCCACGTGGCAACTTTTGACCTTTATAAAAATTCCTGAAAGGTCCATCTTGCATAACAGTGTGGTACGCCAGCTGCACGGAAGCAGACAAACAGGCGATTCAGAGGGTCATAAAGTCGGCATAAAAAATCATCGGCTGTCCCCTGCCCTCCCTGAAGGACTTACACAACTCCCGTTGCCTCAACAGAGCAAAAAAACATTACCAAGGACAGCACACACCCTGGCTCCCACCTGTTCGACTTGCTACCATCAGGCAGGCGCTACAGGTGCATCAGAGCCAGAACAAACAGGCTCAGAGACAGCTTCTTTCCCAAAGCTGCCACCATATTGAACTCTAACTTATAATAATAATAATAATTCACCCCTATACAATATAATGCAATACTACCCTTCGAGTGCAATACGTCCGTCACTGATTGGTATTTATTACTTCGGTACTCCTGTCTTGCTCTGTATATTATACAGTATTTGTATTTTGTACTTCTATAGTGTTTGTATATTGTACAGAATTGCTTATTATTTTTATTGGATAGTAGTCTGTTTATTTCAATTGTTAGTTTTATTTCACCCCATATTTGTTCCCACTACCGCACCTTGAGTTGGAGTCTTTAATCTCGTTATATGCAAATATAATGACAATAAAGTTCATTCTATTCTATTCTATTCTATCTTGTTGTTGTTTATTCTGCGGCGAGTTTGGTAGGTTTCACAACATAATAATGTCAAAAATCATGTAGTCTATCATTCGCAAAGTCTAACCAAGATTTTATTGTGCCCGATACTGGGGCACACCTGGGGCACAAACAATTCGTGTGAGCGTGCAAAGCGCGCAAGCAAAAACTTTTTTAGCACTTATTTATCATACAAAATACATAAATAGTGCTTTGAACTATGAAATCCTATCAGATTATGTTGTATGGATCTTTGATGAACCACCTGAAATTAACTAATGCATTTGACCTACTTCTGCACTTTTTTTACTCCAGACTTCTAAACTCCTACTGGTAAAAGCAAAAAGGAAGAGCAATGAATCTTTTTGAAATTGATCATCTGCAAATTTAACATCTACAAAAGAAAAACAAAAAATAAAGAACCCCTACATCTCTGGGTTATTTTATATTATTTAATTTCCATTTATGGCAATGTGGCTAATCCTATTTCAGATACACAAAACTATAAAATATACACAAAACAATAAAGCCACAGTAGTAGAATAAATGAACAACTGTTGTGTGTCTGTTTAGGGAATCATTTTCTGAGAAGTAAACTGTGACGGCTCCTTTTCATTTTTGCAAAGTGTTCAATCACTCTGGACAGACATGGAAATATTACAGTAACTGTTATACAGTTCCCAACTGCTGGGTCCTGACATAAAAGTGGATTGTGTGTCATTTTCAGTGAGTCGCAGTCAGATGTGTGCATGAAAAAAAATAAGTTTAGGGAGAAAAAAATCAAATTGTAGCAACAAAACCAGATATTTTTAGCTATTTTTCTAGTGACTATTAGTGAGTATTTTAGCAAAAGGCAAACCGGCTAACAAGTTGGAGGAGGACTCAGGACAGACATGGACATATATATTTTTTTAAATCTAAATGGGGGCAACAAAGCCCGATATTTTCAGCCATCTTCCTGAAAACAAATACAGAAATGTTACTATTTTTTCTGGAAACAAAACCAGATGCTTTAGCTGTAGCCATTTTTCTGGTCACAAAACAAGATTATTTGAGTCAAAGTCACACCGATTAACAAGACAAGTCTACTGTGCTATTTTTCTGTGAAATAAACTTGAATGAATTAAAAATTTGGCTCACGACTTGATGATATGGAAACATGTTTTTCATTTGAGAAGCACTCAACTCACACATGCTGACTCCAATCATCATTGATGCAGAACCAGCAGACAATAACCAACATTATGTTTCATGTTGATTGGAAATTCCCCCGACAGCTCGTACAGCAAATGAATATGTTTGTCTTGATACAAGGAATAACGTTAGCTAACTTAGCATCAACTTAAGACAATGATGTTGCCTAGCTAGCTAGGACTTCACTAACATCTCTCATTCCTGCTGCTTCTTCCCTGCTGCGGGCGAATAACTTTCTGATATCTATCTTGGAGTTACAGTTTGAGTCAAATCCAAATCAAAATAATATAATTAACAATTTTTTGTTGGCTAACGTTGCCTACCTCAGCAGTGATTCGCATCCCCTCTCTCTCTCTCTCTCTCTCTCTCTCTCTCAACTGAAGTCTCGATCCACACGTGAATAAATTACCATATTAATTAGCCATGTGCTCATTGTTACGTGGAGTGAATACAGTAGCAATCAATTACCATACTAAGTAGTATGTGCGCTGTTGTCTATGTTATGTAGACTTAAAACTCTGAAGCGTTTTTTTTTTATTGGTGAAATTTGCAGCTCAACACTGGGGCACGTGCCCCAGTGAAATCTGTCTGGCGACGCCCCCTGGCCCGATAACAAACTAATGACACAATCAACTTGACTTTGAACACACTGCAGACGAGCGAATGAAGAGCATACTTAGTCAACAGCCATACATGTCACACTAAGGGGGGCAGCATCAACAATGCCATCAATGTCATAAACATGTGCTATA
This sequence comes from Nerophis ophidion, assembly GCF_033978795.1. Lineage (NCBI taxonomy): Eukaryota > Metazoa > Chordata > Actinopteri > Syngnathiformes > Syngnathidae > Nerophis > Nerophis ophidion. Next base: position 37,382,236 of record NC_084628.1, on the reverse strand, counting down.
GAGTGAAACCACACTACACAACAACGACAAACACACTTTGGAAGAATATAAGTAAGTAAGTAAGTAATAACTCCTATAAGTAAGTAAGTAATAACTCCTATAAGTAAGTAAGTAATAACTCCTATAATTAAGTAAGTAATAACTCCTGTAAGTAAGTAAGTAATAACTCCTATAAGTAAGTAAGTAATAACTCCTATAATTAAGTAAGTAATAACTCCTATAAGTAAGCAATTAATAACTCATATAAATAAGTAATAACCCGTACAAGTAAGTAAGTAAGTAGGTAATAACTCATAATTGTAAGTAAGTAACAACTCCTGTAAGTAATTAATAACTCATATAAGTAAGTAAGTAACTAAGTAATAAATCCTATTAGTAAGTAAATAAGTAAGTATGTGAGTAAGTAAGTAATAACTCTTATAAGTAAGTAAGTTTATATGTAAGTAATAACTCCTATATATAAGTAAGTGATAACTCCTATAAGTAAGTAGGTAATAACTACTACAAGAAAGTAAGTAATAACTCCTATAAGTAGGTAAGTAAGTAAGTAATAACTCCTATAAGTAAGTAGGTAAGTAAGTAATAACTCTTATAAGTGAGTAAGTAAGTAAGTAAGTAATAACTCCTATAAGTAAGTAGGTAAGTAAGTAATAACTCTGATAAGTAAGTAAGTAAGTAAAAACTCCTATAAGTAAGTAGGTAAGTAAGTAATAACTCCTATAAGTCAGTAAGTAAGTAATAACTCCTATAAGTCAGTAAGTAAGTAATAACTCCTATAAGTAAGTAAGTAATAAGTCCTATATGTAAGTAAGTAAAAACTCCTATAAGAAATAAGTAAGTAAGTAAGTAATAAGTCATATAATTAAGTAAGTCAGTAAGTAAGTAAGTAATAACTACTACAAGAAAGTAAGTAATAACTCCTATAAGTAAGTAAGTAAGTAATAACTCCTATAAGTAAGTAGGTAAGTAAGTAATAACACTTATAAGTAAGTAAGTAAGTAAGTAAGTAAGTAATAACTCCTATAAGTAGGTAAGTAAGTAATAACTCTGATAAGTAAGTAAGTAAGTAAGTAATAACTCCTATAAGTAAGTAAGTAATAACTCCTATAAGTAAGTAAGTAAGTAATAAGTCCGATATGTAAGTAAGTAAAAACTCCTATAAGAAATAAGTAAGTAAGTAAGTAATAACTCATATAATTAAGTAAGTCAGTAAGTAAGTAGGTAAGTAATAACTCCTATAAGTAAGTATGTAATAACTCCTATAAATAAGTAAGTAATAACGCCTATAAGTAAGTAGGTAAGTAAATAAGTAATAACTCCCACAGTATAAGTAAGTATGTAATGGTAATGGGTTGTACTTGCATAGCGCTTTTCTACCTTTAAGGTACTCAAAGTGCTTTTGACACTATTTCCACATTCACACACACTGATGGAGGGAGCTGCCATGCAAGGCCCTAACCACAATCAGGAGCAAGGCTGAAGCGTCTTGCTCAAGGACACAGCGGACGTGAGGAGGTCGGTAGAAGGCGGGGATGGAACCAGGAACCCTCAAGGTTGCTGGCACGGCCACTCTCCCAACCGCGCCACGCCGTCCCTTTATTGTCATTGTAATTGGAGCTAAAGTTGAAGCAGCAATGACTGTCTCTCACACACACACACACACAAACACACACACACACACACACACACACACACACACACACACACACACACACACACACAATACTTGCCAACCCTCCCGGATTTCCCGCGAAACACCCGAAATTCAGCGCCTCTCCCGAAAACCTCCCGGGACAAATTTTCTCCCAAAAATCTCCTGAAATTCAGACGGAGCTGGAGGCCACGCCCACTCCAGCTCCATGAGGACCTGACTCAACGTAGTGACCCTCTTAAACAGGACAATACTGCCATCTACTGTACATAGAATAGAATGCCTGTTCTGAAGCCCACAGTAAGGAGACGTAATTTCATCACGTCGCCTGGTTATTGACTCCAACCCAATATATTACACTTGCAAGTTCCAGAACGATTGGAAACAAGAATTTCAGTTTATCCAGGAGAGTTCGAAGGGGAAGGGGTATGTTGCCTGTAAATTTTGTAGAACAGACTTCTCCATTGAACACTGAACGGATACTCAGCCATGAACGGTCAGCAAAGCAGCATCATTCACAACCCAGTATTATGGCCCATCTTGTAAAATGGAGGCCTGATGGTGTATCTTATGCTGAGACAAAAATGGATAGCTATGCGGATAGCTGGAAGCAACATCCCGTTTGGGATCATCCGTGAAGGATGATCCCAAATTCGGAGCTCGCTCGCCAATACGCGAACGGCAGAACAAAGGTTACTCAAATAGTGAAAGGTAAGTGTTGTTGTTTTTTTTTTTTTGTAACCAGCAAGCGCAGTACAGTTAGTAGAACAACTGTGTTTTTATTACTGTGTATTTGATAGGTGCCGTCTGAAATTCAACTATTTATTTTATTTATATGTATAATAAAATACATATATATAGCTAGAATTCACTTAAAGTCAAGTATTTCATGTGTGTACATATATATATATATATATATATATATATATATATGAAATATATATTAAATACTCGGGGCTTCACGGTGGCAGAGGGGTTAGTGTGTCTGCCTCACACTACGAAGGTCCTGCAGTCCTGGGTTCAAATCCAGGCTCGGGATCTTTCTGTGTGGAGTTTGCATGTTCTCCCCGTGAACGCGTGGGTTCCCTCCGGGTACTCCGGCTTCCTCCCACTTCCAAAGACATGCACCTGGGGATAGGTTGATTGGCAACACTAAATTGGCCCTAGTGTGTGAATGTGAGTGTGAATGTTGTCTGTCTATCTGTGTTGGCCCTGCGATGAGGTGGCGACTTGTCCAGGGTGTACACCGCCTTCCGCCCGATTGTAGCTGAGATAGGCGCCAGCGCCCCCCGCGACCCCAAAAGGGAATAAGCGGTAGAAAAAATGGATGGATGGATATTAAATACTCGAGTTGGTGAATTATACGCCACCCCTCTTAACCACGCCGCCCGCCCCAACCACGCCTCCGCCCCACCCCCCGAAATCGAAGGTCTGAAGGTTGGCAAGTCTCTCTCTCTCTCTCTCTCTCTCTCTGTCTCTCACTCTCTCTCCCACACACACACACACACACACACACACACACACACACACACACACACACACACACACACACACACACACACACACGAGTGGTGTAAATCTGGGTACCGGGGACAACACCACTACACACACTGGGCGCCCACGTCCGCTTTGGACCGGCGCAATGGGAGCAGATCATTTGTCCAAAAAATACAAAAATAAGAGCACGCTGGGAACTAATTGACTTGCCGCCAGCTACAAGTCTGCACTGGCGGCGAGGGAGAGGGAATCGGGGCAATCAACGCCGCCGCCGCCACAAGCTATTGTGTTGTGTTGTGTTGTGGACACACTGCGGTACATCACCTCAATCAGTCATGTCGGCCGTCTCACACGCAACCTCCTCTTCCCCCAACCCCACCACCACCACCACCACCACCAGGGACCCCAACAGCAGCAGGAAAGTGCTTACCTAGGGAGAAAAAGAGAGAGAAGAGAGGACATGAAATCAGCGGGCGTAATATTCCAGATTAGCCCATCTTTCCAGCATGCGGCGTGCTTTTAAAGGGGAACATTATCACCAGACCTATGTAAGCATCAATATATACCTTGATGGTGCAGAAAAAAGACCATATATCTTCTTAACCGATTTCCGAATTTTGGCGCTCTCAGGGCGCCAAAATTCACCTAGGTAGTCAACCACCATTTTCTCAAATACATTACAAACATCGAGTCAAATCAGCTTTGTTATTTTCCGTTTTTTCGACTGTTTTCCGTACCTTGGAGACATCATGCCTCGTCGGTGTGTTGTAACAACACGATCAGGGACGGATTCAAGTTGACTTACAGGAAGTGTGCATCGATTAGCACGGCAGGCTAATTGATGCTAACATACATATTGCATCGTTATGCCTCATTTGTAGCTATATTTGCATCCAGCCTTTCCCTCCCCCACATGTAATGCCAAACAAACACTTACCAATCGACAAATTTAAGTTGCTCCAGTGCCGAAAGTCCCTCGTTTGCACATTTTACCGGCGATGCTACGACAGACATGGCACAGAGATGTATGGATACCCTGTGACACTCATAGCAGATGCATTTCCAACGATAAAGTCAACGAAATCACAAAGGTGAGTTTTGTTGATGTTATTGACTTATGTGCTAATCAGACATATTTGGTCGCGGCATGACAGCCAGCTAATTGATGCTGACATGCTATTTACATATTATGCTAACATGTATATACATATTGCCTCGTTATGCCTCATTTGTAGATATATTTGCATCCAGCCTTTCCCTACACCCAGATTTAGTGCCAAACAAACACAGATTTAAGTTGCTCCAGTGTCAAAAGATCTGAAAGTCCCTCGTCTGCACATTTTACCGGCGATGCTACGACAGACATGGCACAGAGATGTATGGATACCCTGATGCATTTCCAACGATAAAGTCAACGAAATCACAAAGGTGAGTTTTGTTGATGTTATTGACTTATGTGCTAATCAGACATATTTGGTCGGGGCATGACTGCCAGCTAATCGATGCTATTATGCTATTTAGGCTAGCTGTATGTACATTTGTAGCTATATTTGCATCCAGCCTTTTTCTCCACCCACATTTAATGCCAAACAAACACTTACCAATCGAAGGATTTAAGTTGCTCCTGCACATTTTACCGGCGATGCTACGACAGACATGGCACAGAGATGTATGGATACCCTGCGACACTCAAAGCAGATGCATTTCCAACGATAAAGTCAACGAAATCCCAAAGGTGAGTTTTGTTGATGTTATTGACTTATGTGCTAATCAGACATATTTGGTCGCGGCATGTCTGCCAGCTAATTGATGCTAACATGCGATTTACATATTATGCTAACATGTATATACATATAGCCTCGTTATGCCTCATTTGTAGATATATTTGCATCCAGCCTTTCCCTACACCCAGATTTAGTGCCAAACAAACACAGATTTAAGTTGTTCCAGTGGTCAAATGATCCGAAAGTGCCTCGTCTGCACATTTTACCGGCGATGCTACGACAGACATGGCGCAGAGATGTATGGATACCCTGCGACACTCATAGCAGATGCATTTCCAACGATAAAGTCAACGAAATCACAAAGGTGAGTTTTGTTGATGTTATTGACTTATGTGCTAATCAGACATATTTGGTCGCGGCACGACTGCCAGCTAATCGATGCTAACATGCTATTTAGGCTAGCTGTATGTACATTTGTAGCTATATTTGCATCCAGCCTTTCTCTCCACCCACATTTAATGCCAAACAAACACTTACCAATCGGAGGTTTTAAGTTGCTCCTGCACATTTTACCGGCGATGCTACGACAGACATGGCACAGAGATGTATGGATACCCTGCGACACTCATAGCAGATGCATTTCCAACGATAAAGTCAACGGAATCACAAAGGGGAGTTTTGTTGATGTTATTGACTCATGTGCTAATCAGACATATTTGGTCGCGCATGACTGCCAGCTAATTGATGCTAACATGCTATTTAGGCTAGTTGTATGTACATTTTTAGCTATATTTGCATCCAGCCTTTCTCTCCACCCACATTTAATGCCAAACAAACACTTACCAATCGACAGATTTAAGTTGCTCCAGTGTCAAAAAATCCGAAAGTCCCTTGTCTGCACATTTTACCGGCGATACTACGACATACATGGCACAGAGATGTATGGATACCCTGCGACACTCATAGCAGATGCATTTCCAACGATAAAGTCAACGAAATCACAAAGGTGAGTTTTGTTGATGTTATTGACTTATGTGCGGCGAGGATCCTGATGAGAGTGCGGAAACATGACCACATCACACCAACTCTCAAATCACTTCACTGGCTTCCTGTTCCATTCAGGATTGAATTCAAAATCCCCCTACTAACTCACCAGTGCCTCCATGGAAATGCCCCCCTCTACCTCAAGGAACTGCTCACCCCCAAATCCTCCACAGGACACCTCCGCTCCATACAGGCTAACCCCCTCCAACCTCCACGGACAAAGCTTCGAACAATGGGAGACCGGGCTTTCTGCTCCGCTGCTCCCAGTCTGTGGAACGCTCTCCCTGACCACCTGAGGGCACCTCAGACTGTGGATGCTTTTAAAAAAGGCTTAAAAACCCATCTTTTTAAAAAAGCCTTTCTATAGACATGCATGCTGGTTGTAGCCTTTGGGCTGTTTCTAGTTTAATATTTTATTTATTTTTATTATTACTATTTTTTACACTGTGGCACTTTGAGGTTGTTTGCTCAACGTAAAGTGCTTTTTACAAATAAAATCTATCATTATTATTATGTGCTAATCAGACATATTTGGTCGCGGCATGACTGCCAGCTAATCGATGCTAATATGCTATTCAGGCTAGCTGTATGTACATTTGTAGCTATATTTGCATCCAGCCTTTCTCTCCACCCACATTTAATGCCAAACAAACACTTACCAATCGAAGGATTTAAGTTGCTCCTGCACATTTTACCGGCGGTGCTACGACAGGCATGGCACAGAGATGTATGGATACTCTGCGACACTCAAAGCAGATGCATTTCCAACGATAAAGTCAACGAAATCACAAAGGTGAGTTTTGTTGATGTTATTGACTTATGTGCTAATCAGACATATTTGGTCGCGGCATGACTGCCAGCTAATCGATGCTAACATGCTATTTAGGCTAGCTGTATGTACATTTGTAGATATATTTGCATACAGCCTTTCACTCCACCCACATTTAATGCCAAACAAACACTTACCAATCGAAGGATTTAAGTTGCTCCTGCACATTTTACCGGCGATGCTACGACATATGGCACAGAGATGTATGGATACCCTGCGACACTCAAAGCAGATGCATTTCCAACGATTAAGTCAACGAAATCACAAAGGTGAGTTTTGTTGATGTTATTGACTTATGTGCTAATCAGACATATTTGGTCGCGGCACGACTGCCAGCTAATCGATGCTAATATGCTGTTGGTTGGAAGGCGATCGGCGAATAGCTTCAATAGCTATACGCTCAATAGCTCCAGTTTCTTCTTCAATTTCGTTTTCGCTATCCGCCTCCATACTCCGACCATCCGTTTCAATACATGCGTAATCTGTTGAATCGCTTAAGCCGCTGAAATCCGAGTCTGAATCCGTGCTAATGTCGCTATATCTTGCTGTGCTATCCGCCATGCTGGCATCACTAAATGACGTCACGGGAAAATGGACGATGGATTTAAAGATAGCGAAAATCAGGCACTTTAAAGCCTTTTTTCGGGATATTCCATGATGGGTAAAATTTTGAAAAAAACTTCGAAAAATAAAATAAGCCACCGGGAACTGATTTTTATTGGTTTTACCCTTCTGAAATTGTGATAATGTTCCCCTTTAAGCGTCGACGGAGCCGTTGAAATGGAGCGCAGGGAGATGTTGGACGCCATGCACGGTAAACACAGAGTAATAACCTCATTGTTATTGCGAAAGGCTGACCGTTTTGTGTGTCCCCCCCCCCAGCGTGTAATGGGCAGAGTAATGACTGCTGTGATAGTGTGTGGATGTTGCCTCAGTCAACGCCGCGTTCCCCTTCATTAGACTAACAAGCTGACACTGACTCCACGGTGCCTCCCGCTCTCTGCAGTTTAGTAGCGTGCTGTGCCTCAATTGCTGCTAATTCCACCATTTTTAACTGTGCTTTACCACCTTGACCATATTGTGAGGATGGGAACGTACATCGAGCATTATATTGAGAGCTTTGCCTTCCGGCTCAGCTCCTACTTCACCACAACGGATCCATGCAGCGTCCGCATTACTGAAGACGATGTTATGCTAAAAGATAAATACAGTCAGCCACCGATTGTGCAAGTTCTCCCACTTAAAATGATGACAGAGGTCTGTAATTTTCATCATAGGTACACTTCAACTGTGAGAGACAGAATGTGGAAAAAAAATCTAGGAGTTCACATTGTAGGAATTTTAAATAATTTATTTGTAAATTATGGTGGAAAATAAGTATTTGGTCAACCATTCAAATCTCTCACTGATGGAAGGAGGTTTTGGCTCAAAATCTCACGATACATGGCCCCATTCATTCTTTCCTTAACACGGATCAATCGTCCTGTCCCCTTAGCAGAAAAACAGCCCCAAAGCATGATGTTTCCACCCCCCTGCTTCACAGTAGTTATGGTGTTCTTGGAATGCAACTCAGTATTCTTCTTCCTCCAAACACGACGAGTTGAGTTTATACCAAAATGGATACATGGATGATACAGCAGAGGATTGGGGGAATGTCATGTGGTCAGATGAAACCAAAATAGAACTTTTTGGTATGAACTCAACTCGTCGTGTTTGGAGGAAGAAGAATACTGAGTTGCATCCCGAGAACACCATAGCTACTGTGAAGCATGGGGGTGGAAACATCATGCTTTGGGGCTGTTTTTCTGCTAAGGGGACAGGACGATTGATCCTAATCACCTGCCGCTCTGTTATAAGCAGCAGAGACTTATTGAAAAATAAAACAATAGTGTAACCCTGAAATGGGCTCTCATGTCGGTGTTTGGTGGTCTGAAGAACCCCCAGGAGGACAAGCCCCACACTAACCAATAATAAATAAATAACTTACCGCAACTTCTTGAACAAGTGCGGTAGTAAACGGATGGATGGACTAAAAATGCATGAGAATGTTTTATGTTTTGAACATTATTTTTAACACTTATTACAAGGGGAATTATTCATTACTTATCATGTTGTTACAACGTGTAAATGGAATAAAACAAACAGCATGTTTACTTGACCCACTTCCTGGGAAACTGATCAAGGAGCTCTTTGTATTATTAGGTCCATCAGTGCTAAATATTATAAACTTATCACTTTCCTCGGGCACTGTTCCCCTAGCATTCAAAAAAGCGGTTATTCATCCTCTTCTTAAAAGACCTAACCTCGATCCTGACCTCATGGTAAACTACCGACCGGTGTCTCACCTTCCCTTTATTTAAAAAATCCTCGAAAAAATTGTTGCGGAGCAGTTAAATGAACACTTAGCGTCTAACAATCTATGTGAAACCTTTCAATCCGGTTTCAGGGCAAATCACTCCGCGGAGACAGCCCTCGCTAACGATGGACTCTGATGCGTCATCTATGTTGCTGCTCCTCGATCTTAGCGCTGCTTTCGATACCGTCGATCATAATATTTTATTAGAAGGTAACAAAACACGAATTAGTATGTCAGACTTAGCCCTGTCTTGGTTTAACTCTTCTCTTACTGATAAGATGCAGTGCGTCTCCTTTCCTGCGGGCTCCGCTGTGAACGGGACTCTCGCTGCTGTGGTGGATCCGCTTTGGACTGGACTCTCGCGACTGTGTTGGATCCATTATGGATTGAACTCTCACAGTATCATGTTAGACCCGCTCGACATCCATTGCTTTCCTCCTCTCCAAGGTTCTCATAGTCATCATTGTCACCGACGTCCCACTGGGTGTGAGTTTTTCCTTGCCCTTATGTGGGCCTACCGAGGATGTCGTAGTGGTTTGTGCAGCCCTTTGAGACACTAGTGATTTAGGGCTATATAAGTAAACATTGATTGATTGATTGATGTTAAGCAATGTCAGCTCAGATTTATCCGAGAGCCAGATGCAGTCATCAAAAGAGCCACATCTGGCTCGCGAGCCATAGGTTCTCTACCCCTGTCCTAGGGGCTGAGCCCCCCTGTCCTTAAAAGCTAGTCACGCCCCTGCCAAAGACTATTAAAAAATGGGAGCCGTTACCTCCCTGCTTGGGACTCAGCATCCAAGGTTGGAATTGGGGGTTAAATCACCAAAAATGATTCCCAGGCGTGGCCACCGCCGCTGCTCACTGCTCCCCTCGCCTCCCAGAGGGTGATCAAGGATGATGAATCAAATGCAGAGAATAATTATGCCACGCCGAGTGTGTGTGAGACAATTATTGGTACTTTAACATGTTGGTGAGCTGCTCAGAGTCAGCTAAAGGTCAGTGGTCCCAAAGGTACTTGGTGCTTTGGTAAACACTTTTTTTTTGTTTTTTAATTCAAAAGGGGAGGAACTGCAGTTTGTGGGAAAGGCTGAGTCCAATAAGAAGCCACACTGTGTCCACAGCCAAATGTGAAGTGCTGTTGGCTCATTTTCTAACGACAAAGATGTCCTCCGGCGCCGGATGTTGCGTCACCCAGCTTGATTTTTCACGCCCTCTTGTCCGTCACTCTGCCTATTTGAGGCCATTTAAGTGCGGGGTCCCACGTAAGACCCCGCCCCCGGCCAAGCGACCAGACGAACACGGCAAAAAACATCGGGCGGGAGGACGCTCCGTGACTGGAATAATCGGAATGTGGAGAACTTGACTGAAAGGGGATGTTGATCAGTCATCAGGCTTTTGGCGTACAATGGAAGGCAATGAACAAGTGGGCGTTATGCAGAAGACTGCACAAACCAGAAACCGATTTAGACATTTAAACTGGATTTAG